>NC_133658.1:264941851-265541851 GCF_037893015.1 Macrotis lagotis | reverse complement strand
CCTTGCTAGTATTTTATTTTTTAAAAAATGATCGATATTTGATTAGGGAATATGTTTATATTTTTATTTTTCTATTTTTGTTCTCTTAAGATTTATATATCATGACCAGATTTGTGTCATAAAAGGAATTTAGTAGGAATCCTTTACTTATTTATTAAAATAGTTTATAGAATGTTGGGATAAATTGTTCATTAATTGTTTAGTTGAATTCAGTTACAAATGCTTCTTGTACTCATTGATGACTTGTTCAGTTTTTTTGTAAGATAGGGTTATTTAAATATTCTATTTCCTGTTCAGAGAATCTGAGAAATTTATATTTTTGGAAAGTTCATTTCAATTAGATCATTGGTTTTTAGGCAAAATAATGCTTAATAACTGCTTTAATTTCATCTACTTTGGTGTGATATATTTACCCTTTTCATTTTTGATACTGGTAATTTGTGTTTTTTTAATCAACCACTTTTATTTCATTGTCATTTCTAAAACCAAATTCTAGATTTATTTATTGGTTTAAAGGTTTGGGGTTTTTTTAACTTTTCATTTTATTCCTCTCCTTTAATTTTCAAGGTTTCCAATTTGATATGTAGAAAATTTTAATTTGTTCTTTTTTCTAGTGTTTTTAGTTACATCCCCAATTCATTGATTTTTTTTCTTTCTCTTTTATTTTTTTCAAAATAAATAAAATATTTCTTTTATTAAAAAAAGTGATATCTCACCTTCAAATTGCTTGTTGTTTTACTTAGGTTCTACTTTTTTTCTTAATATATATTCATTTTTTTAACTTCTCTACAAATGATTTTTTATACAATACTAAAATATTCTTGTTTAAGAGTAAACATAATACCCCCTCCCCCGTAAAAATATAGATTCTCATAAGCAGTAAAGTAAAGGAAAGAGCAAAAATAAAAAAAATTTAAATGTGCTTCAGTCTGTGTTCTCACACCACCAGCTCTGTTGCGGTGGATCACATTCTTTATCATATAAGTCCAACACAAAAGCTATTTCCATATTTTTCCACTGTTGCAATTGCTGATCGCAATTCGCTCCATTAATACCTCCCCACTACCATATACTATATTTTGTTTCTCCTTTCACTTTGGCCCTCTTCTTAAATGTGCTGTAGGGTCACTGAGTGGCACAGCAGACTGATCACTGGGCCTGGGGCCAAAAGGGCCCCAAGCCCACATACCACCCCTTAGGCCCAGCAACCACCCAGTCCTGTGGTCCTGGACAGGCCATCCAATACCAGCCCCTTACAAGAAGTTAAAAAGAAAATGTGTTATATCGAACCACTCTCCCCCACTGTCTACCCTCTCCTCCATCACTCTCATTCCCCCCCCTTCCCCCTGTCCCCCTTCTATCCTTCTTACTCTAGATGTTTATACCCCATTGGAGTATACATGCTGTTTCCTCTCCTAGCCACCTCTGATAAGAGCGAAGGCTCCCTCATTCCCCCTTGCCTTCCCCCCTTCCATATCATTGCAATAGATCATTGTAATAAAAAAGTCTTATTATATGAAATATATTAGTATTTTCTACGTCTCCTTTCTCTTATTCCCATTACATTTCCCTTTTAGCCATTGACTCCATTTTTGCAATATATTATATCTTCAAATTCAGCTCTCTCTTGTGCTTCATCTAAAAAAGTTCCTTCTACTTGCTCTATTAAATGAGAAGTTTCTTATGAGTATTATCAGTATCATTTTTTCTAGGCAGGAATACATGCAGTTCATCATCATTAAGTCCCTCGTATTGTATACCCTTCTCATCCACTCTATTCTTCACCTGAGTCCTGTATTTGAACATCAAACTTTCTGTTCAATTCTAGCTATTTCAACTGCAACATTTGAAATTCCCCTGGTTCATTGAAAGTTCATTTTTTTCCCTGGAAGAGGATGTTCACTTTTACTGGGCAGTTGATTCTCAGTTGCATTCCAAGCTCTTTTGCCTTCCAGAATATTACATTCCAAGCCCTATGAGCCCTTAATGTGGTTGCTGCTAAGTCCTGTTGTGATCCTTACTGTAGCTCGGTGATATTTGAATTGTGTCCTTCTGGCTGCTTGTAATATTTTCCCTTTGACTTGGGAGTTCTGGAACTTGGTTACAATATTTCTGGGGATTGATTGTTTTTGGATCTCCTTCCAGGGGAGATTGGTGGATTCTCTCAATTTCTATTTTTGTCCTCTGCTTCTAGGATATCTGGGCAGTTTTCCTATAGGAATTCTGTAAAAATGAGGTCAAGGCTCTTTTCCTGAGCATGACTTTCAGGTATCCCAATAATTTTTAAGTTATCTTTCCTGAATCTGTTTTCCAGATCAGTTGTTTTTTCATTGAGATGTTCCACATTTTCTTCTAATTTTTCATTCTTTTGGTTTTTGAAGTATTGTGACTTGACTTCTCATAAAGTCAGCAGCTTCCTTTACCTCCATTCTAGATCTGAAGGATTTGTTTTCCTCAGAGAACTTTCTTATCTTTTTCCATCTTGCAAATTCTGCTTTTTAAAGCATTCTTCTCCTCAACTTTTTGAACTGTTTTATCCATTTGACCTATGCTGGGTTGTTTGGGTTTTTTTGTTTGTTTGTTTGTTTGGGTTTTTGCAAAGCAAATGGGGTTAAGTGCCTTGCCCAAGGCCACACAGCTAGGTAATTATTAAGTGTCTGAGGCTGGATTGGAACTCAGGTACCCCTGACTCCAGGACGGGTGCTTTACCCACTGTGTCACCTAGCTGCCCCACTATGCTGTTTTTTTAACATGTTGTTTTCTGAAGCATTTTTTTTGGATCTCTTTGACTAATAAGCTGCTGACTTCTTTTTCATGTTTTTTCCTTCATCTCTTTTCCCAGTTTTTCTTCTATCTCCCTTACTTGACTCTTAAAATCTTTTTTGATCTCTGTCATAGTCTGAGCCTAATTTAGGAGTCCTTAGATGCAGAAGCTTGTACTTCCTCATCTTCAGATTGAGTATTTTGATCCTTTTTTGGGATCATAGACAATGTATTTCTCAATGATGTTCCCTTTTTTTCTCTCTGTTTACTTATTTCCCCAGCCTGTGCCTGGTTTGGGGGTGCTTCCTGAGCTTTTGAGTATTATTGGGATAACCCTCCCACAGGGACTTCAGTGTGTAAGCCTCTGTCCTTCCCTCCTGGTCTGTGAATGACCACAAGCACACACCTCTGCCATGGGGCTGAGGTAGGGGGGGCGGTCTGCTGTTCTATGGGAAGCCTAGCCTGCAATCAGGATCTGAATGTGGTCAAAGCCCCAAAGTCCTTTTCCAGATACAGAGGACAGATCTCAGAAGCCTCTCTCCACTCCCTACATTTGATAGGCTGAGCACTCAAGGCTCATTTGCCTGGGGGCTCATGCTTACCCGCTCCACCTCTTTTGGTTTCCTGGATCTGGGCTGCCAACCTCTGCTTACTGAGTGCTGGGAGGGCTGGGCTTCACAGGCTTGCTCTGACAGAGGTCCCCCTGCTGACATCATCTGTGGCTGCCAGGTGCCCTGGGGCTGCCTCTAGGAGGAAGCTGAAGTTCCTTCACTCTGGCGGGATGCCCCTCTAACCCCGTGGAGTGGAGCCTTTCCATTATTTTCCAGGTTACCTTGTTCTGGAGAATTGCCTCACTGGATCCCTCTGTAGGTTCTGTCTCTTGAAAATTTAGTTAGAGTCATAATTTTATGATTTTTGAAATATTATTGTGAGATCACCTAAGAGAGACACTCTTTTCCTGTCACCATCTTGGCCTCTTTCTCTTTTTTATTGATGGATGCATTTAGAGATATATTATCCTCTTAAGTACTGCTTTGGCTGCATCATAGATTTTAGTGTATTATCTCATTCTCTTAATAAAATTATTATTTTTTATGGTGTGTTCTTTGATCAACTCATTCTTTAGAAATATTTTTGATTGGTGTTTTATTTTTTCCAAATACATATTTTGAAAATGTTTTAACATTTTTCCACTTACATGTTTAAAAGTTACACAATCTTCTTCCACCCTCCCTTCCCACACCCTCCCCTTAGCAGTAAAAAATTTAGTGAACATTGTACATGCCCAGTTGTGTTTTGCTTATTTACATATTAGTGATTTTGTATATGAGGAATTATGACTAAGGGAAGAGAAAAAAAACTGGGATAGAAAAGAAAATCAAAAGAGAAATTTTTAAAAAGTGAAAGTAGTATGCAGATTCTGGTTTGTTTGTTTGTCTTTTAATCTAAATGTGGATGGTGGTATCCAAAACAAGTTTCCCTAGGTCTCTGAACTGCTGAGAGGAGCTCCATCCCCCATAGTTGATCAGCTCACTTTTTGTTGTTAATTTGAAGTGTAATCTAGGTTCTTTTCCTTTCACTCAGCATCAATTTCTGTAATTCTTCCCATGCTTCTCTAGAGCCCGACCATTCATGGTTTTCATAGATCAGTAATACTCCTTAACATTCATACACCATAATTTGTTCAGCCATTTCCCAAATGATGGGCATACCCTCAATTTCCAATTCTTTGCCACTACAAAAAAAAGAGCTGCTATGAATATTTTGGAACATGGAATTTTTTTCCATTTTTATAATTTCTTCTGGATGGATATAAGCCTAGTACTGTATTGCTGGGTCAAAGGGCATGATTAGTTTTTGAGTTTTTTTTCTTTTTGGGCATAGGTTTTTTTTTTTTTTAAGGTTTTTGCAAGGCAAAAATGGGGTTAAGTGGCTTGCCCAAGGCCACACCTAGGTAATTATTAAGTGCCTGAGGCTGGATTTGAACTCAGGTACTCCTGACTCCAGGGCAGTGCTCTATCCACCACCTAGCCGCCCCTGGGCATAGTTCTATATTGCTCTCTATAATGGTTGGATTAGTTCACAGCTCTACCAATAGTACATTAATATCCCAGTCCTTTAACTTTTCCAATGGTGATTGCTTTTTTCTTTTTTCTAATCTTAGCCAATCTATGTCAGGTATGTCAAGGTTGTTTTAATTTGCATTCCTCTAATTAATAATGATTTTCAAGCATTTTTTTTTTCATAAAATTCTTTGTTTGAAAACTGCCTTGCATATCCTTTGGTCATTTATCAACTGGGAAATGACTTGTAATCTTATAAATTTGATTCAGTTCTCTATTTTATTTCCCACCTTACTGTTTTCCTTCTAATTTTGGCAGAATTTGTTTTATTGGTGCAAAAACTTTTTAATATAGTCAAAATCAGTAGTTTTGCAATTTATAATATACTCTATTCCTTGTTTGGTCATAAATTTTTTCCCTTTCCATAGATCTGACAAAAGGAGTATTTTTTGATCTATTCATTGGTCTATGGCCTTTTATGCCTAAATTCTGTGCCCATTTTGGCCTTATTTTGGTTTATGGTGTGAGATGTGGGTCTATGCCTAGTTTTTGCCATACCAATTTCCATTTTTTCCCAACTGTATTTGGGAACATTTCCCAACAAATGTCTTTGGGTTTCTCAAACAGTAGATTACTATTGTCATTTACTACTGTTTTTTTTCACTATCCTAATCCATTGGTTCATAGCTCTTATTTCTTTTTTTTTAAGGTTTTTGCAAGGCAAATGGGTTTAAGTGGCTTGCCCAAGGCCACACAGCTAGGTAATTTTTAAGTGTCTGAGGCCGGTTTTGAACCCAGGTACTCCTGACTCTAAGCCTGGTGCTTTATCCACTACACCATGTAGCTGCCCCCATAGCTCTTATTTCTTAACCAGTACTAGGCAGTTTTGATGGAGGCTGCTTTATAGTATAATTTTTAAATCTGGTAAAGCTAGGCCACCTTCCTTTACATTTTTTTTTTCAGTCAGTTCCCTTGATATTCTTGACCTTTTGTTGCTCTAAGTGAATTTTGTTACTGTTTTTCTAGCTTGGTAAAATAGTTATTTGACAGTTTGATTGGTATGGCATAGAATAGGTAATTTAATTTGAGTAGAATTGTCATTTTTATTAGATTAGCTCTGCCTAACTAGGCAATTGACAGTTTCCCATTATTTAGATCTAACTTTATTTATCTGAATGGTGTTTTGTAATTCTGTTCATAAAAGTTTCTAGATTTATCTTGGGAAGTAGATTCCTGAGTTTTATTTTGTCTGCTGTTACTTTAAGTGAACTTTCTCTACCTCATGCCCTTAGGCCTTGTTGTTCATATATAGAAATGCTGGTGATTTATGTGGGTTTATTTTATATTCTGCTATTTTGCTTATGTTAATTGTTTCAGACAGTTTTTAGATAATTTTCTAAGGTTCTCAAGTATACCATTTCTTTTTTCTTATTGCTAAAGCTAACATTTCTAATACTATATTGAATAGTAATGGGGTTAATGGATATCATTCTTTCACCCCCGATCTTATTGGAAATGCTCCTAATTGATGGTTTTATATAAACACTGCTCATTATTTTAGGAAAAACTCTATTTATTCCTATACTCTCTAGTGTTTTTAATAGGTATATATGTATGTTTGTTTTTTAAAAGACTTTTTATTGTTTTTTGAATTTTACAGTTTTTTCCCCAATCTTGCTTCCTTCCCCCACGCCTGATAAAAGGCAGTCTGATAGTCTTTACATTGTTTCCATGCTATACTTTTATCAAAATTGAATGTGTTGAGAGAGAAATCATATCCTTAAAGAAAAAGTAAAATATAAGAGATAACAAAATTACATAATAAGATATCTTTTATTTTTTTATTTTTTTAGGTTTTTGCAAGGCAAATGGGGTTAAGTGGCTTGCCCAAGGCCACACCTAGGTAATTATTAAGTGTCAGAGACCGGATTTGAACCCAGGTACTCCTGACTCCAGGGCCGGTGCTTTATCCACTACGCCACCTAGCAACCCCTTTTTCATTTTATTTTTTCAAAAGATTTGAGTTTTACAATTTCCCCCCATTCTTGCTTCCCTCCCTCCAACCCCCACAGAAGACATTTTGTTAGTCTTTACATTGTTTCCATGCTATACATTGATCTCCGTTGAATGTGATGAGAGAGAAATCATATCCTTAAGGAAGAAAAATAAAGTATAAGAGATAGCTAAATTGAATAATAAGATAAAGGGGTTTTTTGTGTAAATTGAAGGTAAAAAGTCTTTGGTCTTTGTTCAAACTCCACACCTCTGGATTCCAGGGCCAATACTCTATCCATTCTGCCACCTAGCCGCCCCTAAAATTTTATTTAAGATTTTTGCATCATTGTTCATTAGGGAGATTTGGCTATAGTATTTTTTGTTTGTTTTGACTCTTCCTGGTTTAGGTTTCAGCACCATATTGGTGCCATAAGAGGAATTTGGTTGTAACTCCTTTTCCTATCTTTAAAAGAGTTGATGTGGAAATGGAATGAGTTGTTTCTTACCTTTTTTAGTAGAATTCACTTGTAAATCCATCTGGACCTGGAGACTTTTTCTTAGGGAGTTTATTGATGGTTTCTTTAATTTCTTTTGTGAAATGGGATTATTTAAGTATTTTATTTCCTCTTCTGTTAATCTGAGTAGTTTTTATTTTTGTAAATATTCTTCCATTTCACTCAGGTTGTCAAATTTATTGGCATAGTGTTGGACAAAAATAGTTCTGAATTATCTTTAATTTCTTCCTTATTGGTGCTGAGTTCACCCTTTTAATTTTTTGTAATTTGGCATTCTTTCTTTTTTTAATCAATTTAATGAAATGTTTATTCCATTGATTTTTTTAATAAATGCAACTGTTTCATCTATTATATCAATGGTTTTCTTGTTTTCAGTTTTCTTAATCTCTCCTTTGATTTTTCAGAATTTCATATTTGGTATTTAATTGGGGATCTTTAATATGTTCTTTTTCTAGCTTTTTTAGTTGCATACCCAATTCATTGATCAATCTATCCCCAAGTTTGTATACCAGCAGAGTCACTCTGTTCCCCCTGACATAAAAGGCAAAGTTTTGTTAGTTGTACAAATCAGGTGAGTTCAGAAAATGAGAAGATTTAAGACTTTAGCAGTACTAAAATACAATTTATAAACAGATGACTTCATTAATTATATTTCTGAATTCACTAGAATATATAAGCACATGTAACATAAAAATAAAAAATGGAATATATTTTTGTCAATTAATTTGTTATGTAAAATATAAACATAGACATTAGAAAAGTAGCATTGAATAATGGGGAAAAAACCCTGGACATGGAATCAAAGAAATGAATCTCAATTCTAGCTCTAACACTTAAAGCTGTAGGATTGTGGAAAAGCCATTTCATCTTTCTTTTAAACTTTGTATTCTATATTTTAAAAATGGAACTATTAATACTTTCACTACCTAATTCCTTAATATTTTGTAAAAATTTGAATTATTTTGTGGAACCTAATATGTATTCTGTAAAACATGATTCCATCACTATCATTTTGATTATTTCTATATAATATTAGGACTCAATGTAAAAATAGGAAAATTTTAACTCATTTATAGAATTTAGAAGTATGTCATTGTTTATAAATATCTATAGTCATAATTTATATGTATTATAAATATAATTATTAGGTTTTTCATTTAGAAAGGGGATGTGCATTCATAACATTTATTTCTCATTATTTAAGATGATAACACCTGTTAAAAGGAAAATGTCTGAAGCATCAGTGGTTATTCCTGGTGTAGATAAACTGACTATGAAAACCCTATTAGCCAACCCAGGTAAATTATTAGAAATATTTAAAGTGGATATTGTTATTTTTTCTTAAGAAGAAAATTAATCATAATGTACAGATATTTTTATTATAGGGTGGAAATTTCAAAAGTAGTACCTTTGAATATATGTATGAATATTTGTATATTTATAATTTATCTTTATAATACTCTACTCACTACCTCACTTGAGTGGAGGGAGAGCATTCAAACATTCAAATTTATACTTATATATATATATGTTTCTAAATTTATAAAGATGTGTTTATAAAAATGTATTATAAAAATAATTTCGGCAATTAATACAATTCCATTCCTATCATATGTTTTAGCAACACCTCGATCAGGAAGATTTAAACCACCTTTGAAAATGGTGAACTCTGCTAAAGCAAAAGCAAAGGGGGCAAAGAATACCACATCTCTTCCTGGTTCAGTTGAAGGAAGGAATCCACATAGCTACCAAAGTGATTTTCCTAAATCTCAGGTCTGACCATGTCACTCCTCTCTTCCATAAAATACTATTAGTTTCCTATTATTTCAAGGACAAAATATATGCTATTTTTTTTAATATTCAAAGTTCAACAAGCCTTGGCCCAATTTCTTTTCTTGGCCCAACTATTTCATTTCCCATGCTCTTAAGGTCTAGATAATAAAGGGCATTGAATCTCCTAAATCCCTGCCTCATGTAAAATATTACCCTTCATACCTTGAATGTACACATTCCTTGTCTCCACCTCTTGGAATTCCATTTCCTTCAAGACACAGTTCACACACATGAGACCTTACCTGATCTAAATCATATTAATACTAGAGCATCTTCCCTCAGAAAGTGCCCTATATTTATTTTATATGTGCATATATGTTTATATCTCCTTTTAGCATGTAAGTTCCTTGAGAACAGAAACTATATATATTTTGTCTTCATATTGCTCATTGTAGGAGTTTTGATAAATTCTTGTTGGTTGATTGATAGAGAAGAAAATGTAACTGATTATATCATTATGACAGTATCTCCAAACTATAAACATATATATTTGTATACACATATATATTAATATATGCATGCATTTCCACAGTTATTTAGAGAGAAATTTGATACATTTTAGAAAATAGTTAATTATTTGCATTTGTAGAATATTAGCATTTTCAGTGTACCTGTTTCAATATGTGTATTCAAATAATATTCTTGATTACTTAGAATTATAATTTCACCAATATTATTCTTAATATGAGAAAGTGACAAACTATTAATTCACCATTATTAAGGCATTTAATTAAGGTATTATTAAGGCACAAAATTAAGGCAATTAAATATTAATATATAGTTTTTTGCATTTATCTTCTTCCCCTGCCAATTTCACTTCCCAATCAATTCTAGATGAATTTTGAATTAGAAAAGTTAACAAGTACACATGAAAATGAAAATTCTATGGGTTATAAGAATAGTTAACTTAAGTTTCTAAGGATTCCTTAAAATAATTTCAATTATATTTAATGTAGAAATATGAAAATAGAAAAATAGCTTTGAATGCCTATGATATTTTATCTAAAATACAGAATTTATAAGTATGTCAGTGTTCATAAATATCCATACTGATGTCATTGATATATGTTATGAACACAAATATGGAGTATTTCCATGATACCTCATAGGGGATCATGGTAGTTATTTCAAAAAGTTTTCATATTTTCAAAATTCAAGATCATAATTAATTTATTGATATTTTAATTAATAATGAAGGATATAAAGGTTATATTTAAATAGATTCTCTTATCTTATAGATACTCCTAGCTGCTAAGACCTCAGACATGACAGAAAATGATGAGAACAGCAATGTGTTAGTAAAAGAAAATTCTAGTAAGTACCTTTTGGTTCAGTTTAAATGAGTTTCTTTTTACCATTTATGCTCCCCGTATTCATAGTTATTGTGTTTTTGTTTGTTTGTTTTAGGTTTTTGCAAGGCAGTGGGGTTAAGTGACTTGCCCAAGGTCACACAGCTAAGCAATTAGTAAATGTCTGAGGCCGCATTTGAACTCAGGACCTCCTGACTCCATGGCCTATTCAGGGTGCTCTATTCACTGCACCACCTAACTGCCCCTATTGTTTATGTTGGTAGCCACAAAAACAAACAAACTTAACTTTTTCTAAAAAATTTTTCCAAGATAATTGGTATGATCAGAATTTTGGTAGTCTTTGTGAGATATGCAAAAGAAACATGAAAGGATTTTTTTAATCTAAAAAAACCACTTAAAATCTAATTAAGTAATCAGATCCTGCCCCAGCACTGTCTCTGAAGAGAAAAAATAATTTGTGTTTTATTTAGATGGAGATATCGCTATCATTCCTGATTCACAACCAGTTGGAAATATAGATAAACCTTTGTAAGTATTAAGAGGACTTGCCAAACTATTAAAAAATTTGAAATTATTTGAGTATTATTTATCATTGTTAAGTAATTATTAGCTAATGTTTCTTAATGCTATAATATCGGTTAAAGAAGAATCAGGTATCATAAAGCAGAATACTGTAATTATGTGTAAGTGATAGCAGATTCGCTTCAGTTCTTACAAAATAAATAACTATAATTTGGAAAACAGAATTTTTCAGCATTTAAATGTTTATACTTATAAAAAGTAATCATGAAACATGGCCCTTGTTACAGTCATTTTGTCTTATGTACTAAGAGACCTGCCTAAAATGGTCAATTCTATAGTTAAACACATTCTAAAATTAGGATTGCCTAATTTTAAATGTATTAGAATCTGTTTGTATTTACATAAAATAAAATATTTCTTGTTTAGCACCAATTTAATGAAATTTATATTTATAGATTGCCTGAGGTTCTGGACAACATTTGTGAAAATAATATCCACTCAAACTGGACTTGCTGGACACCTATAACAAATATTAAAATTTGTAGGAAAAAGAGTAAAAGCATGTCATCAGAAGAAACATTTAATCAAGGTTAAATTTCCATAAGAATATATAACTGTTTTATAATAATAATAACTATAAATATTAGTCCTATAACTTACGGCACATAAAATAACATTCATTTTTTTTTTCCTTTTCTCCGCCACTAGACGTTCTAAGTAAAAAAGTCACTAAAGAATCCTCTTTTTCACCAAGAACTGATAATGTTCCACTGGGAAAAAATATGGATCAAAATGAGAAAAGAAAAGGAGATGTGGAATATAACAAAAACAAGAAAACAAAAGTGGAAACTTGTGAAAAAAGTAAAAGACCATCACTAAATAATTCTGTCAGTGTAGGTCAGGAAAATATTGAAACAAACAAAGAAAAAGACTGGAATATTGAATCTGAAACCTTTAAATCAGTTCTTCTAAATAGGACTATTGAAAAGTCTCTGATATATACTAAGGAAAGGGTTATGGCAAAAGATCTAAATAATGATTTTTATGAAAAAACCATTTCTCCTGGAATGAATGTCAAGAGTAATAGAAGGTCTGTGAAAGGAATTACATCTGAAATTAGATCTTGTGAAGTAGAAATGAATAGAAAGGTGAGCTTTCAAGAGAATTCTGATTTTCATATTACTTTCAATATACCCTGATTCTATTAATGCAGATTTGGAATTTTTATTTAATTTGGATATTTTTCTAAAAATCAATTGTCCATAATTTCACCCCATCTTTAAGACTGCCCCTCCTCCCAGTTGCCATTTGTTTTCTGAAGTTTGCCCAGTATATCTAACTAGAAATAGTGACTCACACTCTTGAGCTCCCAGAATATTTTGTAACTGTCTTTTGATACTTGAATTCTATGCATTCTAGTTATTTGTTCATACTTTTTAATTCCTTTACTGGGAAATTTATTTCTTAGGAATTGCAGAGATCATCTCTTTTTCTCCCCCACCCCTTATTCCATCCATCACAACAGAGTGACTGGTATACATTAAATGCCCCCAAATTGTTTGACTATAATAATGAGCTACACTTAAATCTAAAGCTAGGATTCATTTGGGGGCAGAGGAAATACTTCACATGCAGCATTAGCTTACATCATCTTTGGAACCTTCTTTCCCTCCAGAAAAGTGCAAATTCTATTCAGGAGAAGACCTAGGGTTCTATATAGGATAATAAAAGGAGATCAAGCTGGAAAGATAATTGGGACCGTATTATTGTGAATCTTTATTGTGGAACATTAAATGTTTTGAGCACTGATAATAGTAGAAAATATGTATATAGAGCTACAGTACTTTGAAGGCAGGCTATATTATATGGGAATGAAAATGATTTTTTGAAGTAGTGATTATCAATTTGTGTCTTCTCATATTTTTCTGAAGTCCACATATTTGTTATTTATAGTAATGCAGTGATATTTTATCATATTCAGGTATCAGAGGTCCTCTCATGGTTTTTGAATTTCTCATTTATTGTCATTTCTTATGATATAATAAAATTCTTTATCATTTATATACCTTAGGTATATGGGTGGTATGTGTGCATGTTTGCACGCGCTCATGTGCTACTACCAGGTAGTATTGCATTGTGTTGCACTTTTCAGTCCTTGATCTCTTGGAACAATATTCTCACCATTTGACTCAGTGTATCAAAAAGTAACTTTTTATAAATATTTGTCTTCATGTAGAAATTATCCTTCCCATTTGACTGAATGTATCTCCTCCTCTTGATTTTTTCATTGTTCTAATTTAGCTTGTATTTTTATTGAGTAACAGACTTTTAAGTCACTTGATGAATTATTTCAGAAAGAAAAGATGAAAGAAAAACAATTTACTGATGTAGCAGAATCATTGATCAATCAAATTAATAAGAGATACAAACAAAAGGATGATATAAACTCTTCGAAAAAATTTAGAGAATCCTTGAATGACAGGTATGTTGCTGGAAAATGAATTTATTAGTTGAAATGATTTGATTGAAATGACTTATACTTTTAAGGGTAGTTATTTTAAGAATGCGTTTTATTCATCTAGAATGTTCTACAAATAATTTTTTAAAGTTGTTAAGAGCAGTCGCCTGTTTTGAAAAAATCCAGGAGGGATGAGTTTATTTATACAATCACAGAATAGGTACAAACTTCTTCTGGTTCTATCTTGGCTCTTTCCATACTTTAATATACAAATTTCTAGTATAAGTAATCATCCAAAGTACTTATACCTTAAGTTGATCCATTGTACTTCTGAACAATCCTAATTATTAGAAATATGCAATGTGCTTGCACCTTTTCCTCTTAGTGATTCCTTTGTGGATCAACCTGAAAATGATCCAGTCTTTTTTTTTTTTTAACCATGTGAATGTCCTTCAGAGAATTAAAAACAGAAATAGTTTTCATTCCTTAGTCTCTTTTACTGATACTTTCATCCATATTGTATCCACCAACTCTAGATACAACAAGGTCTCTTCCTGGCCATTCCTCCCTTTTTCTTCATGATAGCTTTAGGGAGAGGTAGGTGGTAGGAGTTATTACCTATCTCTGTGAATATCAGTTCTTTGTTCTTTCTTCAACTAAATGTCATCCTCAAATTCTCACTCTCCCCATGTATTCAGTTTGCTGAAAAATCATTTTATTTTGCTCATTACAACAACTTTAGCATTGCCCTTTCTCCATTCAACTATCTACAACCCTAGTTTAGGCCTTTTTTACCTTTTGCCTGGACTATGGAGAATAGCCTTTTACTCATCTGTTTTTTTAAATATCTCCTCATTCCAACTACGTAGCACTGTCAAAATAATTTTTCTAAAACATAAATCTTATAGAAAAGAATATTTTTAATTGAAAAAAGTAAAATAAAATTTAACAATAATTCGACTTTATCTCCACCCTCTTAATGAACTTCAATGGCTTCCCTTTACCACTAGGTTCAAATATAAACTTCCTTGATTATCATTTAAATCTTCATGTCTTTACCTTTTCCTTTCTTTATAATCTTCAATATAAATACTCTTTATAGCCTTCTTTATAATCTGATTTAGCTGCACTAGCCTAATTATAGTTCCTTGAATATGGCACTCCATATCCCATCTCTGTGTCTTTGCATTGACTGTCTCCCATGCTTGGGATGCTCTGTCATGTTTCTTTTGCCACTTAGTTTCCCAGATTTCTTTTAACACTCATCTCAAATGATAATTTATAACAGCATTTCCTTGTCTACTCAGCTGCTAATGAGTTAACCTTTCAGATTATCTTCTCTCTCTCTCTCTCTCTCTCTCTCTCTCTCTCTCTCTCTCTCTCTCTCTGTCTCCATGAATATGTGTATGTATGTATATATACATGCGTGTATGTATATATGTATATACATATGTATGTCCATATATACATATACATACATATATATGTCTGTATATGTGTGTGTGTTCTATATATACCCATGTTGCCTCTCATATCAGGTTGCATAGTTATTGCAGACTGTCACTAATTTGACCTTTTTTAAGCTCTAGAGCTTAACAAAATGCTTATCAAATCTGGGATTTGTGTACATAATTAATCACTTAATAAATGCTTGCTGACTTAGTCTCTTCTTTTCCAGATGAAAATTCCTCAGTTATTATTGGTTCTTATATTGCTTGATTTTGATTCTTTTGATCATCCTGATCACTCTTCCCTGGAAGGTCTCCAGCTTGTCAATGCCCTTCCTAAAATAGGGTATCTAGACCTGAAACTTAATATTCAATATGTCATCTCATTAGGGAAAAAATACTATAGGATTTTCAGTTCTCTCATCCCTTCCCCTCAGTACAATATAGTATATTAGTGAAGCCCAAGATCACATTGTTTTTTAGTTGCAGCCATTCATTTTGAGTTTGAATCCATCAAAACTGTTAGATTCTTGTCACACAAGTTATTGCAAGTCACATACTATACAGGTACAGATTAATTTGCTTTGGAATCTAAGAGAAAGATTTCATATTTGTCCCTTTTACTTTTAATCTTGTTAGATTTGGCTCTTTGTAGCACCCTGGCAAGATCTTTGTGGGTCCTGATTCTTTTATCTAATATATTTACTATTCTTGCTAACATAATTTCATCCCATAGATTTGATAAGCATGTCATCTATATATCCAAATTGTTAACAGAAAGGTTGAAAGTTAGCTTTACAACATTCTGCTAGAATTGAAGTCGATATTAATTTTTTAATTGGTTTTATGTCCATCCAACTTTTTCCTTTTTTGAAAGTGCTTATTGGTAATTGTTCCCTTTACCTATATTTCCCAGTATATCCTTATTTTTACCCCTTTGAGAGAGCCATGCTATATAATAATAAAAATATCTCGGCAAAAGATCAAGCAGAGGCAAAATATTGCATATCCATCGTTCCTCCTTTTCAAAGAAGAGAAGCGAGATGCATTTTCTTAAAATATTCTTCAGGGCTAAGCTTGGCATAAAACTTCACAGCATTCAGTTTCGGTTATTTTCTTATTACTGTTGTTCATTATATTTCTATGTTATAGTAATGAATTTATTTTTTTTCTGATTCTTTTCCAGTTTGAATGCTTCTCTGTATTAATGATATTCATCATTTTTTTACAGAATAGTAATATTCCTTTGCATTCATGTCTCAAATCAATGGACATCTACTTATTTCTAATTCTTACCTCTTACAGTGTTGTTTAAATAAACATTTAGGGGCCAGAGTTACAATTAAAAATTTTCATTTTATTGGCAATCTTCTTGGTATATGTATTTAGTAGTGAAATCTCTGGGTCAGGGCAGCTAGGTGTTGCAGTGAATAGAGCACTAGCCCTGGAGTTAGGAGGACCTGACATTGGCCTCAGATACTTAATGCTCTACTAGCTTTTTTACCCTGGGCAAATCATTTCACCCCAAACCAACAAAAAAAGAAATCTCTGAGTCAAAAGGTATGAATGTTGTAGTCATTTTCTTAGCATAAGTACAGACTGAAAAAAATTACTGATCTAATTTACAGCTCCCCCAGCAAAGCATTACAGTGTCTGTCTTTCCAGAAATCCTCGAATATTGTATATTTCCCATCATCTTTGACAGTTTGCTCATGAGGTGATATATAAGAGTTGCTTTGATTTTTATTTCTCTTATGTAACAAAACTCTGGGTCTTTGTATTCTAGAGCAAAGTTGACCATATCTTATTGGAGCTTTGAGATGTCAAGATGTTCTCTAATATGAACTTGAGGTCATTACATTGTCGTCCTCCAGCACTTAGCCTCTTAGCCCCATACAAGTAATTAAGACGGACAAGGTTTTATAAAGGAATATTTACTTCAAACATATATCAGAAACAGAAATATAAAATCCCCCTTCTCCCTTCTTCAGAACCCCAGTACCTGGGGGACATAGTCTCCTTTATTTCATCCCACTCCCTGAGAAGACTGGGCTCAAACTTGATGAAGTTTCTATATAATTTTTGGCTCAACAAATTCACTTCCAATATGCATCATAACCTCTGAATATTTGTTTTGTGTTAGATTCATTGTATTAGATTCACTGAACTGAGGTAAGCATGTCACTCAGTACTTCACCATTGAACTTCCAGTAAAATCCTCGTTTCTGAACCAGTCTGGTGCCTTACTCTCTTAACCTATAAAAGAGCACAAGGTCATATCTATCTCCAGTCTCCTTTACTTAAAAACAAGGAAGAATAAAACAATAAAAGCAATAACAGAACTGTTTATCCTTGGCATCAGTAGACAACCTGCTTGCGAAATAAAAGACTGGCTTCTTCACCTACCTCAGACTTAGCTTTTCTCTTTTTCATTGCCAATCATTTTGGGAAAAGCCAGGGCCCAAAGATATTCGAGGTGATTAGTTACTTTGCATGAACCCCTATTCTAGCTACACAAACAATCAATAGTCTGCCTCTTCATCATATGGCTAGCAAATCAGAAGTAGTTACAGAATAACTTGAGTATATTCCAGATTGGGGAGCAGGATTCTTCCAGTTTTATGTCATACCTTTAAGAAGATTCCAGAGTCTGTTCCATCAGTCCTCCACTCTATTACATTTATTAATTGGCGAGCTATAACAGTCTTTTATGTGCTATTTATAGTTAGCAATTCCTTTGAGGACTCTTTATATCCTTGGATACCTTATGCATTGAGAAATGCCTTTTTGTCTAATGTATTTTTATTGATTTCTTCTATATTAAATGCTAGCTTTTATGGGAGACCATTCCTGATTCCCACAGCTGATAGTACTTTCCCCTAGAATAATTTGCCTTCCCTTCTATGGAAAAGTGCTACATTTTTCATTTTAATGCTTTGCATTAGTTGTCCCCCATAGCTAAAATGCTCATTTTCATATCTACCTCTTAGTTTCTTTGGCTTCCCCTTTAGACAGCTTAAATCTCACTTTCTGGAGAAGCCTTATTCAATTCCCCACCCCCACCCCCACCCCCAGCTATTTGTCTTCACCTTTGAGATTAATTTTCCTTTAATATACATGTTATATGCATGTTACATGTACCTATTTATTGTCACCCCTGTTAGACTGTAAACTCTTCAAGATCAGGGAATTTATTTTCATTTGCATCCCTGGCATTCAGTGCAGTACCTGACACAAAATAACATTGATTAAGGACTGTGAAACAAGTCCACATCACATGACGTTAGCTTAGTTCAGTATGAGAATTTTCTGCCTAAGAGTTCATGATCCCTAAAAATCCTTTTCATTTACCTCTGACAGTATTGTTTGTTCACCTGAGAATAACCCCAAATTTTGGTTCTTAAAGTTAGGCTAATTTGAGGTAGATGAGAACTTTTTATGACTTAAATTTATTGGTTCAGATAACACTGAATTAGTAAAAACATGTTACCAGCTCAGTGGAAATATGAAACATTAGAAGAAGCTAAGCAAATTTTCATATATAATAAACATGCATTTGTTGTTCGAAGTCCATATACTATTGAATAATTATTTTTATATCGACCTTTATGTTACCAGAATCTCTTTTGATTTTTTTTCATTAATTTAGGCTTACCCATATATTTGTATTGCATCTATCATTATAGCACAGCTATTATGTCCATATAAACATTTAACAATTTTTAAGGGTTTTTTTTTTTTGCAAGGCAAATGAGGTTTAGTGGCTTGCCCAAGGACATACGGCTAGGTAATTATTAAGTGTCTGAGACCAGATTTGAACCCAGGTACTCCTGACTCCAGGGGCAGTGCTTTATCCACTGCGCCACCTACCAGCCCCCATTTAACATTTTTTTAAAAAAATTATGTAAATATTTTGTTTTCCAATTACCAGTCATCTTTTAACAAGGTTTTGAATTTTACAATATTTTTTCTCCCTCCCCCTTCCTCCCACAGAAGGTATTCTGATATAGTCTTTACATTTCCTTTCATGATTCACATAGATTCAAGTTGAATGTTGAGAGAAGAAACAAATCCAAGAGGAAGAACAGAAACATTAGACATAGGAAAATTATGTAATATGTATGACAACTTCTAAAACTTGCATACAATAAGCTTTGGTCTTAGTTTAAACTCCACAGTTCTTTCTCTGGATACAGATGGTATTTTCCATCACAGATCCCCTGAAATTGTCCCTGTTGATACCACTTATGGAATGAATAAGTCCATCAAGATCTATCATCACCCCTTGTTGACATTAATATTAAGGTGTAAAATGTTTTTCTGGTTCTGCTCATCTCACTCAGCATCAATTCATGCAAATATTTCCAGGCTTTTCTGAAATCCCATCCCTCATGATTTCTTATAGAACAATAGTGTTTCATCACATGCATATATCACAGTTTGTTCAGTCATTCCTCAAATGATGAGTATCCCCTTCTTTGCCACTACAAACAGAGCTGCTATGAATATTTTTGTACATGATAAAGTTTTACCCCTTTTCGTGATTTCTTCAGGATACGCATCCAGTAGTATTACTGGATTAAAGAGTAGGCACGTTTTTATTGCCCTTTGGGCATAATTCCAAATTCCTCTCCTGAATCAGTTCAAAATATTTATATAATTTTTTTTTTTAAATGTTAAATGGGGCCCGGTAGGTGGAGCAATGGATAAAGCACTGGCCCTGGAGTCAGGAGTACCTGGGTTCAAATCTGGTCTCAGGCTGAATCAGTTCAAAGCTCTACCATCAATGCATTGGTGTCCCAGATTTCCCACATTCCCCCAACATTGATCAGTTTCCTTTCTGGTCATATTGGCCAATCTGAGAGGTGTGATGTGGTACCTCAGAGATGCTTTAATTTGCATTTCTCTAATCAATAATGATTTAGAGCAAATTTTCACATGACTAGATAGCTTTGATTTCCTTGTCCAAGAATTGCCTTTTCATATCTTTTGACTATATGTCAATTAGCAATGACTTGTTTTTTTCTAAATTTGACTCAATTCTCTATATATTTTAGAAATGAGTCATTTTGCAGAAATACCAGTTGTAAAAATTGTTTCCCAATTTACTACATTTCTTTTGATAAGCGTTTAAATATTTTGTGTCAGATACTTGGTTACAGTGGTTTTGTTTGTGCAAAAGTTTTTTAATTTAGTGCAATAAAAAGATCCAGTTCGTTTTTTATAATGTAATTTTATAATGCTAATATTTTCTTTAAAATTTTTGTATCCATATTCATTAGGAAAATTGGTCTACAATTTTCTTTCTGTTTTGACTCTTCCTAGTTTAGGTATCAGCAGCATTTTGGTGTTGTGGAAGTAATTAGGCAGAGTTTTGTCTTTACCTATCATTCCAAATAGTTTATATAGAATGGGAACCAATTGTTCCTTGAATGTTTGATAGAATTCACTTGTGAATCCATCTGGCCCTGGAGAATTTTTTCTTGGTGAGTTCATTGATCACTTGTTGAATTTCTTTTTCTGAAATAGGATTTTTTAGGTATTCAATTTCCTCTTCTTTTAACTTGGGCAATTCATGTTTTTGTAAGTATCCATCTATCTCACTTAGATTATTAAATTTATTGGCATATAATTGGGTAAAATAGTTCCAAATTATTATTTTAATTTCCTCCTCATTGGTGGTGAATTCACCTTTTTCATTTTTGTTACTAGTAATTTGGTTTTCTTTTTTTAATCAGTTTAACCAAAGGTTTATCTATTTTATAGGTTTTTTCATAAAACCACCTCTTGATTTTATTTTTCTTAGTTCAACAGTTTTCTTGCTTTCAATTTTATTTCTCCTTTAATTTTCAGAATTTCAAATTTGGTTTTTAATTGATGATTTTTAATTTGTTCTTTCTCTAACTTTGAGTTGCATGCTCAGTTAATTGATCTCCTCTTTCTCTATTTTATTCAGATAACCATTTAGAAATATAATATATCCCCTAATAACTCCTTTGACTTTTTCCCATAAGTTTTACTATGTTATCTCATTATTGTCATTGTCTTGGACGAAATTATTAATTCTTTCTTTGATTTGTTATTTGATCGACTCTTTAAAATTGGGTTATTTAGTTTCCAATTAGTTTGGGTCTACTTTGCCATGACCCTTTATTGCACATGATTTTTTTATTGCATCATGGTCAGAAAAAGGATACATTCAATATTTCTGCCTTTCTGCATTTGATTTTGTGTTTTTATGCCCTAGTACATGGTCATTTTTTGTGTAGGTGCCAAAAAAAAGTATATTCAAATCCCCATCAGTTTTCTCCAAAGGTCTATCATCTCTTTATTTTCTAACATTCTATTTACCTCCTGAACTTTCTTCTTGTTTATTTTATGGTTGGATTTATCTAATTTTGAGAGAGGGAGGTTGAAATCGTTCATCAGTAGAGTTTTGCTATCTATGTCTTTCTGTAACTCATTTAGCTTCTTTAATAAGTGGTGCATATATATTTAGTATTGAAATTATTTTATTGTCTATGATATCTTTTAGGAGTATATATTTTCCTTCCTTATTTCTTTAATGTGATCTATTTTTGTAGCTGCTTTGTCTGAGATAAGATTGCTATCCCTGCCTTTTTCATTTCAGCTGAAGCATAATATATTCTGCTCTGTCCTTTTACTCTGTATGTATCTATCTGCTTCATATGTGTTTCTTGTAAACAGCATATTATATTGTAGGATTCTGGTTTTTAATCCACTCTGCTGTCTGTTTAACCCACTCTGCTTTTGTTTTATGGGAGAGTTTCTTCCATTCACTTTCAAAGTTATAATTACTAACTCTTAGTTATCCTCCATGGTATCTTCCCTCCATTTGTATTTTCCCCCTTTTTTCAACCTTATCCCTATTTCCCAGTATTTTCTTTCCAAATACCTCCTCCTTCAGTATATTTACTCCCTTCTATTCAACCCATTCCCTTTTCTTTCCCCATCCCCTTTCCCTTTACTCCTTTCTTCCCCTCCTTTCCTCCCTGCTTCCCCTCATTATACTTGAAAAGTAAGGTGTTTCCAAACTCAACTGAATGTGTATATTAATCCCTCTTTGAGTCAAATCTGATGAGAGTTAAGATTCAGTCAATATTCACCTCCCATCTTCCCCTCTATTGTAGTAGGTACTTTGCACCTCTTCACGCAATGTAATTCAACCCCCCCCTTCCTCCTGTCTCTTTACTACCCCCCCTTTTTAACTGGGATATTATTTTTAAATCATTCCATCAAAGTTATAGACATGTCATAGATATCTATTCCTTCTGCTAAGTATATTCCCTCTATTAGAGTTGCAATTCTCAAGAGTTATGATAATCCTCCTCCTAGGTGGGGATATAACTAGTTTCATTTTGTTGGATAACAGTTTTCCTTTTCCCCTTTTTCCCTTTACATGTATCTCTTGAGTGTACTGTTTGAAGACCAAATTTTCTATTTAATTCTGGTCTTTTCATCAGGAAAAGTTGAAAGTCTCATATTTTGTTAAAAGTTCATCTTTTCCCCCTGAAAGAAAAGGCTCAATTTTGCTGGGTAGTGAATTCTTTTTTGTTGTTGTTTTAATTTTTTTTTCAAGGTTATGGGGTTAAGTGGTTTGCCCAAGGCCACACAGCTGGATATTGAATTCTTGACTGTAATCCAGTCTGTCTTGCTCTCTGGAATATCATTTCAGGCCCTTTGATCTCTTAATGTTGATGCATCCAGGTCCTATGGCTCCTTTTATTTGAATTGTTTCTTTCTGGCCACTTGTACAATTTTCTCCTTGATCTGCTAGTTCTGGAGTTTGTCCACAATGTTTCTTGGTGTTTTCATTTTGGGATCCCTTTCAAGAGGGGAATAAGTGTATTCTTTCAATGGCTATTTTGCCCTCTGGTTCCAGGATATCAGGGCAGTTCTCCTTCACTATATCCTGAAGTATGGAATCCAGGCTTCCCCCCCTTCCAAAGTTTTCAGGAAGTCTTAAATTATCTCTCCTAGATCATTTTCCAGGTCAGTTGTATTGCTCATGAAGTATTTTACATTTTCTTCTTTTTTCATTTTTTAAAAAATTTTGTTTAACAGATTCTTAGTGTCCCATGAGGTCATTAGTTTTCACAGATTCCAATCTTTTTATTTTTTTTAGAGAAGAGTTTTCTTCCATTATCTTTTCTGTCTCCTTTCCTAACTGGTCAATTCTATGTTTGAAGGAGTATTTTTTTTTTATCATTTTCCATTTGCCCAATTGTATCTTCAAAGGATTTGTTTTCTTGTTGTAAGATATTAAATTTTCTCTTGTATTTCTTTTCCCAATTTTTCCATTTGTTGTTTAAACTCTTTTCTGATTTCTTCTAAGAAGTCTTTCTGGACTGGAGACCAATTCACATTCTCCTCTAAGGCTCCATCCCTAGCTGAACCAATATACTTGTCTTCAGTGCAATTCAGTGAACCCCACTTTGCACTGGTCTTTCTTCATTTTGGGCCCTTTGCCTAGGATGTTGTATTGCTGGATAGGCTGGTTCACATATCTTCTGTGTTGATATTCCTAGAGATGACCTTGCTCCCTGGGGTTAGAGGAGCTAAAGGGATTACTCAGTACAATAAGGGATACTGAATTGTCTGTGTTGTTGGTGTCTGTGGCCCATTCCCTAAACCTGTCCTCATACAATCTGGCCTCTGTCTTCAGGGTTATAAAGTTAATCAATTTAATCAGCAATCACTGGGGGGAGATCTGGAGCCCACATCCGGACCATGGGGCAACATGCAAGCACATGGGCATGTTTCTCCTTGTTGGAGAAATTCAAGCCCTCCCACAGGAACAGCATGTTTGGGGGGCTCAGCTAGAAACATGGGGATTCCTCCTCTGAAAATGGGAGCTCACTGCTCAGATGGAAGTCTGGGCACCATGCTGGAGCTCTCCTCCAGCAACTACTCACACAGCCACTGCTTCTGCTGCTGCCCCCACCCCACTGCTCCTGCACCAAGTCTCTGCTTTCTGCTCCCAGCACATCCACTCTCCCCTGTGATAGACCTTGTTGGTAGATGTTCTTCTTTGCTGGGTTCGGTGGATCCAAAAATCTGTTTAGAGGCTTAGCTCATATTAGTTTTGAGGGAAAGCCAGGAGAGCTTAAAATAGTGCCTAGCTTTTTTCAGCCATCTTCCAGAAAGTGCCAAGCAATTAACATTTGATTATATCTGTATACCGTAAAATTAAGGGTCCAGTAAAATGTAGTATGGTAATTCTTGGTACATGGAAGACACCTAACAGAGCTTCTAGGGCTTGGATAGAACCCTGGGCTAGAGTCCAGAAAACTCATCTCCTTGAGTTCAAATCTGGTCATTTAACACTAGTAAGGCCACTTAACCCTATTTGTCTTTGTTTCTTCATTTGTAAAATGAACTGAAGAAGGAAATGACAAACCACTTCAGGGTCCTTGCTAAAACAAAATACCAAAAGGCAGAAACAAAAAAATGACTGAAGAAACCTAATAAAATAATTTGTTAAATCAAGTTAAATAACATAACTTTTACTTTCAGGTTTTTAAATTATTTATCCAGAAAAGTTTTTTTTATATGGTTTTTAGAGACCCTCCTTCCCATGCAATCACTGAAATCTTAAGACTGGACTTAAAAGGAAATCTAGTTTGTCAGTAGATTATGATGATTGACTGGAAGCACCAATGGTCAACTTACCACACAAATCTAAAACTCAAAAAGTATACTTTAATATTGTTGTATTTCCATATAGACACAGACTTGGTTAGTTGTATTTCATCATCTTTAAGAAATTTTTAAAAAATTCTCATTTTACTGATTTTCAAGTGTTTTTTCAATATGACAAAAACTTTTTTTTTAATAGGAAGAATTCAAATAAACCTGGTCTACTTATTGGCAAGGTAGGTTTAATTTAATAACACTATTTTAATATAATTAATAATATTTTTATTAGAAAGGTAAACAAATATAAGGATAGATATTGGTCCATTATATTTTTAAAAGTTATAGGCAAATACATAAAAAATAGTGAGATTATGTTCTAGGATTAATTTGTTTGCTGTCCTAAAGTTTGTGAATTACACATTTAAGGAATTTTTTTTCTTTTTTTTAAATGTATAAATACAATGTATTCTACTTACAAATGTAAGGTATCAGTCTTTATGCCTTTGATAGAATTTTAATATTTAAAAAATGCATAATTTTTCCCTCTACTCTAAAAGAAGAGTAAAATCATATGGGAAAAAGAAATTCAATAGAATCAATCCTTTATTTTAAAAAGGAGTGTTTGTTGACCATAATGTTATATTCAATAAAGAATAACCAGTGTAAGTCAGTGTTCCAGATATACATACATGTGTATGTGTTTACACATGCTTGTATGTAACTTATATTCCTGTCACTGTAATTCTTTAAATCAAAGATTATTGATTGCTTAAAAACTATAATTATCTCATAAATTTAATTTTTACTAAATTTTCTATTTAACTGTGCTTTATTTTAGATTTAGTTGAATATATTTCTATTTGTGACTGAATAAATATTTCTACATATTTTTCTCCAGTAACATTAGTAACTGATATTTTTACAACTCACTTTTCAATAGAATTATAAAATATGTTAGTTTTACCCACTGTTTTCCTTCTCTTATATTTAAATTTTAATACACATGGGGTTACTGACAAAGTAACTTTTACTCATTTGGAATTATATAATAAACCAAAGTGCAATGGAAGGATATTTGAATTTATGCTGATTCTTTGGGCAAATCTCTTACTTTTTTCTGAGTCCATGTTCTTGATAATACTTGGCTTCAACCCTGCATGTTCCTTATGAAGATCTAGTGAAATAAATGTATTTCTTTCCTTTTCAATGGTTAAGGGAGGGAGAACTCAAAATAAAATAAAATTGGTCTGAAATTATTTTTAAAGAAAGTATATTGTTGATTATAAAAGACCATAGAATAAAAGTCAATTAAAGGCAAGTTTTCAGTACACAATCAAAAAGCATAGATTAAGTAAATTAAAATATAAGCTGTAATATTTTAATTAGCACAAAAGTATAATCAAATAACTCATTAGTAACTTAAAGCATATTTTATTGATCAATTTGATTCTACATATTTCTTTTTTCCATTTTATGTCATTTTATTTTTTGCAATTAAATGCAAAGATAGTTTTCAACATTCATCTTTCTTGTAAGCTTTTGAGTTTCACTTTTTTCTACTATCATTCCTTTTGCTCCGTCCTCCCCGTGACAGCAAGTAATCTGATATAGGTTGTATATGAACAATATATTTCCATATTTGTCATGTTGTGAAAGAAGAATTAGACCCAAAGAGAAAAATGATGAGAAACAAAGAGAAAACATAAAAGAAGTTTTACAAAGTGAATATAATATACTTTGCTCTGCATTCAGATTCCACTGTTTTTTCTCTTGCTGTGAATAGCACTTTCCATCACAAATCTGTTAGGATTGTTCTTCGGTAAACTGCAAAGAGGAGTTGAGTCCGTTATAGTTGATCATCTTACAATATTGTTTTTTATGTGTATAATATTCTCCTGGCTCTGCCCATTTCACTCAGCATCAATCCATGCAAGCCCTTCCAGGCTTTTCTGAAGTCAACCCATTCATGATTTCTTACACAATGGTCCAATCACATTCATATACCATAATTTGTTCAACCGTTTCCTCAATTGATGAACATTCCCTCAATTTCCAATTCTTTGCCACTACAAAGAGGTGCTATAAATATTTTTGTACATGTAGTTCTTTTTCCCTGTTTTATGTTCTCTTTGGGTTACAGTAGTATTTCTGGATCAAAGGGCAGATATAGTTTTATTTGCTCTTCAGAATGGTTGGATCAGTTCACAATTCCACCAACAGTATATTAATATCCCTGTTTTCTGCATCCTCTCCAGTATCAATCATTTTCCTTTTTGTCATATTGGCCAATCTTATAGATGAAGTGGTATCAGAATTGCTTTAATTTGCATTTCTCTAAACAGTAATGATTTAGAGCATTTTTGAATCATTTCTTATGAAATACGTGCTTCTTAGAAGCAAAAGAGTGAAAATATATGGTTAAGTTCATTTGAACAGACCATGTTTATAGTAGATTTACTAATATAGTTCTTTGATTAGGAGTTTACCAGTTCTAACCTCTCTTCTGACCTCCAGACATGTATCTTCATGTTTAGTGAGCTTTGAAATTAGATATCCTTTAGACACCTTAAACTCAATATGTTCAAAACTGAACTCATTCTATTTCTTCCCAAAGCCCGCCCTCTTCCAAACTTCCCTATTATTACCAAGGATACCACCATCCTACCAGTCATAAAGTTCACTATCTTGGTATCATCTTTAATTTACTCTCTCATCCCACATATCTAATCTATTGCTAGGTCATACTGTTTCTACCTTCACATCTTTCTCATGTACTCCTTTCTTTCCTCTGACACTTAGACACCCTTGACTAATGAAAAAGTCTTCAGATCTCTTCCCTACTACATTTTCATACTTTATTCAGCAAGCCAAGTGATCTTCAAGGAGTGCAAAATTGACCATAATACCCTCCTCAAACCCTCACTGTCCATTCAGTAAACTCCATAATAAACTTCATACTTTCTCCAGGATCAATTATGAAATGTTCTGAATTTTAAAACCCTTTAAAACCTGATACTTCCTACCTTTCTAGTTTTCTTATCTTTTGCTCATCTCCATGTACTTTCTGATCCTGGCTCCCTTACTGTTCCTCACAAAAGACATTCTCCACCTCCAAAGTTCATAAATTTTCACTGGTTATCTCCATGGTTTTCTTGGTTCCTTTAAAGAATCAGTTCAAAATCTGTTGTCTCTAAGAACCCTGTTTCAGTCTTTTAAGATTACCTTCACTTTGCCACTTTTCTGTTTTGTTAATTCATAGTTCTTTTCATGAATATGAGCTCCCCAAGAGGGAAGGGGTTCTTTTGCCTTACTTTATGTTTTCAGAACTTGGTTCAGTGTCTGGCATATAGAAGTTATAGTAAGTAGCAAAGAGGGAAGAATAGTCTAAGAAAATACAGAATTGTACCACTGACCAGTGTAATAAATTTGGAAAGCAGAGCCAAATTTAGGAGGAGAGTCAAAAAACTAAATTTTTCGATATATATATATCAAATTTGCTGCAATATCCAGTGGAGATTTTTTGTAGCTTATTTGAAATGTGAGTTTAGTTTTTAAAGAAGAGGTCCAAATTAGAGAAGGTGTGTAATCATGATGTAATCACTATTATTATTATTATTATTATTATTATTATTATCTAGTAATTTTTTAAATACTCTATTTTTGAATGTAGGAAAAAGTCTTGAATAAAAAAAACTCTAGACAACTAAAGAGGACTACTTCTGTTAATAGGACTTCTGAATGTGCTTTGTAAGTAATTTTTCCCCCAACATTTTGTATTTTCTGCTTAGAGTGATTATACTAATATAACAACTTCAGCATCAACTATTTTATTCTTGTTCCAACAGGAATGATGTTTATAATTTTAACTTGAATGGACATGATGACCCAACCATAAGACTTGGTGTAAGATTAATTCAGTTTGATTAACCTTTTTTCCCCCCTCAATTCAATCCATATTAATGAAAATCTCTTATGGACATTTAAAGTTTGGGTGAGAAGTATCCCTTTTATGCAGTTTACAATTCATTCATATGTAAAAGTAGGATATAAGTAAAGTATAAGACACAAAGATGCATGTTAAGTGCAATAACAAGATTTAAAACAAAATAATATGTGAGACCTGAGAGGGAAAAGTGCTTTATTAACTGGGGAGGATTATGGAAAACTCCCTACACAATGTTGTATTTATCTTGGTCTTTAAAAGATGGCTGAGGATGCAAAAGTTGAGGAATAGAATGAAGGATATTCTAACCTCAGGAAAAAAGCCTGACCACATATGGAGGGGTGGGGAAAATATAGATCAAATTCAAGGGATGGGTGATAGTTCAGTTTGTTTGGAATCTATTTGTGCATTTGTTGTTATTCAGTTGTGACTAACTCTTTGTGACCTCATAAACAGAGGTTAAGTGACTTGCCCAAAGGTTATATAGAATCTGAGACTGGATCTTAATTCAGGTTTTCTTGACTCAAGACCCAGCATTCTATCAATTGAGCTATTTAGCTATCCCTAGTGCACTGCATGGAGAGGAAAATGAGAGATATGGTTGGAAAAGTAGGGTAAAATCAGATTGTGGAAGATCTTGAATGGAGATATATTATAATTAATAAGGATCCACTAAATAGTAACCAGACATAATATGTATTAGAAGAAGGTTCATCTATCTGCATATAATATGAAAGTTGGATTGTGGGGAGGAAAGGGTGTTGGAAGTAGGAAATTTAAATCTATCCTGAGATTAGATTATGAAGAATAGAAAGAATAGGTGGATGTGAGAAATATTACAGACATAGAATCAACAGGACTAGGTAACTTATTGGATATGACATGGGAGAGAGAGACAGAGTAAAAGGGTCTTAAGATAATGCTAAAGTAGTGTTACTAGATTAGACTAGTCAGGAAACAGGGCAGGTTTTAGCAGAAAAATAATAATGTCAGTTTTTGATATGTTGAATTTGATATTTAGTTAGGGTATAGGGTGAAGGTTTCCTCTTGTTTATTTGAAGTATGGACCAGAATTTCATAATAGAGGCCCAGGCTTTAGATACAGCTATAAGGAAATAATGTAATCAATATAATTATCTCATTTGCATAATAAAACTAGCATATACAACATTTTTATACATTACTAAGATGTTTTTCTATATAATTTCATTTTTGTATAAGGGTTCATTAGAAGAGATAATTTATAATCCTAAATTCCTTATTTCATTCTTTAATTTTATTAGATTCATTTTAAAGTTGGAATAATTCTGTTCTTGAAAGTGAAATAACTTTATATTTGTTTGTGTATATAATATATAATATATATAATAGTAATTAAACTTTCATAAATGATTTTATCATGATCTTTTTAACTAAATGACTAATTGGTTGGTTCTGTATAGATTTAAATGTTTCTTATATTTAGTTTAAAATAAACTATTTAGTTTATTTCTTTTTCATACTACAGACTGAGGAATCTAATACTACTATCAAAGAAGCTTCCATAGCTAACTCAAAAAAGTTGTAAGTGTTTTGATTAAATGTAATCAATTACTATATTTCCCTAAATGTCTCATTCTGCATTATTATTCTTATAATTTATAATAAATGAAAACAGATATGCTGCTTTGAAAATGACTCATTTAATTGATTATTTTTTTATGACAGTCAAATGCAGAAACTGAATCATCAAATGGTCCAGTACTTTCATTTTACAGTTTGAGTTGAAGTTTTAAGTGATCTACTTGTGATCATATAACTAATTCAGAAGGGACATATTTTTGGATTCCTTTTATTCTTTATTTCTTCTGTATTATAAACATATATTTAAAAGTTAACATTCATTTGTTTAAGGTTAGGTTTAAGGAGTCATGATGGAAGTGAAGCTTCTCTGAAAGAGAAAGATAAAAAAGTAAGATTCTTAATCATAATTCTTATAATTCTTTTGAAAGTTATTTTTTTTACGTTCCAAATGAACAACTTTCTATTAATAAGGAGTGATAAACATCATGTTTTGCCCTGATCCTTTTGACTTTTCCTGTTTGTAAGCAATTCGATTTGTAGAGATAACTGGGAGAGATAACATGCAAGCAAATATGTGCAGAACAGATGTGTGTGTGTGTGTGTGTGTGTGTGTGTGTGTGTGTGTGTGTGTGTGTGTGGCATAAATTGGAAATAATTGACAAAGTGAAAGCACCAACATTAAGGTTTGTTACAGAAGGTGGAATTTCAGATGAATCATGAGGGAAGTTAGGTAAATGAGGAGGCAGAGGAGAGAGTGTTGTGGGTGAGGGAACAGGCAGTTTTCTAAGTGAAAATATTTAGAGATGCATTATCTTATGTATGGAGTATCGGAGACCAGTCTCACTGGACAGGCATTGGAGAGTAAATATATGAAGACTAGGTAGGAAAGGGCCAAGTATTAAAGGACTTAAAATCTAGTTGACTTTATATTTGATCCTGTAGGAAATATAAAATGATATGAGTTTTATAAAAGGAGGCAGAGTGATATGGTCATACATGTACTTTAAGGAAGATTAACTTGGGAACTGAATAGAGAAGGACTGGAATAGGAAAGAGACTTGAGATAAGGAGATCACCCAGAAAGCTGTTACCATATTCCAGGCCTGAAATCATGATGCCTACACCAGTGTCAAGAGGACAAAAAAGGAGAGATGAAAAGTTAAAAATAATAGACCTAGCAATAGATTGGATATGTGGCATGAGAGAGTGAATTAAAGATGCCACCAAGGTGGTGAGCTTTATGACTGGAAGAATGGTGTTATCCTTAGCAAAATTAGGAAAGTTTGGAAGAGGGATGGTTTAGGGAAGAAATGAATGAGTTCAGTTTTGAACATGTTAAGATTATCTAAAGGACATTTAATTTGAGAAGTCCAATAGGCATTTGGAGATGCATTTCTGGTGGTCAGGAAAGATGAGAACCAGATAAGTAGATTTTTAGAATCATGAAGATAATAATTAAATTCAACAGAATTGGTAAGATTCCCAAGTATAATAATAAAACAGGAGAAGGAAGAAGACTCAGGATGAGTATAGTCAGCATGGAACTCAGATGTAAAAATGAGTTCCATATTTATGGGCAAGTTCTACAGAAGTCCTTATTTATCTCTGACATTTTGCTATTGTATCAAATTTTGGACCCAGGACTTTTACAAAGTCCTCTAAGTGAAATTTGTTATGAATTAAAAGAATTTAACCTAATTATCAATATAGTTTTTCCATCATCATATGTAGTTAAATATCTTAGAGAGAGAAAAATAAATGGAATCTGGGTTTTAATAGAAATAAAAGATCAGGCAGAGATCAATTAGGTACACATTCAAACTTGGTAATAATAAAATTCTTCTGTGCTTTACTGAACTGTGAGAAAGATTTTGCCAGTGTACATTTCCAAATTTTGTTCTGCTCATTGATCTATACTATATTCAATTAATACTTCTTAATATTCATACAAAATAATTATTATAAACATTCCTTTTTTTTAGACTGGAGTAAATCACAAGAAGAAGCACCTCTTTAGTGACACAGACACAGATCATAGAGGTGATGACAGCAAGACTGATATTAGCTGGCTAAAAGAATCAAACAAAAAAACCAAACCTCAACTGGTAGATTATAGCAGAAATAAAAAAGCAAAGAAACCTAAAAATATGAAATCAAGTAAGAAATTATTTATTTGAGCAAATGTTATTTTTTCATTATCTATTATCATCCAAAACTTATTTTATTGAACATATTTGAGAAATGTATATTTTCCAGATTTTTGTTTTATTTTATTTTTATGCTATGGCTTATTATGAGAGACAATGTCCTATAGTATATAGAGTTAGGGTCTAGAGACAGAGTCTGAACTACCCAGGTCAAGTCCAGGCTTAGATACACACTTGTTTTTTGATTCTGGTAAGTCACTTAGCTTCTTAGTGCCTCTAAGCAACTTTTAAATATATGAGTTATAGAACAGTTGCTTATCTGTGTTACAGAAGTTTTCTCACCAGGAACTTTTGGTTGGGGTTTTTTTAATTGAATTTTTTTGTTTTGTTTTGTTTTGTAAGATAACAGGGTTAAGTGAGTTGCCCAAGATCACATAGCTGGATAATTAAGTGTCTGAGGCCAAATTTAAACTAAGATATACCTGACTTCAGGGCTGGTACTCTATCTACTGCACCATCTAGCTGCCTATTAAAACTTAAAACTACAATAAGACTTAAATGACTTAGTACAGGAGTTATCATATTTTCTTTCTTTTATATTTTTTTTCAGATTCTTTGCAATCTCACTCAGCTCAGGATTTAAATTCCCAATATCACTTACCTAATTCTATATTATAATTTGCCTCTGGGAAGTTATTTGAAGGATGATAGGTATTATATTGGAAGATTCATTCCCTTCTACCCCACCACTTACTTAAATGCTGTCATTTATAATTCTCTTTTCAAGTGTGTACTAGTGCAGAAATAGGCTATGAGAACATGTACAGAATTAGAGTTAAAACACAAGTCTTATACTTTTTAGAAAAGAGAAGAGATTTTGTTTCTGAATTGTTTTTATCAAGGGGCCTATGAACATGAATGGGGAAAAAATTTCATCTTTATTTTTTTCTAATCTCTAACTGAACCATTTCCTTTATTAATTTAAAAAACTTTCTGAAAAGCAAAAGGCGGGAGGGTCCATGACACAATAAAATGTAAGAACTCCTGCTTTAGGATAAAAGACTCCTTTGAGAACAAAGTATATGAAAAGACATTTTGATAGATATTTATGATCATTTAATTCCATGGTTAACATTAAAGTCTTTGGTGTAATTTGATTTTCCAAATGCATGTCCCTTGGTTGAGAGAGTGCTGTGGTATTCCCAGTTTCACTTTCTCCTATTCATTTGTATAACTGATGTCTATCATCTGTCATCAAAATGAGTGGTGGATTTCAGATTGATTTACTATGTAATATGTTTCTCCCTAGGAAGCATTCTGTTCCATTTACTTGCTTATATACAACTGATATTCTAATATTCAGAAAACATACTAACTTTTGACTTTGTAAATGAGTTCAGAGAGGTGCCACTATTTTCTGAATATCATTAATAATAGCTAATATTCATAGCACTATGTTTCAGATACTATGCTAAGAACTTTACAGTTATCTCATTTGAGATTTGCAACTTTGTAAAATAGATTCTATTATCATTCCTATTTGTTTGAAGAGGAAACTGAGGCAAATACAGAAGTGACTTGCCTAGAGGGGTGGCTAGATGGTGCAATGGATAGAACACTGACCCTGGATTCAAGAGGACCTGAGTTAAAATCCGGCTTCAGATACTTAATAATTACCTAGCTGTGTGACCTTGGGCAAGTCACTTAACCCCATTGCCTTGTAAATAAAAACAAAAAACCCAAACAAACAAAAAGGGACTTGCCTAGCTACTGTGTCTGATGCTGCATTTGAACTCAAGTCTTCCTGACTTAACCCTAAGGGCTCTATACCATGAAATTTCTTACTTTCAGGGATCTCTAATTTCAGATCTTTAGCACCTTGAATCAAATATTACATGCATAATATTAATTCAAATTCTTTAAAACATTTTAACAAGATTGTTTATTGTGGAAAATGCTTTTTAAACATTAAAGAACCAAATAGTTGTGAATCGTTAGTTTGGGGAATTCTTTCTTCATACCTTAGGATAAAGTATTTATGATGTGGTGTCATTGAAAAAAATTAATGTATTTATGATTATTTACTTTGATCTTAGTAGGGTGATGCTCCAATGGCAAATAGAAGGTACATATTTGGAATCCCCTCAGTGCTTATGTTTTGTTGGCGTAGTTTTCAAGAATCCAGTCACATCTATATTAAGATGAATACATCGTAGTAGAACTTTTAAGGATTCAGAGAGTAAACTTCAAATTCAAGGGTACTTATACTATGCCAATCCCCTAAGTATATATTATTAATATTTTAAAACTTTTTCAAAAACTTGCCTATAGCCATTTTTAACATTTTAATTTGAAAACTTGAAACAGAATTTCTAAATATCAAGATGTGTTCTTGTTATCTGAATTTATAGTTAATAAAATCTAGATGACTTTTGACTCATTAAAATATTAAGTGATTGGCACCTTTGATATTGATTTTTACCCACTTTTAAATTTTAGTTACAGAAAATTTTCCTCTTTCAGGTCCATCAGTAGAAGTGAAACTAGCAAAATCTAAGAAGGTAAAATTTTGTACTAATACATTATAAACTTTAGTGACCAAAAATATATATATGACTAATCTGTACTCTTCATCACATTATCCTTTCCAATTGCATAGCTCTAGTTATTCCTTCTCTTTTGTTTATTCTGATCACCTCTTTAGTTATCTGTTTTGCTATTTAGACACAATATGAACTTTAGTATTTAAGCTATTATTTGAGATTTAATATCAAGTATTTAATGCCTTTTATTTTCTCTACTTCTCTAATAAGCTATTGAATTTTGTTTATATAACCTTTAGTTATTATTTAAAACTTTTAAGAGTATTAAAAGATACAGTTACTTGAAATAGACTTATCATTGTTTATTGACTATAGTAAGAAAAGACTTGGAAATGGTTCAAGATCAGAAATTTTTAAAATTAGCATTTTAGCAAGACTTTATAGATGCACGTACAAGTATATATTTTGTTTACAGTTGTTAGCACAATTATATAGCTTTATAAATATACACTTGTTAAAGTGCTCATTTTTCTAACATGTAGAAAATTTAGAAACATAAAAAATGTAGAACTTAGGTTTAGCTCAAATTATAATATACTAATGTTGATTAATTTTATTCCAGAATCATAATACAGATTCCACCAAAAAGGTAGATGAAAGAATCACAGAAGAAATAAGACCCCAACGTCCTCGAAGAGCAGGATTAATTAAAAAAAATTATAAAGATTTCTCAAATTCAGAATCTGAAAGTGAACAAGAATCTTCACCAAGTGCTCTCAGTAAAGAGAAATTACTACTTCAGGTAAATAGTTTCAATTAAAATCATATATTTTTACAAATGTTTAAAAACAATTGAGTCTATTTTATTAAAACCATGCCCTTCAGAGAACACTTTAATAAAATAACTCTAACAATTTGTCAAAAGTAACCTTTATTACAATAATTTATAAATTATCTGTCATTCATTATATTTAAAAGTGGATGCTTTATGCACTAGATAAGTATAACTAATGATTTGTTTATTATAGAGTCTATATGGCTTTCAATTCTTTAATAATTCTTACCTTTAGAAACAATTAGATAGGGAGACTAATACAAATGAAACACCTAGGGCATATTGCTAGATAGTCTTATCTATTATCTATCTACCTACCTACCTGTCTATCTATTTAGTGTGTATATACAAATACAATATATATGCTATATCTATTCTAGAGATATATAGTCTATAATTAGTCCTTAAAGGGCCCATGATGATTAAATAGGTGTATGGATACTACTTCCCCCAGATTGCAACCCTTTACAATTTTAGGAGATAGTCTTTAAGAATTGCTGTGATCAAAAAAATTCTTAACTGTGTAACCAGCTTGGCTATGTGTGAAATAAATCATTAATACTATACAATTTTCAAAAGAAATTTAAACCAGAGATAATATGATCAAGAAAGTCTCTTGATAAGGGTTTGGGGTAGGATTTCACAGTGATCCTAGAAGGAAATATATAGAGAAAGAAAAGATAGACTATCTTTTTAGATTTTAACAAGTCATTGAGAATGAGCATCGTATGTAAAAATAGACTATTTTAGGAAGGGGCTTCTTTCTAAAATTACTTGAAATTCACATGGGTCTTTATTTCCTTCTCCAAGATACTTTTAATAAAAGAATTACATCTTAATTAAAATATGCAACCTCGTTAACCACATACAAGTTTTTGCAAGACATTCCCTTCCTTATGTGTTGTAGTGGTGGACTTGGGTTTTAAAGATTCTTCTAGTGGTGTGTAAGCTCAGGAAGTTCCCTCCTATGAGGCTGTAAAGGTTTGAAGATGGGTTTCATGCCTATTATCTAAGGACATATCAATCTCAATTCAGAGAAACACATCGCAAAATTGAACATAGGATAATAAATTTTTCAGCCCCAGCAATTGCCAAAGACTATCAAAACTATAGAGGGGATTTGTGGTCTGCCTTATAATCACACCTTTGAAATTACATAGTCTTCAAGTAAGTAGTAACTTTTATTTAGCCCACACTGAATGATTTTGGAAAATTGCTTTGTTTTAAATCTTTAAAATAAAACAGAGCCTTTGACCCTTTGCCAAGTAAACTATAAGTTTATGCTCTCTAGGACTTAATACTCTGAGGCTTTAGTTTATGTCTCTACCTTTTTTTCCTTTACATTCTCAATCCAAGTAGCATGAAAAGTTCTGGATCTCTTTATTCATTTTTGAAAAAAATCATTAAATTAATTTTCTGTTATTCAGTGGTTTCAACAGAATAATATTTGTTAAAAAAAAAATCAAAGCAAGGCCTTCACTCCTACATTCAGATCCATTGTTGTCTATTCCCAGCGTTCATTAGTAAGCTGTGGAAATTTGAATAAAACTCATTCCTACTTTTCCATTTAGAATTCTAATGTCATTATGTTTTTTATATTTTAATTTAATATGCTCCACCCTCTAATCTCTCAAACTTGAGCAAAGAAAATTAACAATTAGAAAAAATTAGACCCTCAATATATAGCTCTATACTTAAGCAAAACAAAAATTTCCTTCAGGTATTTATCATAAGGGGTTTTTTCTTTCTTTTTTAATATATGAAAGTGATAACTTGACCAACCATTATTTAATAAACACTTAAGATATATTTGAATGCGCATATATATATATATTAGAATATTAATAGCTAATATTGGCTTCCCTATTGCTGTTATTGTGGATACAGAAGGAGAATGCATAGGATTTAGGACCATGCTGAAGTTTTTTTCTTTCATTTAGTCACATGAATATAGAATTATTAAACCACCTGAAAAAACAGTAAAATATGTATATCATTTATTGATTAAATGTAATTTGGTATTCTATGTCCAAATTTTGACAACTTTGAAATAGGAGAGCTTGGGCTATTTTGTAAACAACATATAAAACCTATCAAGAAGAAAAGAATTTTATTTGAAAAAGGAATCACTTATGTGTATGGTCACTAATAATTCTGTATAGAATTGTTAGCAGGGATAATACTGAATAAGAGAGCTGACCTTAAAGATAAGACCTCAGTTCTAGTGCTGCCTCTGACAACCTATTAAAAGTGCAAATAATTTAATCTGTAGATTCTATAGACCATTCTCTAATAATAATAGTTTAAAAGAAAGTATTGGGATTTTTGAGTATAGGGAGTTTCTAGACCTGTTATCTTCACCATTGAAATCCTGGTTCAAGAACCTATTCCTTACTGCTAGAAAAAAAGGCATCTTTAAATTTCCTCAATTCATACTTCTTTCAGATTAACTCTGAAGTGATGATAGGTCAGTTTAAATTATTTTGAATAGAATGACTTTTTTATAGTCAGTGATTTTGAAAATATTCAAGTTTTTGAAAAGTTTTTCATTCTTTTGAATTGTTGAGAATTTTTTAATTGAAGAGAAGACAAACATCAATAAGATCAGAAATCTATTGAAAGATGAGTATATTTTATTCTTTATGTTTCATAGTTTACTTTTTAATTTTTTTTAGGATTTGGTTTTTTTTTTTTTTTTTGGCAAGGCAATGGGGTTAAGTGGCTTGCCCAAGGCCACCCAGCTAGAATTGTTAAGTGCCTAAGGCCAGATCTGCACTCAGGTATTCCTGACTCCAGGGCCGGTGCTCTATCCACTGCGCCACCCAGCTGCTCCCGTTTCATATTTTAAAATATAAACAAACAAATAATTTGATTCCTTAGTTGATTGGCAGATAAGATTTTCATATTAATATTTTTCAGAATCTATTACATACATGAGTAGGTTTACTGATCTTATTTATATGAGTAAAGAGTGTGAGACCTAGAAAAATAAAAATAGATCCAGAATTGCCTTTAGTGAAAAAAGTTTGGGACCACTATTTCAAAAGAAGAAATTTCTATCTTAACCTTTGTTTGAGGTTCCATATATTTAAATAGTATTGCTGTTTTGAAGGAAAATTGAAAAATTAGGGTGATACATTTGATCTGTTCTAATACAGAAAACCATTAAGGAATGGAAACCAAATCTAGAATATATTTCATTATGATGTCTTACAGTATGACATAGCTTATAATTTGATCATTAAAATAATTGATTTTTTAAAATAAGATTAAGCATATTCTGTTCATTTTAGCTTCAACTACATATTCATATCAGTATAGCATTTCAAAATTAAATTTACTGGTTTTGTTTTTTCAGGTTATGAATACACACAACAAAAGTAAAACCACAAAGCAATTGAAAAAAAATCAAAATGCTATTTCTACTGAAGATCAAGAGGAAATATTAAAAGATGGGAGAATATCATCTAATACAAAAGATGGTTTAAGAGGAAAAAGAGTGGACTCATCTCTAATTCCCTTATCTGGAAGCCCAGCATCTATAGAAATAATGAGATGTCAGTATCATTTTTATTTTCTTTTTTTGTAAAATTTTTGAATCACATTATCACTGATTTTCTTCTGTGACTATAGTTATGCTATTGAAAAAATGGCTTGAAAGGTTTATTTGTTATATGTGAGAAAATCATTTTTGTATTTTAGTGTCATATTAGGATTAATTTTTATTAAGTATAGTGTTTTACTTGGGTATTAGTAAAGAATTTTAATTAAGAAATTTAGAAGGACCTCATTAGAGTGAGTACTCTTATCACTGCTGAGTGTCCTAATTCCATACTTTGTCTAATTCTTATCCATGCCTTTCTATAAATCCTCCTTAGATGGGGCAGCTAGGTGGCGTAGTGGATAAAGCACCGGCCTTGGAGTCAGGATTACTTGGGTTCAGATCTGGTCTCAGACACTTAATAATTACCTAGCTGTGTGGCCTTGGGCAAGCCACTTAACCCCATTTGCCTTGCTAAAAAAAAAATCCTCCTTAGAGGATATACCCAAATTTGGAAGTCTTTCATTTAATTTTCTTAATATTACTTCTTGTATTTCTGACTTACCTCTTCTTGTATTTCTGACTTACCTCCTTTTCCTGTTGTATGATTTTGATAATATCTTTAAACTCTGCTTCTCAAATGCAAATTCTTATTGTTAGCATACAGTAATAGTCTACTCAAACCCACCTTGAGTCTTAAACTACAGAATTAAAATGACATAGTAATTATATATGATATGGCAATTATAATAGCTAACATTTATTTAGTGTTTTTAGATTAACAAAGTTCAGAGCAACACTTACACTGCAACCTCGATTAGATTCTGTCCCCCAGCTGTTACTACTGCTCTTCACAGCTGTTTCAGGGAAATCCCATGTGCATCAGGAAGGGATTCTTGGAACTGACAGGAGCTGTCAACTGTGCTACAAGCTGCTCAGCATTGGCTTATATGAGTTATAGCTGCTACTATGGCATTGAAGTAACTGATCCCAGAACCAAACTGACTGTTACCAAAAATATTACATCAAAGTTGAGGAGATGGATTGTGACCCCAAGATGGAATACTGTAATTGGGAAAGCATAGACCAGGTGGTGGAATGTGTTAATAACCAGAACAATTGCCAAAAAGTGATGTGCAAATGTAACAAGGATATTGCCTTCTGTTTGGCCACAGCAGAATATATAATGCAAAGTACATTTCTTCCTCCATCTCCTTTGTGGTGATACGAAACCAAAGTGTAACTGACATAATTTTGAAATTTTCTTCATGATTTGTGGGTATAGAAAAATAATTTTCCTTAAGCAAAAACCAGTATCGGTGCTCCATTAAGGGTAAGATAAAGCTTTCTTACTTCTCTATTATTGGCCTAAGGTATAGAACCCATCTATTGCCATCTTTCATCTTCACTGAAACTTAAACTAGAGGCCATTTCCTTGCTTTCAACCCAATGGACAAATCCAAGGAAAAAAAAAAGTTCTACCATGAAAAAGGAGGTTAAACTAAATTTCAGTTACATTTACACACACACACACACACACACACACACACACACACAACATATTCTAATTTTGTCCTTCTGTGGACAATGCCAAACTATCTACAACTCTAAGGGTGAGAATTTTAAATCAGAGGAAAATAATGATATATTGGTGCTATCTCCCAATATTTTTAATGGATTTGTCTTAATTTTAGAAATAAGGAATAAATATTCCTTAAGATTAAAACTACATTCTTTAAATGTTGTTGACTTTCATAATGGAAGATATTTTAACTGGGAAACATGGTTCCCTGTTTAATACTCTAAAGCTCCCAAGCAGCTAAGTGGCACGATGAATAGGTTCTGGTTCCAGAATGTGGAAGACCCAAGTTCAGATATGACCTCAAACCCTTACTACCTATGTGACTTGGCGCAAATCACTTAACTTCAGTCATCTTGTTTTCCTAACAATAACAGCACCTACTTCCTGGGTTGTTATGAGAATTAAATAAGATAATATTTATAAAGTGCCTAGCACAAAGTGAGTGCTATATAAATAAATACTATATAAATGCTAGCATTATTAATATTATTATTAGAATTGAAATGTCAAAGAAACAATTTAATTTTATAGGTATGATTTACTATTAGAACTAAAAGATCTCTGCACATAAGAAGTGGAGATAGGATTATAGGTCAAAGACTCCCTCTCCTGTTTATTTTTAAGTATTTTTTTAACTAGATTAAAACTTTTTACCTGTTTGCTGAATTGCTGTTATAACTTATAAATATATAAGTGCTAAACTGTAAAATCTATATTTTCTTTAAATCATTTGCTTTATCTGATGTCTAATGTTGAATCTCTGCATAGAAAAGGCATTCAATAATTGAATAGACTGTGAAAAAAGATTAGCAATAACTCCATGATAGATAGTATTTTACAGATGAGGATCTGAGAGAGATTGAGATTTTCCATGTCTCATGTCTACTAACTGAGGTGGGATTCAAACTCATATTTTAAGGTCAATGCTCAGTTCACTATAGCTGTCTTATTAACAGAGAAAATGTGAAAACATTTTGTAATAGGTGTAAGAAATTCTTATTTTTGCTTTGTCTTCAGTTAAGTCAGCACAGTGAAGTAGAATATATACAACACTTGAATGAATTTGATATCTTTGTGCAGAAAAACAAAGAGCCTTGCTTTTATGCAAAAATCATTTAATATAGATAAACCATGTTCTTTGGAGATTGAGAGCTCACATGTTTAATATCTAATGAGGAAACAATGTTTATGAGAGCAAAACCAACAAGAATAATATATCCAAGATTAATTCTACTTAGTTCTAAAGATTATTTTTAATTAATTAAAATTGATTAATTACACAGTAAGTATTAGAGATTTAAAGTTAATACCTTTAACTTATTCTGTTACTTGTATATCTAGACCTTTATCCTACATCTGCCTTATCATTATCAAACATACTTATAGACATAAAGCTTGTTGAAATTACATCACATACATAAATATTTATCTATTTTTGTATGCATGTATACTAATTGAAACTGAGAACTGAGTGGTAATTATTTTGCCAGTTTATCTTAGCTTATTTCTGGAATTTGACTATTTTCTTAACTTTTCTGATCCTTAGTTTTCTCCTTTTATTACCCAACTATTTTGATATAATGTCAGTAGATTGACCATAATGGCTTGACTGAATCTTATGATATAATTTATATGGAAAATCTTTTTAAAATTTTTTTGAAATTTCTTAATACATTTTAATTTTAAGAATTGTAGTCACTGATAGTTTTTCAAGAACTATAAAGCATTCTGACCTTAATTGAAATTAAATCTAATTATTTAAATTAAAGGATTCAATTTAACAATTCCATTTAAATGAAGTGTTGATTTTTTACATGTGTTTTAGCTATTTTTTAAATTTAAAAAGCAGTGATTTAATTTGATAATTCTAGTGTTTACTAAATCTATATTATAGGTTCAGAGAAAATAATTGAAAGTGAATTTCCTCAAGATGATATTCCTTCAATAAAGTCATCATCCCCCTTTTCACCAAATTCAACATCTGAAAGAAGAGAATATTTAAATTGTGTGCATGGCATCTCAGGCAAAAGTTTCTACTCTAAAAGTGTGAAAATTCAAAGAAAATGTTTGATAGAATCACCTGGGAATATTGATGAAAACTTGATGTGTACAAATAAACTTCTCTCAGGTCCTTCATTTTTGGTAAGAATATCTTAATTTTCTAAAAAAACTAAATATATTAATATTTTGGCTGCAATACTTTATTTCTGATTACTTTTTTAAATGACAAGAAAATTGAAATATGTAGAGATTAATGAAAATAAATGAACAAAGTAAAATAAATGAAAACCCTCAAGGTTTTTGTAATACTGAAAGGAGAAAGTTTGTATCATTTCTTTAGGAAGTTATCTTTAATTTCAAATTATATCCTCCCCTCCTGTCCTCTCCACTTCAGTTTATCTCCGCCCCCTTCACCAATTCCTTTCTCTCCTCTTTCTTTCCTCTTCTTTCCTTCTCTTTTCTGGAAAAAAGTGATACTGGTAGCAGAGAAATAAATATACTTAAGCAATCCATAGTCTCAGGAATGATAAATTTCCCAAAGTGAACTCAATAGCTGTAGGTAAGCAATTCAAGAATTTAAAACATAGCTTGAATGACAAGTCGGAAAAAAAGCAGCAAAGCCTTTAGATTATATTAGCAATTTCTTATGTCTGACCAAGACCTTAGTTTATTAAGTACTTCCCTAAATGTTGCCCTTTCTATTAAAAAAATGAAACTACTGACACCTAAGCATAGCTCGAGCAGAGTAAAATTTGTGCAGAATTGACATTTTGCTAATTCTACAATGTTTTGTACAGGCAAAAAGTACTCTTGGTGTTTCCTGTACTTTTAGATACTATATGAGAAATTAAAGTATATTAATAAAAACAACAAAGATGATTTAAGGGCTAAAAAATCTAGCTCTGGGAGAAAAAGTAAAAGATTTTGAAATAAAAATTACCCGATTAAGATAAAGAAATAACAGCTTTATTATATTCAATTAGATGAAGTCTTTCTACATGTATGCAATTCCCTGTTCTCAATGAACATGGGATTCCAAACAAGAATAAAATTAGTTCAGTTAAAAAAGGAGTTTGTTTAGATATAGATATTAACGGATATCTTTAAGAAAATAACCACCTTACACTTTATTGCCTGAAGGCATGGGGCTTGGCCAGATTCCCCACAGATCTCCTTTAGCTCTAATACTCTTTGATTTTAGTTATTTTGAAATAATATCAATTATTATAGAATCCTACTAATTTTTTAAAAAAAGTAAAATGAACACGAGAGCCTTATCATTGACATGATTAATCTCCAATAAAGCAGTTTAAGGATTAATTGATCTAACCAGCATTTTTCAGGTTTTTTGTTCTCAATACTCTTTATGCTAGAAATTATTGAGAATCCCAAAGAAATTTTGTTTATGTAGGTTATATGTAAATTAAAGTCAGTATTATTATGAAATTAATTTTGACATCACAGACTCCATGAAAGAGTCTCAAGAATCCCCAGGGATTTGTGGAACACACTTTGAGAACTGGTAAAAGTAATGGACTTTGAAATTATATTCTTTAATTTGAAAATACTGTTGGGAAATTTATTTAAAAATAAAATTTTGAGAAATGCTCATAAATACAGTATTTATAAACATAAACAAGATAAAACATCTGTTATTGTTTTCATGTTGTAAAATATTTTCCTGTCATTTGCAGCTGAATGATAAAATTTGTTTAAAAACATTTTAAACTACCAAATAATAATCCCTAGCCTCTAATGTATTTGTTTTGTTTTGTCTTATTGACTCTAGCCGAAAATAACTCCTTTAGAAATGGACAAAATTGATGATAATGGAAAAGATGTAGAGATACCTTCACAGAATATATTAGATTATGATAATCCTGTGGGTTCAAGCAGTTATAATTCAGAAAAACAATTTAATGGATTGGAATTGAAAAAAATACAAAGTACACAAAAGGTAATTACTAAAAGCTACCCAAACTTCAAAAAATTCCTCGATTTAACTGTAGAAATTAGTTAATTGCTAAAATTGTAATGAGACAAATATTATATTATATATTTCTCAATTATGTTCACAGTTTACCTGTACATTTTATTTTTTGTTTCAAATTGAGATTTGTAAATAAGTAAATTTTGCTTCTTAATCCTGGAATATATAGGAACATACATGTGATTATATTTTACAAGTAAATATAATTATACATGTTAATTTCTATATATCTATATGTATGTCCCTCTTTTATCTGTTTGAGGATATGGAAAGAAAGCAGGACATAAGCTATTTTAAAATTGATGATATTTACATGGATAAATAATTTTGCTTAAAATTCTAAGATTTCATTATCCTGTTCCTAAAGTTACAGGGTTGACTGGTTTTGTGATTTGTGACTTAAGCATTTTGAATTTAGACTTCAGTGGTTACTAAGTATTTAGTAGTCCATCTTCTATTCTTTGAAATTGTTATAATCAATTAACTAATACATCTAAAGTTATTATTGTCATAAAGTTGTGTTAGGAATGATGGAATATATAAAAGTATATGACAATTTTTAGAGGTGCTAAAGCTCTAAATTGGAAGCTAATCTTAATATTGGACAGGATTGGGATAGAGTTGTAGGAATGGCATTACAGTTAAAAGAAATATAAGTTAGTCACAGAGGTGGAATTGAGCATGTTGTATTCATTGGGAAAATGAGTAAAGGCAACGTGTTAGGTATTAATAAAAAACAACAGTTTGCATATAGTAGAATTTAATTACTTGAGAGCCAGGACTGTGCCAATATTTGAAACTTTTGGTCTTTGTATCCTCAGTTTCTAATACTATTTATTGCACTGAATTGAATAAATGAAATGGGACCAGATTATGAATAGCCTCAAAAGTCAAAAGAAACAGCTTAACCTTGATTGTAGAATAAAATTAATTGGGTCAGATTGAAATGAGGAAAAAACTAGAGTCAAGCAGACCAGCTTTTTAAGCATAGTAAATTATAAAGTATTGATAACCTGGACTAGAAGTAATGTTTTTGGAAAATTAGGGATACAGAAATATTATGAAGAAAAGAACAGAAGTTGATATATAGTTGCCTATAAAGTTTAAAGGAGATGGATAAATTAAAAAAAATGACTGCAATTATTTTTTCTGTATTGAATTTATCCAATTAACATGTGTTTTAGGAGTTCCTTTCCCCATCACAGTTTTCAATGTGTAGCTCAAAGAGTGGAAAACTGCATGACCTACCTACTGATACTTTTCAACGAAAAGGTTTGTAACTTTAAAAAATTTTATATAGCAATATGAAAAATAATTCATTACTTTTTCTTCTCCCTAATCTCCCATATCAGTCACTTACTACATGTGGTTATTTCTACATCCATAACATTTCTCACATCTGTCTTTTTCTCTCTACTCACATGGACAACACCTAAGTTTAGATACTTATCATTTCTTTTTTGGACAAATGCAATGTAGACCTCTCATTGGTTTACCTCTTTACAATCTCCATTGGCCCATTTATCTTCCATGCATCTTCCAGAAATAATTTCCTCAAAACATAGGTCTACCCAAGGACCTACCCTGATTAGCAATCTTCAGAGACTCCATATTACCTTTAGGATAAATATATATAAAGAGCTTAGCTTGGCATTGGAGTCTAAACTACTTTTCTAGACTTATTTCAAATTGCTATCCTTCATGTAATTTGTGTTCCAGCCAAAGTGATCTGTTTACTATTTCCTGAATTTAGTATTGCAACTGCCCCGTTTTCATAAACTGTATCTGAGGCCCAGAATGCACTTCCTCCTCACTTCTACCTCTTAGACTCTTTAGGGCTTCCTACTAAGCACAGCTCGTGTCCCTTGTTTGCTATTTCTTTTGGTTGATATTGTCCTCTTCCTCAAATTATCTAGAGTTGTGTCTCCCAGGATAATTTAATTTCTTGAAAGTATTACCTTTTCCCCCCAAATCCCCTCTTTTTACACATACACACACATATATAATACATGTAATATTGCATATTATATATTACATAAGTATATGTATTACTATTGAGGATATTTCTATCATCCCAGCTCTCCAAAGCTCTTAAATATTTGGTATTATTATTGACTCCTCACATTTTCCCCCTCCCAAATATTCAATCAGTTAAGTCCTGCTGATTATAACTTTGAAATATCTTTTACAGATTATATTTTACATAAATATATTTTACATAACTTTTCTTGAAGGTACCCTGATTCAGACCCTTATCTCACATTTGAATTATTACAATAATCTACTTGTTTTCTCTGTCTTTTCTCTTTCTGCTCTGGTCCATCCTTCACTTAACTGTCAGATTGATCTTCCTTTGGTTAGAATGAGCATATCCCTTAGCCCATTCCACCCCCCATTCTGTAAACCTTAGTTGCTCCCTTTTTTTTTTTTTAGGTTTTTGCAAGGCAATGGGGTTAAGTGGCTTGCCCAAGGCCACACAGCTAGGTCATTATTAAGTGTCTGAGGTCGGATTTGAACTCAGATACTCCTGACTCCAGTGGTGGTGCTCTATTCATTGCACCACCTAGCCACCCCAAGTTGCTCCCGTTTAACCTCCAGAATAAAATAGAAAATTCTTTTTGACTTTTAAAGTACCTGTAAACCAGTCCTCCTAGTCCATTATATGTTGATGCCTTCTACTACCTTTTTAATTTTCTTGAGTCTTTTCTCTCATCCATCAAGGCTGTGGTTCAGTGATGCTTCTTTGCTGTTCCTCATATAAGACACTCTTATCTCCCAATTCTGTTCATTTCCACTTTCTCCCATACTTGAAAACTCTCTCCTTACTAATCCCTTATCTCCTGACTTTCTTGCTTTTTAGGTTTTAACTCATCTCATCCTTTGCAAGAAGCATTTACCAGTGTTCTTTAATCTTAGTGTCTTGAGTTTTTACCAATTTATTCTGTGTATAACTTAATTTCCCATAGTTTTAATGACTTGTCTCCCTCATTAAACTGTGAGTTTTTTGAGATTAGTAATAGTTTATTGCCTTTCCTTATACCTTCAGGCCTTAACACAGTGCTTGACACATGTAGCTTAAAAAACTGCTTGTAGATTTGACTTGAGTGAATCATTCTGCATATTACTAACTGATCTGAGATTTTGTGTAGTTTATTTGTATATGAATCACCTGCAAAAGATGAATCCATTCCCAGGGAATAGACTGCCTTTGTTCTCCCAGCTGTTCATTTGCATAAACCTGAAGAATTCAAGCTCTTTGATGTTGGAATCCTTCTTGCAAAAATCCTTGATAATTTTTTTTTTATTTTGAACTCCACAGAGATTAGTTTTTTTGTGGGTTATATCTATCAGTATTTACTATATTAGAAATTAAAATATCTTACTTATATTAATTCTTAATCTCATGGATGTCCTTGAAAGGCTTTCAGGGACTCCAGGTTTTCCCCAGACCATATTTGAGAACTGTTGACATAGATCAACAGGGAAACATAGGATGGAAGAAAAAAATGGGAGAGCCCTGAACCACAAATTTATTTGATAATTATTGCAAAAATTGTCATTATCTGGTTATAGTCTATACTCCAGAAATGAAAATGGGGAAAATTTACTATATGGTCACCATATTAGGTAAAAGTCTCTAACCAAGAAGTTTTCAAAAGGAAAGGCAAAGCTTTTCTGTCTACCTTCTCCTAAGGTCCTTCTCTTAAGCCCTGGAGAAGCTTTTGCCATACTCAAGCTAAGGGACTTAACCCTTTCTAAAAAAGTATCCAGTCCTCCCATTAAAAAGCAAGTCCAAGCTGTAAGAGATCTAGCAGAGTAAGCTCAGCTAAGCATAGATGTCATTTCCCCAATTGTAGGGTCTATAATTCTAGAGAGAAAACATAAATTGAAATCCTATAGCATATTTTCAGATTTGTGAATTGCATTGACTTCATGTTGGGGGAGGGGGAATGGTGTCACCAATTTAAGATTGAGAGGCCGTGAATGGTGAAAGAATTCACACACAGTCCTGTGATTTTAAACCTGCTTTGGATTTATTATGCAGACCTACAAAGTACAGATTAAAATCTTTTCTCTTCCTGGAGAAGCAGTAAGCAGTTTGTAAGCTAGGCAAGGTTCGTTTGGGAGACAGAAACAGACACAGACAGAGAGACACAACCTGGGAGAGCTGACTGGACCAAGACTCGAGCAAGTCTGCACCAGCTAGGAGGGGATTCCAGGCCAGATAGTTTTATAGTTTTGCCCATTCTCTGGGCACAGAAGGGTCAAGGAGAGTGGACAAAGGGGAAATCCCTCCCCCCAAACATGACTGAAACCAGGGAAAAGATTGGAAGCCAGGAGTTGGGATGAGGAGACACGAATTTACATTTAACAGGGGAAGAATAGGAGTCAATTTTCATCACAGGAGCAGATAGCATTTTTATCAAATAAACAGTATTAAAGGTTTACAAAATCTGTTCCCAATTATAAATCTCCTATGTCCATAACTCTCTGCATCATATTCTTATAACTACCTGCAACAAGCCATTCCACCATTGTTTTTGAAATTCATGTCCACATTCTCCCACAAACTCTTTGGGTATTTGTGGGAAAGCATGCCATAAGTTTTGGGGGGAATGCTTTATCAACTGTTCTTGCTATGTTAGTTAAGTAAATGCTTTGATAGGAGTTAATGGCTGCACCTACTGACCAGTTATTTATGGGAAGCACAGGTGGGAATTAGTGTTAGGAGTATCTGAGTATTATCTCCAAAAGTTAGCAACCATCCTTTAAGGACTTAACCACCAAGTACAAGGTGAAAGGAGGTAGCATATGGGTTGCATTTAAATATGTTTTTGTCATAAAGATATTCTAATTTTAATAAATGTTTAAAAAAAACTTCTGTGTAAGAGCAAGAAAATATTATTTTAAAATAACTTTGAAAATCATTTCTAATACATAGCTACTTTAGGTATTGCCTAGACTTGCTACACTAATTTATTAGTACAGGCTTTATCTTCTTTTGTCTAATTTCCAGACTTAGCATTATCACTATTTAGATCCCTTTATTTTTAACTCTTGCTAGCATCACTAATTTGCCTGGTTGGATAAAATCCATTTTAGTATTAGAATAATCCTCTCAGAATTGTGATGAGTATGATTGGAGAAAAAAAAAGAATTTTTCCAGTGCTCTAAATAATTCCTTACCCTTGGGCTGCAAAGGGACTGGTTAACATAATTTTGCTTTTTTTCTAACCTATAGATCTTTGTTCTATATCAAAACTTACTTTTCCAGTTTTGGGTTCAGATTCCTTCAAATTAAATAGCTAACTCGTTGTTTAGCTGATACTAATATTCAGTTCAATTCAAGCATTTTCTTAAGTGATTGATCTAGGGAAATAGATACAATACAAGAACTTGGTGTAAAGTAAGAGAAGGCCACATGGAGGAGTTGACATTTGAGTTGGGCTTTAAAGGATGGATAGGAATTCAGCAGAAAAAAAATGTAATAAGAGATAATCCATTCCATATTACTTGAATAAAGGATTAAAGGAAAAAATCATAGGTTATATTTAGGGCAGAGAAAGTGGTCCAGGTTGGCTAGAGCATAAATAACATGGGAGGAGAGAAACACAAAGTTAGATTTAATAAGAAAGTTAATGCCTGATTTGAAAGTGCTTTAAATACATGGAATTGAGTTTGAATTTTTTTACTCTATAGGCAGTAGGGAGCCAATGAAGACTTTTGGGAAGAATGATATGACTAGATAATTGATTAAGAACAATTAATGAAATTATAGTTTGAACAGTGGATCAGAGGGGAAAAGAGTAGAAAGTAGTATTAGTATCATCTCTCCTAGTTAACATTTTCATTTTGGTAGTGGATTCCTAAAAGCAGAGGAAAGTATTGATGTGAATTTGAAGCACAGTGATGGGGGGGGTTTAGGAAATATTTTAGGATGAAAGTGTTCACATTCTTTTAGGAGAGGAAGGGTACCCTTTCAGTGTACCTCAAATCTTTATGATAGATTGCTTCTGATTGTTGTGATTTACTTTTTTTAAAGTCATACTGAGTAAAACATTAAGTTCTCTGAGATCAATAAAATTATTTCCTAGAAGGAATTAGTAATATAATAAAGAACTCACTTCCAAACTTCTGTTTCCCTATCCAGGCCTGGGAAAAGTTGTCTTATCTGTTTCAAAAAAGTATTGCTAGTTCATTAATGAGAAAACTTGTCTAAATGCATGTTACATATATGGTGTGTGGTTCTAAGATGGGATATCCAAAGTTACTTAATACTACTTTATTAGTCAGTACTGTGAGGACTGAGATGTACTGGTTGATAGAAAGTTTTCCTATGTAGCATGCATGGTTTTTCAAATTTTAAAGAATTATAGTAAAATAGATTATGTAAAATATAGTAAAATAATTATGCAGTAGAGTTAGTGTGATATCTTTGGTCTTCCAATGCTTCATCTTCTTCCAAACATCAGTTACTATTGTACTATTGAGCATTAATATGGAGAGTTAGAGCATTTCATATATAAGAATGTTGAATAATATTTTACAATTTTGTTTGAATAAAATCGACAATTTCTGAAATTGTTTTCTTATATTTAAATTTTCTCATTTGCTCAGTGTATGATTGTCCAAAAAGAGGTTTAAATTGAAAAAATGTGTAAATCATTTTAATATGATAATTAAATTACATTTTTAATTATAATACTTCAGGATCCAATATACATACAAATCGCAAACGGTTATATACCTTTGATAATCTGAGCAACTCTGAAGAAGTGGAACTAGAAGAGGAGGAAGAAGAGGAAAGAAGGAAACGAAATTTGCATCCTCCAAAATTGTTTAAAACAGATAGTGATCATGTTACTTACAAAGGTAGGTGATACTGACATTAAAATAAGGATACTTGAGGCACAGCCTGTGGCATAAATAAACACATCCACAAAATGAGAAAGACTGTTTTAAGCCTAAATAGAAAAAATGTAGAATTAGAAGTTAGTAGGGGGCAGCTAGTTGGCGCAGTGGATAGAGCATTGGCCCTGGAGTCAGGAGTACCTGAGTTCAAATCTGGCCTCAGACACTTAATAATTACCTAGCTGTGTGGCCCTGGGCAAGTCACTTAACCCCATTGTCTTGCAAAGAAAACTAAAAAAAAGAAGTTAGTAGCATTGAGTTCTATGTCTATACCCCTTGTAAGTTAAAATGCATAACAAATTGCCTTTTATGCTTTAATTTCTCCATCTGTTTAAAAACAATTGATCTCTTTGTAAGTGAGGTGGTAATTATAATTTGAGATAGAATATTAAGAGTATTAAGGTCTGTTTCCTATATCTTTTTCACATTAAATCACCTCATTACAAAAATATTTTTACAAGAATAGCTAAAGTCCATGAATGAATAGACCATATATCGCATCTAGATTTTCATTCTATAAATGTTTCAAAAAGCCCACTGATATATTATTTGTTAGCTCTTATAAACAATGGAAACAAGCTATTTAAGTATATAGTTCTGGTTTTAAAAATTAACATTAATAATCAGTACAAAATATAATAAAGTAGTTATTTGAAAAGGAAGAGATTGTGGCAGCTAGGTGGCATAGTGAATAGAGCACTGGCCCTGGAGTCAGGAGGACCTGAGTTCAAATTTGGTGTCAGACACATAATAATTACCTAGCTGTGCGACCTTGGGAAGTCACTTAATCACACTGCCTTGTAAAACCTAAGGGGAAAAAAAGGAAGAGATTAGTTTTGTTATTTTAATCTTTAGCTCAAGAATCACAAAAAATTTCCCACAGATTCCTCTCAAGTTAAAATTATCATGGAGATTAGTTATTTTTGTGGAGAGAGTTTTAATTACACATCTGATTTGATGATGACTAGTATTTTAAAATAAGGTGGAAGCAGATTCCAATTTTGTCATAACCAGGACCAGACAAGCATAATACAATAATTTTAAACCAGAAAATATTAGTTATCTTTTTGTTTTTATTTTTTAGTATCCAGGAGCCCATCTACATTGTCAGCTAATGAGTTTTCTTTTCCTGGAGAGACTTGGGAGACTGAAAGTTCAGGGGTAGACATAATGTATCAGAAAATAAGTAAAGAATTTAAAAGAAAAATTCAGGCAAGTTGTCTTTTCAAACTACTTTTCATTATGCTTCATTAACTATGGTATAATAATTAAATGCTATTACCTCATCCCCCCTCCTATGGCATAATATATCAAGCAACCATCCTATAGCCTAAGGAAGCATAAGGAATTTTATGATTGTTTCATGCTTCTGAAGAGCATTGTATTTTCTGAGACTGTTACAAATATTACATATTATTATGTTATTTAAAAAACTGAAATGTTTTCTTACTAATATTTTTATCCATTGATGAAGCATGAAACCATCATCATTTTATAAAATGAAATTTTAACATGACTTTTTTTTAAATCAACTTGTCTCCTTTTTAATTACTAGGAGTTGGTTTTGATTCTACATTTTTTGTTACTTTGAGGACTAATTTTAAATTTTTTCTCATGAAGATTAATTATATAAAAATTGAATAAAACCCAAATACATTTGTTTCAGAACCGCTGCAAAAGAATGGATCATTTTAATAAACAGTCTTTGAAATCAGCTCAGCAGCATCTAACGAGCATCAGCTATCACATTCATGAATACAGGTCTGTAGCAAAAGCTTTTTTCAGGATTTTTTTTATTTTTACATTAATTTTCTTTTGTTATTTTAATAGAATGAAGCAGCTTGAGAAGTTCCAGTTCAATATCATAGAGGAGCTAGATAACTTTGAAAAAGATTGCCAGTCTTTAAAAAACTTGGAGCGGGAATTTTCGGTTAGTGTTTCTTAAGTATAACAATAAAATTCTAGTTTTTGTTTCTTTTTTTTCCCAAACATATTTAAAAGCAAATGATAAGTTCAACATTTATTTTTAAGATCAAATGTTATTTAACACCCTGAAGCAACAGGAAACATCTTTCATATAGCTAATAATAAGGTTCTAGTATTCAAGAAAATTTTTTTTGTATTTGGGGGGGAAGGAACCTGAATGCCTAGTAGAGTTAGCAATCAATATTATTTCAGTTAGGGTTTGAAATGAGAGGTCTTTCAAACAATACTTAATAAATTCAAATTAAAGTAATATTTTTCTCCTCTGGGTTTTATTTAAAGGACTTTTGGAAAAAAACTTCTCAGAAGTTCAGTGTATACCAAGAAAATGAACAAAAACGGTTAGTAAATTTAGGGTTTTTTAATATATATGAATGAAGTCATCAAAAATACTGATTTGTTTAGTACAAGTAATAATGCTTTTCCCTCAATATCAATAATGTTTTAATATTTGAATTTGAATAAAATATTAAATTTATTTAACATATCTGTAACTTTAATTAACTAAGAGTCATTAGTAAATACAAAGATAACTCCAATACACATTTTACTTTTTAGGGTTCATCTTCTGAAAACTTCACTTGAACAGAATGTCTTCCACGATTATGACTATGAAGAAAATATTTTTACATCTGAGGTATGTTTTTTATATTTTTAGCATGCTATTTTAAACATATATTTGCCATCATTTTATATTTTAGCATTTTTAATTTTAAATATGAGCAAGTCTAAATAACCATTAACTGAAAAAACTGAAAAGTTGAATGTAACATTCATTTATATTTACAGATGCATTTGATGAAAGAAGATATGAAAAGGCTTCAAGAGAGGTTTCTTAAAGAAATGGTAAATAGATTCTTATTCTAGTTTAAGCTTTTAGTGAATCATGCTTTTGAAAGAAAAATCCCTTCAATTTTTTTAAGTTTTGGTCCTTAGGAGCATCTGGGTGGCACAGTGGATAAGGCACCAGCCCTGGAGTCAGAAGGACCTGAGTTCAAATTCTGCCTCAGACACTCAATAATTAACCTAGCTGTATGACCTTGGGCAAGTCACTTAACCCCATTGCCTACAAAAAAAGAATACAAGAGTTGTGGTCCTTAACCTTTTTTTTTTTTTTGTCCAGGCAATGAAGTTAAGTAACTTACCCAGGGTCACACAGCTAGCTAATTATTGAGTGTCTGAGGTCAAATTTGAACTCAGGTCCTCCTGACTCTAAGGCCTGTGCTCAATCCACTGCACCACCTAGCTGCTCCTGGCCCTTAACTTTTTTTTCCCTAGTTTTTGTTTTGTTTTGTTTTGTTTTGTTTTGTTTTGTTTTGTTTTGCAAGGCAAATGGGGCTAAGTGGCTTGCCCAAGGCCACACAGCTAGGTAATTATTAAGTGTCTGAGGCCTGATTTGAACTCAGGTACTCCTGACTCCAAAGCCAGCGTTTTATCCACTGTGTCACCTAGCTGCTGGTTCCTTAACCTTTTTAGTGCTATTAAGTAATAGTTTACACTTATATCACTTTTACAGTTTAAAAAACACTTTATTCTCAAAATACATAGATAATACAGGTATAACTAGTATTCTTGCAAATCCTGATTAGTATAATGAATCTATTAAAGTGGCGACATGAATATGAATTTGTACTGTTCAAGATTATGATCATGTAAAATATGGTAATCAGATCCAGACAAATGAAATCTGTAATATTTTTTCAAATAACATGACCATTTCAGAGGATTCATCATTTGCACTAATCAGGACCTATCTGTAATTTACTCCCATCTTACAGATGAGTTAATAGAAATTTTAAGTGATTTACACAGGTCATATGACAATATAACAAAAATGGCTAATATAACATCATTCCTGGCATTTAATAAGGACTTAGTTTTGTTTTGTTTTCTCTTTTGTAATGAATACATTAATTTGTTTTGAAATATTTTTGATTTTGTAATTAAGTTTGTTGCTTAGTAAGTGGTGGGAGCTTGGACTTAGTTCATATGACTAAGTATTTTTTTCATTATCCTGCACCGTCTACTCATTATAAACTGGAAATGAGGATAGATTTCAAAATTAAATGAATATGCGGCTAGGTGGCGCAGTGGATAAAGCGCCGGCCCTGGAATCAGGAGTACCTGGGTTCAAATCTGGTCTCAGACAATAATTACCTTGCTGTGTGGCCTTGGACAAGCCACTTAACCCCATTTGCCTTGCAAAAACCTAAAAAAAAATTAAATGAATATGAAATGTTTAATAGTTATCATTTGAAGACAAAAAATAATTATTGTTAGTGTAGAACAGGGCTGTACAAAATGCTCACATGATTTTATTCAGCCCTCTGTGAGTTCACTAAGTACTTGAGTAAATAAAGCCAAGCTACTGCAGAGCTCTACAAAAATGAAAAATCAAATTTCAATAAAAACTTTTAAAAGTAAAGTTGGATAGCCCTGGGGTAGAAAATGAGAAAAAGGGGCAGCTTAGGTGGCACAGTGGATAAAGCATCGGCCCTGGAGTCAGGAGTACCTGGGTTAAAATCCGTTCTCAGACACTTGATAATTACCTAGCTCTGTGGCCTTGAGCAAGCCACTTAACCCCATTTGCCTTGCAAAAACCTAAAAAAAAAAAATAAAATAAAATGAGAAAAAGATGTCTTTCCCCCCAAAGTTATGAGCCCCATAACTTGTGCATTTATTTTTCCTGGGTCTGTAATAACAAAAGACAATGTATCAGACTAATCTTGCTTATCAATAATTCTGCCTGCTATAAAGTAGCACTATTTTAATACCAGGGAATTTTCCAGTGTTCAGATTTTGAAAAAAGGATAAAATAGTTGTCTTTCCAAAAATTAATTATGCCAAATAAGTGTACGTCTGCAACCTTGAGTGTGTTTTAATAGTTCCTTTTAAAAGTACTGAGTTGTTAATTCAGACTTAAATTCAACAAATATTTAAATTCCCACAGGCACTGTGTTTTATAATTACAATTGAAATAGAGTTCCTTTTAAATACTTGTATTCAGGAAGTCCTGAGTACAAATTCTGCCTCACATAACCTCTCTCATTGATAAAATATGAGTAATAATAGCACCTTATTTCACAGGGTCATTATGAGGATAAAAGAGATAATCTATTTAAAAGTGATTTGTAAGCCACAAAGGTTTAGAAGTACTAGCTAGCAGTAATGCACAGCATTTGGATTTATATCGATAATTAAATAAAACTATTAATCTAAATGCTAGAGGAATGAAGTATTCTTAGCTAACTGAACTTTCTAACATAATTAAACAATTCTTTTTATTTTAAAATTTGTTTAAAACTTTTTCTAAAATCTATAAATATTAATATACTTTCTTAATCTTGTTTTATAATTTTGTGCCTAATTATTATCATTCAGATTGATAGTTGTCTTTATAGAGTAAAATTGTTATAGAAGGCATAGAAAGTAAAATTGATATAGAAGACATAGAATATTGTGTCTTGATCCCATATAGAACTCTGGAAGTTAGGGAGCTATTTGCCTCTTTCTCTTTCTTTTGTGAATGGAAAAAAAAAAAAAACAACAACTTCCAATTAACCAAGAGATCCAGATAAATTGTAAAATTGATTTATTGGAATCCAAAAATATACATAAAACTGTTTACTGCAAGTAAAAGTGATTGATATTTTTTGTGGTCTTAACATACTACTATGAGTATACCAAACTGGAGATATTGTTCATTTTAGCACTTTGAAAGTTGGTATAAATAATATTCTATTTTCTGACTATGGTATTTTTTCTACAGCAAGAAGAGGAGCTCCTCAATGTTCGAAGAGGATTAATGTCACTCTTTACATCTGATGAAAGAAAATTTTAATGTACAAAATCTAGAATTTAGAAGCACTTTTAAACACCTATCCTTTCTCTTTATTTATTAAAAACAACCATACACATATAAATGTTTCCAGCATATATAAATGATATTCTAATAGTTGATGAAAACTATCCATCCCTTTTCATGTACCTGAGAATTGCCCATAGATATTTTTGCCTAATGAAGTAATAAGAGATTTATAACAGCATGACACCAATTCCAATCTATTTTCTGTTTTTCATTTTATTTACTATATTCCCACTTTTACTTGTAAGAGAAAAAATATGGGACAGGTAAACTTCATAGGAAGGTGGCTAATTATTTTATTAGCTCTTTGCAAGACTGAACTGAGAAATGAAATTATATAAAAACTTTTCTAGTAAATTGTAATTTACTGTATATAAAAAACTTTAAAATTGTAAATAGAGTTAGACTTTAAAGGCTTTGAAAATACTAATTAAATCTATATTTTAATCATTAAGAGTATAGCAGGAAATAGTCTAAAAAAGTTGTTTCATGCTTTAAATGAAGAAAAATACTTTCTCAGTGAAAATCAAGAAGTACTATTTGTGTAACCTGACGCAGTAATTATTATCTTAGTAACCTCAAGTCCCTTTTATTAGGAAAGAATATTTAGAAAAATATTCCCATTCTAACAATTTTTCAAAGCTGCATTTTTCTTAAGTCACATAGGTCTGTCACTATGTAAAGTAATTTGTAAAAATGAGTATACATTGTTTGCTTTAGTTTTGTAACATAATATATTAAAACTTGTTTTGAATTTTTAATGTGTTTTTGAGGTCTTTTGGAAGGAAGAAAAATGACTCTTTCCAAAAAGGTATGTGCAAGAGTTTAGGGTCAGAATGACCCTGGAATGATAGAAGGAGCCCTCATCATCCACCCCATCTTAGTCATATGTCTGTCTTGGTTCATGAGATCATGGACTGCTATTCTAGAAGGAATACAGCCCTTCTAGGGAATTCTAATTTCTCAGTGCAACTGAAACATGTGGAGTAGGAATTCTTATATTAAGCCTAAATATCCTTTTCTGTGCATTCTGTTTGTTGTTCCAAGTACTTCATTATAACTTCCTGAGGCCAAATTTCAACTCAGGTCCCCATGACTCCAGGTGATTTGTTTGCTAAACATTAACCAGCATACCCTTAATTATATCAAACATTCAGAGAACTCCAATATTGCATAAAAAGAAAAAATAATAAAAGAAAGGCTCTAATCCACTAAATTTCTCATATGATTTAAATATCTTTATGTATGAAACGGAGACAGAACACAATGGACTCATCCTTAGTGAACACAACACTTCTAAATAAAATCTTATCTAAATCACTTCAGCAATATCACCAAAGATATAACAAGATTGAATGTAATTAAAAAATACAGAGTTGGTTTAATATTAGGACCATATTAATTATCAGTAGTAACTATTTATCATCTTAGTAACCTGAACCACAATATTATTCTATCAGTAGCCTATATACTATTCAGAAAAAAACTGTTGGCAGTGCCTAATACTAATAATAATAATCTGTTAATTTCCCATTTATTACTGGTTAGACAAATAAAGATCAATGATATAGACTAAACATTTTAGATATTTTGAAATTATGCAAGTAAGTAGTCAAAATAGCCATACATTAACCCAGAGATTCCATCCCCAGGCATATGCCCCAACAATGTATTGATTAGAAAGGAGTCCTCATATACTTGAAAATATTTATGATAGCTCTTTTTATTTTAGTAGGAAAAGACTAGAAACTTAAGTAGATGCCCATCATTTGGGGATTGGCTAAACAAATTGTGGCAAATGCATGTACTGGAATATTGCTTTGCCGTAAGAACCAGAAAATATGATGAATATAGGGAAACATGAAAAGAACTAATGCAGAGAAAAGTAGAGTTTAGATGATAATGTATATACAATACAGCAAAATTAATGGAAATAGCAACTATAAAACAACTATGAATATTGCAAAATTACAAATAAAAACCATGTCTCAAAGAGATGTGAGACTGTATCTCCCCCTCTAACCTTTGAAGAGTCTATTATACAGTTTATTGTAAATGTTTTCCAACTTTTTCAGTGTATTGATCAGTTTTGCTGGGGTGGGGTGGGTTTCCTTCTTGTTCTTTTTTCATTAAAATATTCTCTGATAGATGAGATGGCTCTGGGAGAAGAAAGGCTAAGAATAAAATGTGAAATTGAAGAAATGTAAGACCAAAAAATAATAAAATTTATTTAAAAAAAACCATGAATGTTTAAAGATAAAAGCCTCCCTTGTTTGTTACCCTTTTGAACTCTTCTGCTTTTCCTTTGTATTTTAAAATCTCCCTCCCTCCCTCCCTCCCTTCCTTCCTTCCTTCCTTCCTTCCTTCTTTCCTTAATATTACTCTCCCTGAGAAATTAAAAACTTTTCTGGTAACTGATTCACAGAATGGCCATGTCTAAAACCATAGTACTTATCCTATTAAGAAATATGAAGCAAACTTCATCAGTCTTCAGTAAATCATGATTAAATCAATCAAAAATATTTTATATTTTTGTAGTTATGTTTTTCAGTTTTTCTCACTTAAATATGCATTGGTTCATACTGATTTCTTCTGAATCCAACTCTTACAGTGATTGTTTTTCAATGGATATAGATGTTTTACACTTGTATATAGTGATTTGATCAGCCTTTTCTCAGTTTATGAATGCATGCTTTCTTTTTTCTTTTTTTTTTGCTAAAACAAAAACATTCAGTTATAAATTGCTTTTCATATATTTGGAATCTTGGGCCTCTGTCTTTGACGTCTTTTGTTTATAATCCTATTGGAGGTAAAACTGGGTCAAAGTGATCAGGGAAATGATGTAGAGAATTGTGAATTAGCAGAAACAGAATCTTTCAAATGTGTGGAGGTCCCTACTCTTGAGATTCTGCCTCCTTTGGACACTTTGATTGTATCCTGCCTCTCCTTGACCCTGTTGTATCTTATCCTCCATTTCCACCTTCACTTAACTTTGGCCTGGATGCTAGTGGGTGGGAAATGGTTATACTAATACCTCAGCTCTTCTTGTCAAGACCTGCTCGCTACATACAGCCTTGATTTCAAGTCCTATCTTCTCTAGAAAATTCTCTTCTATTGTTCACTTTTTATTTATTTATTGACTTTAACCTACTTACTGACTCCTTCCCTACTGCCACAAATAATCTCATATGTTCTCCATTCTCAAAACAGCTTAATTTGATGCCACCATCCCCACTAGTTACTCCACATAATTGCCTTTTAACTGATGATTTGAGGCAGCTTATATTTCTTCTTTGGGTAACTGCCTGTACATATTCTTTGACCATATATCTATTGAGGAAGGACTTCTAGATATTTGACCCTTAGCTTAGAAATTTACTGCAAATATTTTTCCAAGTATTTTCCTTCTATTTAGAAGTATGTTGATTTTATTTATCAATTTTAACCTTTTTTGATCATCTCAGTCCACTTTTTGATCAAAATTAAAAGAAAAGCAGAAAGTTGGGAAACAATCTTCACAACCAAGAGTTCTGATTAAGGTCTCATTTCTAAAATATATAAAGAATTGTATCAAATTTATAAGGTCACAAGTCATTCCCCAGTTGATAAATGGTCAAAGGATATGAACAGTTTTCAAATTAAGAAATTAGCTATATAAGCATATGCAAAAATGCTCCAAATTATTATTGATTAGAGAGATACAAATTAAAACAACAATGAGGTATCATCCTGTATATTAGATTAGCACAGATGAGAAAAAGGAAAGATGATCAATGTTGGAAAGGTTGTGGTAGGATTGAGACAATGATGTATTGCTGATGGAGTTGTGAATGGATCCAACCTTCCTCGGGAGCAATATGGAACTATGTCCAAAGAGCAATAAAACTTTTCATACTCTTTGCCCAGCGATTCCAATTCTAGGACTATATCCAGAAGAAATTATAAAAAATGGGGAAAATCTTCAATTTTCCAAAATATTCATAGTAGACCCTTTTATAGTGGCAAAGAATTGGAAATTGAGGGGATGCCCATCAATTGGGGAATGTCCAAACAAGTTGTGGTATATAAATGCTATGGAATATTATTGTTCTATAAGAAACAATAACTGGTTGGACTCGAGAAGCATGGAATGACTTATGGGATCTGATGCTGAGTGAAGGGAGTAGAGCTAAGAGAACAATTTACACATCAAGATTATGAGATACATAATCTTGATGGAAGCAACCCCTCTCAGCAGTCCAGAGACCAAGGACAACTGTTTTTGACAGATTATAAACTTTTTTATCCCATCAGAGGAAGAAGAAAAAAAAAAACAAAACCTCTACTGAATCTGATAAATACTTAATAAAAATTCTTATGTATTTCTTTTCCTAATTCATCATGCCAAAAATTATTCATTTGTAAATATGTTTAACCAAATATGTATGTAAAATGCTATTCTGACTTTGCAACTGAGGGGAAGTGGGTGGGAAGGAAGGGTGGAGGGAAACTTTGTAACTTGTAAATATACATGTACAAATGGATGAAAATAAATTAAAAAAAGAAATAACCCTTAAATATGGTTATGAAAGGTATTTCCTTCCTTTATCCTCTAATTTTGCTTACTCTGATTTTTTAATTCAAGTTCTATACCAATTGAGATTTTATTATAGTATAATGTTGTGAAATATTCATTTAAACCTAATTTCTGCCAGTTTTATTCATTTACTTTTTATATGTTTATAAACTTTTGAGTTCCAAAATTTCTCCTTTTTGCCCCTCCTCTATCAGTTGAGAAGGCAAGCAGTATATCAGTTATACTTATGAAGCCTTGTAAAATTTTCCATATTAGCCATATTGGAGGAGGGGAGAAAAAAAAACACTAAAAAGGAAAGTAAAGAAAGTGAAAGGGTTTGCTTTAATGTGCCTCAGAGTTCATCACTTCTCTTTCAGGAGGTGAATAGTATTTCATCTTGAATCCTTTTTAGTTGTCTTGGATCATTGCAATGACCAGAGTAGCTATGTTTTTCAGAGTTGATCATCATTATAGTATTGCTTTTTCAAAAAAAAATGTTTTCATTATTTTTCTCAATTATATATAAAAAATTTTAATTATTTTTTTGAAAAATTTTAATTTCCAAATTATCTTTCTTCCCCTGATCTTCAAAAGGCAAACACTTTGGCAGGGGTTCAAGGTGGGGGGAAGGAGGCAGAGCCAATATGGTGAAGAGAAGTTAGGAACTTTCTTAAGCTCTCCTATTTTTCCCTCAGAAAAAAATATTAATCAAGTTTCTAAACAGATTCTGGAGTGACAGAATCCACAAAAGAACAGAGCGGAGCATTTTCCAAGAAAAAGTCTGTGTCAGGTGGGGCAGAAATGTGCCCCAGGATAGGAAACTGAATGCAATTTGTATATGTGGGCAGGACATGGAGGGAATAGCCAGAGGTTCTCAGCCATAGGAGAGATCTGGAGCAGAGGCTCCCAACACAAGAAACTTGGGACAGCACCCAAATAAAACAATGAGTAAGAAAAGTTAGAGAAAAGCCAGGTTTATAGAAAGTTAACTTGGAGAAAAGGATGGACAAAACACCATCTCAGAAGATGGCAGAAAAAGTTCTATGTATGAAACTTCAAAGTATGAATTTGTCTCTAGACCAAAAAGATTCGGAAGAGTTCTAAAAGGATTTTGAAAATCAAGTAGAAAAAATGAGAAAAGAAATGCAAGAGAAATTCAACTTCTTCTAAAAACACAAAAATTAACTGAAGAAAATCTTTTAAAAATAAAATTGGCCAATTGCAAAAAAAATATTTTCTTAAAAAAATAGAATTTTGCATATGGAAAAAAATTACCAGTTCCTTTAAAAATAAAATTGACCTGTGGGAGTGGGTGGGGGAGGGAAGCAAGATTTGAGGGAAAACTGTAAAATTCAAAAATATATTTTTTAAAAAATTGACCAAATGGAAAAGGAAATGCAAAAACTAGCTGAAGAAAATAATCCATTGAAGAATAGACTGGGATAAATGGAGACTAATGACTCCATGAGATATTAAGAATCAATAAAGCAAAATAATGAAAATAAGGAAGTTAAGGAGGGAAATAGAATTTTAGAAAAGATGATTAATAGACCTCGAGAAAATTGAACAGGAAACAAAAAGAATATGCCTTTTTCTCAGTGGTATGTGGCACCTATACAAAAATAGACCATGTATGAACATTAAAAACCTCACAAAGGAAGAATGGTAGAAATAGTAAATACATCTTTTTTTTTTAATAATCATATATAATAAAGGATTTAGAATTATAGACTAAAATTAATTGAAAACTAAACTTAATTTTAAAGAATTAGTGGAACTACAAATCATAGGAATAATTTCATCCAAGAAAATGACAATAATAAGACAAAGTACGAAAATCTTGTGGGATACAACTAAAGCAGTTATTAGTGGAAATTTTATATGTTTAAATGTTTACATGAATAAAATGAATTGGGGGCAGCTAGGTGGCATAGTGAATAAAAGTACTGGCCTGGGGTCAGGAGGACCTGAGTTCAAATCCAGTCTCAGACACTTGATAATTAACTAGCTGTGTGGCCTTGGGCAAGTCACTTAATCCCATTGTCTTGCAAAAAAACCTAACAAAATAAAATGAATTGGACTTGTAACTTTAAAAAGTTAGAAAAAGAACAAATAAAAATTACAAATTAGAAATTCTGCAAAAGTAGAGATCAATAAAATCAAAACTGAGAAAACTACTGAACTGATAAATGTAAGAGTTGGTTTAAATAAAACTCTGGTTAAGGTGAGGGAAAAAAGAACTAAATTACTAGTATCTAGAATGGAAAGGGTAACTTCACCACCAAGGAGGAAAAAATTAAAGTAATAATTGTGAACTATTTTGTCCAGCTGTATGTCAATAATTGTGATTAAGAGAAATGAATGAATATTCACAAAAAAATTAATTTGCCCAGATTAACAGAAGAAATTAAATTAATAACTCCATTTCAGAAAAAAAGATGAAATTGAACAAGTCATCAATGAATTACCTAAGATAAAATCTCTAGTACCAGATAGATCAATAAGGGAATTCTACCAAACATTTAAATAAATTATTTCCAATTCTATATAAACGATTTAGAAAAATAATTGAAGAGTTGATTTCTAGGATAGAGCCAAAACAGTGGCGTGAAGTTAACATGCTCTTGCAGCTTTTCCCAACATAACATTAAATTAAGCCTCTATACAGACATTAAAGCTACAGATCTCACCAAAAAAAAGTAAGATTTGAAATAATTTTTCAACTGTAGAAGTCATGGAGAATATTTAGTGAAGCTCTGTCTCTTTGCAGGGGAAAAGGAGAAGTAAAGTCCAGCTAGGCAGGAGAGTGGGAAAGACAACAGAAGGTTTTTAGTCACAGTACAGGCCAGGTCCTGGCAATTAGACCACGCACAGGTCCTGGCATCTAAATAGCAAGCCAACAGGAAGGGTCCATCCCCAAACAATATCTGGACTCTAGGAACACTGGGGCAAAAGACAGGACTGGGTTGGGAACAATTCTCTGCATAGGCAGAACCAGGACATAAAGGAGGACAACCTCTGAATAGTCAATGCTTGAACTGTAGGGAATATTTTGGCCAGTGGTAAACCAATGATCAGGTTCTAGTCTGCACAACAAAACTGAGGACTATACTCCCTATGCCCCAAGAGCATAAAAATGATCAAAAAAAAAAAAAGGAAAAATAACCTAGATCAAAAAGGGAGTCTGGAAAATATATTTCAGGAAATTAGAGGGAAAACTCCCAATACACTAGATCAAGAAGACAAAATACTCCTTGAAATATAAATACAGAATACATTCAGAAAGATCCCAGGATAAAACTCTAAACTTGAATTCTCAAATAAAGGAAAAAATAAAAGAAGCTCTTTAAATAAAAAGGAAGTACAATCATAATTATACAGGATTTATCTGCTTCAATATTAAAGTATCAGAGGGCCTGGGATGTGATATTTTGGAGGGCAAAGAAACTTGAATTACAACCAAGAATTTACTGCTTTTAACATTTCCTGATAAAAAAAAATCAGAATTGAACAGCGAATTCTATCTTCAAATACAAGACTGAAGAGATGCATTAAAAGGTAACTAAAAAGGGGGGCATAGCCAAATGTTAGTCAAGAACATTAAATTGTATACAACCCTACAAGGAAAGATAACACTTGTAACTCTTGAGAATTGTATTTCCCCTTAGGATAACTAAAAGGTTGGATATAGTTGAAGAGATTGTATTTAGGATATGAGTATAGCTGGTTCTTGTCTTTTTAATTGAAGAAGACCAAAATGTTATCACTATGCTTGATACAAATTATAATGCATCAGTTGTGACTTATCTGACCAGTAAGAGCTCAGAATATCTACCACAGGTCATGCACAAATAGTCCAGCTGAAGGCCTAGGGTGTTTACTCTAAATTGATATATCTCTTGTTTCCTTTGAGATACTTTAATTTTGCTTTACTCTAGAGCTTAACACTTTCTCTGATGAGAGTATCCTTTGTTGGGTGGTTCTTATGCCAGTGCCTCCCATTCCTTACAATGGATTATAAAGTTCTTAAGAGACCTACACAGAATCCTAGTACTTAAGAATACTTAAATCAGAAGTGACATAACTTTAAGTTACTATTTTAAATATTGTGGGAGCCTGCTTAGAAGGGGTAAAGAGATTAGGAAGTGATTTTATCTTAATCCGTATTTTAGTTAAGGAGGGTTTAAGTACCATGCTTGGGGGTGCTAAAGGGACAGTGGGAGAAAGTGTACCCAATACTTTGGTTGGGGAGGGTTGTAGGGCTATGGTTAGAGTACTATAGTGATGAATGGAGAGAGTATAGAAGGACTGGACATGAGAACATCATGAAAAGATTTTACTTAGCTTGATACTTTGGCTACAATTGGAGGGAATATGCTGGGGATAGGGGAAAGGAATATAAATATTTCATGAAATGACTTGGCTTTACATGATGCTTTGACTCATGAGGATTAATGTGTCCATCATGGATACTTGAAATGGGGGTAAGGTATAAAGTGATTGTAATTTGATATGATTCATGACTTTTTTTTTCTTTTTGGCTTTTGCGAGGCAATGGGGTTAAGTGACAGCCCAAGGTCACACAGCTAGGTAATTATTAAGTTTCCGAGGTCAAATTTGAACTCAGGTCGTCTTGACTCCGGGACCAGTGCACCACCTCAATCTACTGCACCACCTAGCTGCCCCTGATTCATGACTCTGGAGAAGTATATTTCTAATGAGACAGAAGAGGGGGAGATTGTTTAGTGATTATGAGGCAAAGCTGCTTATCAATCAAGTAACCAATCATTCATTCTTTGAGAATAGTATTTCTATCAGGTCAGATAAAAGAAGTATATTTTGACAAAGGGGATGTAAGTGAGAAGACTAAGCATTAGTGGATAACTCCAGGTGAAGTAGTATGAAGACCTATTACAGTAGAGGGAAAGAAAAGAGAGTGTAAACACTGAGTAAATTCTACTCAATAGCTTTGACCCAGAGAGGGAATAAAATACATTTCTAATTGGATTTTAAAAATCTATTATACCCTATAGGGAAGTTTGGGTGGGGGAGGGAGAAGGGAAAGAAAAGAGAAGAAGGGAGTGACAAAAAGGAAGGTGAAGGTATAAGTGAAAGTAAACTTAATGTTAACATTTAATGGAAATGTTAAAGAGGAGAGGAAGCAAAACATGAATGAGGAGGACTAAGAGGAAAGGAAAGAGAAAAGTTTACATGGAAAAAGATAGCATGGAAAGAAATACAGAAGTGGTCAACTGTAAATGTGAAAAGGATGAACTCTCCTATAAACAGAAGTGGAGGGGTGGCTAGGTGGCACAGGTGGATAAAGCACCGGTCCTGGAGTCAGGAGTATCTGAGTTCAAATCTGGCCTCAGACACTTAATAATTACCTAGCTGTGTGGCCTTGGGCAAGCCACTTAACCCCACTGCCTTTCAAAAGACCTAAAAAAAATAGAAGTGGAGAGAAGAATGGATTAAAAAGCACACTCCTATAATATGTTGATTACAAGAAACATTTGGAGCAAGATACATAAAGGGGAAAGGTAAAAGGCTGGAGCAAAATATTTTATGCTTCAGCAGATGTAAAAAAATAAATCAAGAGTATCAATCCTAATCTCAAGCAAATCAAAAGCTTAAATAGTTCACATTAAAAGGGATAAGGAAGGAAACTACATCTCCTTAAAAGGCAATGAAGTTATAACATTAATAAACATAAATGTGCTGAGTAGTGTAACATCCAAATTCTTAGAGGAGAAACTGAATGAGTTCAAGGAGACCTAGACAGTAAAGCTATAATAGTGGGGGACCTCAACCCCCTTCTCTCAGAACTAGATAAATCTAACCATAAACTAAATAAGAAGGAAGCTAAGAAGGTTAATAAAATCTTAGAAAACTTAGATATGATAGACCTCTGGAGAAAATTGAATAAGGATAGAAAAGAATATGTCTTTTTTTCTGCAAGACATAGTATCTGTACCAAAACTGACTTTGTACTAGGGCATTAAAAACCTTACAATTAAATACAGAATGGCAGAAATAATAAATGCACACTTTTCAGATCATGATATAATAAAAATTACCTGTAATAAAGGACCATGGAAAGATAAACCAAAAATTATTTGGAAACTAAACAGTTAATTTTAAAGAATGAATGAATCAAACAGCAAATCATAGAAATAATCATTTCATTCAAGAAAGTGATAACAATGAGACATATCAAAATTTATATGATACACTCAAAAGAACTTTTTAGGGGAGATTTTGAATCTCTAAATGCTTATTGGAATAAAATAGAGAAAGAAGAGATCAATGAATTGGATATGTAAATTAAAAGGTAGAAAAAGAACAAATTAAAGATCTCTAATTAAATAACAAATTAGAAATCCAGAAAGTCAAAGGAGAGATTAATAAAATTGAAAGCAAGAATCCATTGATCTAATAAATAAAAGAAAAAGTTGTGTTTATGAAAAATCAATAAGGCACCATAGACAATCTCTATCTGATTTAAAAAAGAAAGAATAATACCAAATTACCAGTATCAAAAATGAAAGGCTGAACTCACCACCAATGAGGAGAAAATTAAAGAGATAATTCGGAGGTATTTTGCACAGATGTATGCCAAAAAAGTTGATAACCTGAGTGAAATGGGAATACAAACTACCCAAATTATCAGAAGCGTAAATAAAATACTTAAATAACCTCACTTCAGAAAAAGAAATTGAAGAAATCATTAATAAACTCTCTAAGAAAAAAATCTCTAAGTCCAGATGAATTTACATTTATATGTTCATTTACATGTAATATAATTTTGTAAAATTTTAAAAAATTGTAAAAGTTACAAAATATACAAAAATGCAAATTTACATTTAGGAAAAATTAATTCCAATTCTACATAAACTATTTAAGAAATAGGAGAAAGAGTTCTATCAAATTTCATTTATGATAACATATGGTAATGATTACTAAAGAAGTCAAAACTGACAAAAAGAATGGTTGACCAATTTCCCTAATGAACATTGATGCAAAAGATCTTAAATAAAAATGTTAGCAAAGACATTACAGCAAGTTATTATGAGAATAATACACCAAGAAAAGGTAGGATTTATACCAGGTAGGAAAATACTCAATATAACTGAACATGTCAATAATGAAATCAAAAGAAATCATATGATTATCTCAATAGATACTGAAAACATCTTTGACAAAATACAGTATCCATTCCTATTAAACATGGTAAAGAGTATAGGAATAAATGGAATTTTGCTTAAAATAAAAAGCATTATCTATCTAAAACTATCAACAAATATTATATGATAAGAATAAATTAGGAGCATTTCTAATAAGATCAGGGGTGAAACAAGGATGCCCATTATCACTATTGCTATTCAATATAGTATTTGAAATGTTAGCTTTAGCAATAAGAGAAGAAAAAGAAATGGAATTAGAATTGGCAATAAGAAGCAAAATTTTATTCATTGCAGATAATATGATGGAAATTGGAGAACCCTCTAAAAAACTACTTGAAACAATAACTTCAGCAAAGTAGCAGGATATAAAATAAATCCTCATAAATCGTTGACATTTCTATATTTGTTTTTTAATTCATTTTTATTCTCATTTTGTACAAATGTTTTTTTACATTAATAAAATATTCTTGTTTACAAGTAAACAAAATACCCCTCCCCCATGAATATAGATAGACTTGCTTGGGCAAAAAAAGTAAAGGGGAGAGGAAAAAAATAAAATTAAAAAAAATAATAGTAATAATTGTAGGTATGGCCAGGTGGTACAATGGACGAAGTACTAGCCATGGAGCCACGAGCAGCCAAGCCCATATCCAGCCTCATAAACCCAACAATCACCCAGCCGTGTGACATGTAAGCCACCCGATCCCCACTGCCCTGCAAAAACCAAAAAGAAAAAAAAAGACCCCAAATAAAATAAAATAGTAATAATAGTAGGGGTGGCTGGGTGGTAGACAGAGCATTGGCCCTTGAGCCAGGAGCACCTGGGTCCAAATCCGGCCCCAGACACACAAAGATCCCCCTGCTATGTGGCCCCAGGCAGTCCACCCAGCCCCACTTGCCCTGCACCCTCCCCCAAATAATAACAAAAAATGTGCTTCAGTCTTTGTTCCAACACCAACAACTCTGTCACGGGTGGATCACATTCTTTATGATAAGTCCATCACAAAAGTTACTTCCATATTTTTCCAACATTGCCATTGCTGATCACAACTCCCTCCTTTCTTATTTCTCCACTACCATGTACTCTATTTTCTCTCTCCTTTCACTCTGACTCTGCTGTAGGGTCGCTGAGTGGTGCAGCAGACAGATCCCTGGTCCTGGAGCCAAGAAGCCCTGAGCCCCCATACCACCCCTTATGCCCAGAATCCACCTGACCCTATGGTCCTGGACAGGCCATCCAATCCCAGCCCCTTGCAAGAAGTGAAAAAGAAAATGTGTTATATCTGACCACTCTGCCCCCATGGTCCATCCTCTCCTCCTTTATTCACATCCCCACCCCTCCCCCCCTGCGTCCCGCTCCTTCTTACTCCAGATGTCTACACCCCATTGAGTATATTTGCTGTTTCCTCTCCTAGCCATCTCTAATGAGAGCAAAGGTTCCCTCATTCCCCCTTGCCTCCCCCCTTCCATATCATTGCAATAGCTCATTGGAATAAAAAAATCTTATTATGTGAAATATCTTGGACTATTCCTCCTCTCCTTTTTCTTTCTCCCATTCCATTTCCCTTTTTTTTCTATTGACTCCATTTTTACACCATATTTTATCTTCGAATTCAGCTTTCTCCTGTGCTTCAACTATAAAAGCTCCCTCTACCTGCTCTATTAACTGAGAAGGTTCATATGAGTATTATCAGTGTCATTTTTCTATGCAGGAATACATGCAGTTCATCATCATTAAGTCCCTCATATTTCCCCCTCTCCTCCAATCTCCATGCTTCACCTGAGTCCTGTATTTGAAGATCAAACCTTCTGTTCAGCTCTGGCCATCCCAACAGGAACATTTGAAATTCCCCTGGTTCATTGAAAGTCCATCTTGTTTCCCTGGAAGAGGACATTCAGCCTTGCTGGGTAGTTCATTCTTGGCTGCATTCTAAGCTCTTTTGCCTTCTGGTATATTGCATTCCAAGCCCTACAAGCTTCCAATGTAGTTGCTGCTAAGTCCTGTGTGATCCTCCTGACTGCAGCTCCACGATATTTGAACTGTGTCCTTCTGGCTGCTTGTAATATTTTCTCTTTGCCTTGGGAGTTCTGGGGGTTGTTTTTGTGGATCTCTTTCTCAGGGAGATCAGTGGATTCTCTCCATTTCTATTTTGACCTCTGCTTCTAGACAATCAGGGCAATTTTCCTGTAGTAATTCTTTGAAAATGATGTCAAGGCTCTTTTCCTGATCATGACTTTCAGGCATTCCAATAATTTTTAAATTATCTTTCCTAAGTCTGTTTTCCATATCTGGTGTTTTTTTTTTTCAATGAGATATTTCACATTTTCTTCTAATTTTTCATTTTTTTGGTTTTGAAGTATTGATTCCTGATTTCTGGTAAATTCATCAACCTCCCTGAATTCTATTCTTTGTCTGAAGGATTAGTTCTCCTCAGAGAGTTTTCTTATCTCTTTTTCCATCTGGCCAATTTTGCTTTTTAAAGCATTCTTCTCCTCAATAACTTTTTGAACTGTTTTATCCATTTGACCTAAGCTGGTTTTTAGTGTGCTATTTTCTTCAGCATTTTTTTGGATTTCCTTGACTTAGCTGCTGACTTCATTTTCATGTTTTTCCTGCATCTCTCTCCTTTCTTTTCCCAGGTTTTCTTCCAACTCCCTCATTTGATTTTCAAAGTCTTTTTTGAGCTCTGTCATAGCCTGAGCCCAATTTCTGTTTTTCTTGGAGTCTTTAGATGCAGGAGCTTGTGCTTCCTCATCTTCAGACTGAGTATTTTGATCCTTGGGCTCATTTGCAAAATATTTCTCAATAGTCTTCCTCTTATTTCTCTGCTTGCTCATTTTCCCAGCCTGGGCCTGGTTTGGGGGTGCTTCCTGAGCTTTTGGGACACTCCCACAAGGGTCTCAGTGTGTGAGGCTCTGTCCTTCCTCCTGGTCTGTGAATGACCGTAAGCGCCCCCCTCTGCCACAGGGCCGAGGTGGGGGGGGCCCTGTTGTTCTATGGGGGGGGGGGCCTAGACTGATCAGGATTTGAATGTGGTCAGAGCCCCAGAGTCCTCTTCCAGGGGAAGAGGACAGAGCTCAGCAGTCTCTCTTCACTCCCCTCCCTCAGCTCAATGGGCTCATGCCCTGGGGGCTCCTGCTTACCAGCTCCGCCTGCTTCTGTGTCCTGGTCTGGGCTGCTGAAAGACCAAGCTGCTGGCTGTGTGCCCTGAGGGCTGGGCTCCAAGTGCTTGCTCTGGCAGAAATCCCCCGCTGTTCCCTCACTTTCTGCCCGGTGCTCCCCGGGGTGCAGCTCAGGAGACTCCCCCGCTGCTGTGAGCTGAGGCTCCCAGCGCCCTGGGGCTGCCTCCGGGAGGCTGAAGTTCTTTTGCTCTGGCGGGCCACCCCTCCAGTGGGACACCCCTCTGACCCCAGGGAGCAGAGCCTTTCTGCTCTTTTCCAGGTTATCTTGAGTAGGAGAACTGCCTCACTGGGTCCCTTTGTGGGTTCTGTCTTGAGAAAGTTTAGCTAGAGTCCTTGGCTTATGAGTTTTATCAGAGAGCTCCTAAGACTGGATCCCTTCTTGTCACCATCTTGGCTCCGCCCCCCCAAGGACTTTTCTTAACAATTAAATGAGGTCATCTCCAGTAATCCTGACCTATGTTTTACCATTGGACTTATATGACCCTGGAGGAAAGAGGGAGTTTAATTGACATTTCTATATTTGAACAACAAGATCCAAGGGCAAGAGTTTGAGAAATTCCATTTTTTTTTGTAAGGCAATGGGGTTAAGCAGCTTGCCCAAGGCCACACAACTAGGTAATTATTAATTGTCTGACTGAATTTGAACTCAGGTCCTCCTGACTCCAAGGCCAGCACTCTATCCATTGCACCACCTAGCTGCCCTGAGAAATTCCATTTAAAGTAACTGTAGACAAAATAAAATCTACCTCCCAAGACAACAAACTCAGAACACAATTACAAAGATCTCAACATTGGAAAAATGTCAACTGCTCATGGTTAAGTTGAGCTAATATAATAAAAGTGACAATCTATCCAAATTAAATTACTTATCTTGTGTCATAACTATCAAACTACCAAATTACTTTTTTACCAGCCCAAAATAAATTAAGAGATCAGAAGAGGGTAAAATAGAAAGAAACCACATATCACCACCTGCAAGAAATCCCCAAATGAGAAAACCTGGAAAAAAATAGTAACAAAATTCATCTGGAGGCCCAAAAGTTCAAGAATATCAAAGGAGCTGATAAAGAAAGTAAAGGAATGTGGCCTAGCCACATCAAATCTAATATTATTTTATAAAGCAATAGTCATCAAAACTGTTTGTTGGTTATGAGTTGTTGGCATAAAATTAGGTGAAATAATTTTAATGATTTTTCTTTATTTCCTCTTTATATGTTAAGAATCCTTTACAATTTTTGAGAATGTTATTTTGCTTTTCTTTCTTGTTTTACTCTGATTAACTGTGTCTTTTATTAGCTTCCCCCCTAAAAAAAGCTCAGTTTTAGTTATCAAATCAACAGACCTATTTAATTCTTTTTCTTTTCAGAATTTTTATTTTTATGTGTAGTTTTTTAATTGCTATATTTTCCCTTTTTAAAATAAAGCTGTATGAGTAATTAATCTAGCTTCTCTTTCAGTTACTCTAGTAGATAAAGTTGTGGAGAGTGCATGTTTCCAGAAAAAAATAAATGTCACTACTTTTTGTTTTCTAGTTTACCATCAATTTGTCTCTGAAGATGCAATAAACTACAGCAATAATTAGCTCATTGATAAGCCTAGGAACAATATTATGACCTCTGAAGTCCACTGGTTCTGTCTTTTGCTGCTTTAGGGAATTTATAGAAATAAAAAGTTAGGATTACAATTGTTCAGAGTCCTTGGGAAAATTCCTAATATTTAGGCAGAGATTATTAGGAAACACTTGAGTGAAAAAAAAAAGCAAGCCAACTGTGTCTGTGAATAGGCAATAGGAAAAAAAGTTGAGGAAGAACAGACTTCTTGAAACTTCCATTAATTTAAAAAGTTGTGTTTAAATGGTGGCATTAGCTGGAATCTGCCCTGAGATTACTGTAATGCAAATTACCATTTAAAATTTTTCATTTCATTATCACAGATCTTTTTTTGCCTATTTCCCTTGTTCCACATATTCTTTTCTGTTCAGCTCTTGAAGTCTCTCTATTACTTCTTCTGTAGTATCAGACACTTGAAAACCAGAATTTCAATTTTTTTTTCAATTTAACAAAACCCTACAAGGCAATTCTGAAATCCAGCCAATTTGAAGATATCTTTTGTATGGTATCAGTTCATGTCATGCAATGGTTTTCATTTATTTTCATATTGATCAGGGGCTTTTTGCCCTGGGTTAAAATGTCTTCGATTATTTAATAATGAAGGCCATGTTTGACATCTAGTTCAGTTCTCTAAATGAACAATTCAAATGAGAGTCTGTTTATTGAGAAAGACATATGAGACATCCCTCTTTTATTCCTTCTACCTTCCTAATTTAAATGTTTGCTATACTTAGCAAATGTACTAGTTTATGTTTATCAAAATCCATAGTCACAAGTCCTAGAATTTATTTATTTAACTACATAACTGAATTGCAGTTGTAATGTACTGAATGCATTCCCAAATGTTATGCACAAAAAGAATCTTAGAAAAATTCTGAATGACACAGTTTATAATCAAATCAATAATTAACATTTTTCTTTCTCCAGAAAGATAAAAAACTCTTGCTGAAAGAAGAAAACAATAACAAAACCTCCCCTCTTTAGTTTCAAATCTGTGATAATTTCCTCTTTTTCTAAGCTGGGTACAGCTCCCAAGATCTTTAGCAACTTAGTACCTCCTGCTTATCTACACACACACACACACACACACACACACACACACACACACACATATATGTTTGTGTTTATATATCTATAGTTATTATTAAATCATTTAGCAAATTGCCTGATAATTAAGTGTTATATAAATGTTAATTATCATCATTATTATGATTTAGCCACTTATATATGCACCAGATTGATAAAGTTAAGAAGAAAAGTCAACTTCAAAACTCTGAAAGTTAAGGATCTCAATGTTCCCCTTTCATAACAAGAAAAATTTAACAAAAACACGAACAATATAGTTAAGTCCTAGGATAGAATTATAGAAAAGTTAGATATGATTTCTCTGTGGTAATTACTGAATTAAAAACAATAGTGAATATTATCTGTTTATTTATCTGTATATAGATCAGATATTATATTCAGTGTCCCATATCTATAGTTTCTTACTTTTACAAAGAAGTGGGCCTTCTTTGGGGCTATGCTTATCACATTCTCAGATTTTTACTTTTTATTCCCTACCTATACTTTACAAAGAAGCTAGTCTTTAAATATTTATTAGTTGCAAATAAAGGCAAGACAGGCTCTCAAGGAGCTCACAGTTTAGCAGTTGAACCAATAATTTTGTGAAGGCACTAAAATTAAGAGGGACTGAAAATAGTTTTCTGTTGAAAATGGGATTTTATTTGGAATTTGAAGAAAATTAGGGAAACCAAGAGGTAAGGCTAACGAAGGAAAGCATTCCAAGAATTGGAAAATGCCCAGTGAAAATGCCCAGACAGGGCTGGAATGTCTGTGAAATAGCAAGGAGGGCCAGTGTAACCAAATGAAGGTTTAAAAGACCAGAAAAGTGGGGACTAGGTTGTGAAGAACTTTCAACATTAGATAGATGATATTGTATTTGATCTTGGAGGTGATAGGGAACTACTGGAGTTTACTGAAAATAACAATGACTTGGTTGTTCAATTAGTCTCACATCCTCCTAGGAATTATCTTAGATTCCTCACTATCTTTCACCTTCCATATCCAATCTGTTGTCAATTCCTGTGGATTTCACCCTTGCACAATTTCTTGATAACACTCCTATTCTCCTCTGATTCTTTCACCGCTTTAGAGCAGACCCTCACCACTTCACACCTGGGCTACTGCAATAGCTTGCTGTTGCATTGGCCTGCCTTATCTCTCCCCACTCAAATCCATTCTCCATTTGTCCACTAAATGGTTTCCTAAAGTGCAGGTCCAATCATGTCAACCTCTTCCCCCCATTCAATAAAATCCCATGGTTTCCTTTTGCCTCAAGAAGCAAAAGAAAAATATTTTTATGGCATTCAAATCTCTCATAGTCTAGTCCTCTCATCTTACCAGTCTTCTTGCACATTAAATAAAGTGCTCCCATCTCTCAGCTCCAGGCGTTCTCTCTGGCTGACCCCATATTTAGAATATTTTTCCTCCACCCTTGACTACCGACCTCTCTGTTCTGTTTTATTTTTGGTTTTTTTCTGCCTCAGCTACTTTTTACACAGCTTTTCCTATCACTTCTCAATTCCAGTGCCTTCCCTCCCTTAATTTCTATATATCCTGTATTTCATTTATTTTCTATATATTTGCATGTTGTTTCTCCCATTAGATGTTAATATCTTAATATATTGTGGACAAGAACTACCTTTTGCTTTTTTTTCTTAATCTCCAGTGCTTAGGATAGTGACTGGCACATGCTAGACACTTAATGTTGTTTGGTTGGTTAGTTGATATTCCACCCTTTGGTGGTAATGTCCTTGATTTTTAGAGGATCTTCCACAATTTAATTAACTGTAGAACTGTACAATCAACCCTGGCTTCTATTATTCAAGAAGTCTGACATGTGCATCTTTAAAGAAGGAGAAGAAAAAAGGGAAACAGAAATAGGAAAAAAAATATATTGTACCAGCTCTCTGAAGGAGTGACAGTATGGGGAAACAAAGACCAGAAATTGAAGACTCAGTCCCACACTCATCCTCTTTGGAAGGACCAAGACCAATATCTAAATGATCAGATAGATTTTATCTAGTAGGTGATTTTAAATTAAATTAAATTAAATTTTCAGTTCTCAGTGAGTCTGGATATAAAGAGGTAACCATGAGCAGAACAAGCATGAGAAACACAAAATACACAAGTGCCACAGTCGAGCTTTCAAGTAATATATATTCTCATGGGATGGGGCAGGTGAAGACAGCATATATAAGGGAACACATATAAGGGAATTGTGGCCATGGGAGAATGTTCTGAAAGGTCACAGGATTGTAAATGAAATTGGGAGGGGTGAGAAGGAATACAACACATATAAGGGATGTCATCCAGAATGAGGGAAGTAGTTGGTAGTCACCATATACTTTTCTTTATTCAGGACTTGACTGGAGTATTATGTTGTGTGCATCACACTTTGAGGACACTTATAAATTGGAGTCCAAAGAATGGTGATTTTGATGACAGAAGGACTAGAGACCACTCTGTACAAGAATTGGTCAAATGGCCAAGAGAATAGTCTCTTTCAAAACTTATGAAATAAGGACTCTAACTAAATTTTTGAGGGACAGAACCCAGAGAGGGATACAGTGAGGCAGTTCTCCAGCCCAAGGTAACCTGGAAAATAGTGGAAAGACTCTGCCCCCACAGGGTTAGAGGGGAAGCCTGCCAGAGTGAAGGAACTTCAGCCTCCTGGAGGCAGCCACAGGGCACCTGAGAGATGGCAGCAGGGGCAGTTTCCTGATTTACACACTGGGGAGCACTGAGCACAACTTGTAAGATCAGTGGGGGGGGGGGGGCTCTGCCAGAGCAAGCACATGAAGCCCAGTCCTCAGGGCGCTCAGCAAGCAGCTTAGCCCAGATCCAGGAACTGCAAGCAGGTGGAGCCAGTACGCAGGAGCCCCCAGGCAACTCAGCCTTGAGTGCTCAGCCTAGGTAGGGGAGTGGAGAGAGACTTCTGAGGTCTGTCCTCTGTACCTGGAGCAGGACTCTGGGACTCTGACCACATTTAGATCCTGATCACAATCTAGGCTCCCCCATAGAATAGCAGGCCCCCCCTACCTCAGCCCCATGGCAGAGGGGTGAGCTTGTGTTCATTCACAGACCAGGAGAGAAGACAGAGCTTCACACACTGAGAACCTTGTGGGGGGGGGTGTCCCAATAATACTCAAAAACTTAGGAAACACCCCCAAACCAGGCACAGGCTGGGGAAATGAGTAAACAGAGAAAAAAAAGAGGAACACCATTGAGAAATACATTGTCTATGATACCAAGAAGGAACAAAATACTCAATCTGAAGATGAGGAAGTAGAAGTTTTTGCATCAAAAGACTCCAAGAAAAACAGAAATTGGGCTCTGGCTATGACAGAGCTCAAAAAAGATTTTTGAAAATCAAGTGAGGGAGACAGAAAAAAAATTGGTAAAAGAAATGAGAGAGATGCAAGAAAACCATGAGAAAGAAGTCAGCAGCTTAGTCAGCGAGATCAAAAAAATGAGGAAGACAATAGCATGTTACAAACCAGCATAGGTCAAATGGAAAAAAACAGTTCAAAGAATTATTGAGGAGAATGCTTTAAAAAGCAGAATTGGCCAGATGGAAAAAGAGATAAGGAAGCTGTCTGAGGAAAACAAATACTTTAGATGTAGAATGGAACTGAGGGAAGCTGCTGACTTTACAAGAAATCAAGACACAATACTTCAGAACCAAAAGAATGGAAAATTAGAAGAAAATGTGAAACATCTCATTGAAAAAACAACTGATCTGGAAAACAGATTCAGGAAAAATAATTTGAAAATTATTGGGATACCTGAAAGTAATGATCAAGAAAAGATAATTTTTAAAGAATTCCTACAGCAAAATTGCCCAGATATCCTAGAAGCAGAGGGCAAAATGGAAATGGAGAGCATACACCAATCTCCCCCAGAAAGAGATCCCAAAAAACCAACCCCCAGGAATATTATAGCCAAGTTCCAGAAGCCCCAAGTCAAAGAGAAAATATTACAACCAGTCAGAAGGACACAATTCAAATATCGTGGAGCTGCAGTCAGGATCATGCAGGACTAAGCAGAAACTACATTAAAGGCCTGTAGGGCTTGGAATATAATATTCCAGAAGGCAAAAGAGCTCGGAATGCAACTGAGAATCAATTACCCAGCAAAACTGAACATCCTTTTCCAGGGGGAAAAAAGATGGACTTTCAATGAATCAGTGGAATTTTAGATGTTCCTGTTGAAATGGCCAGAGCTGAACAGAAAGTTTGATCTTCAGATACAGGACTCATTTGAAGCATAGAGAGTGGAGGAGAAGGGGAAAATATGAGGGACTTAATGATAATGAACTGCATGTATTCCTGCCTAGAAAAATGATACTGATAATACTCATATGAACCTTCTCATTTAATAGAGTAGGTAGAAGAAACTTTTATAGATGAAGCACAGGAAAGAGCTGAATTTGAGGATATAATATATTGTAAAAATGGAGTCAATGGCTAAAAGGGAAACGTAATATGAGTAAGAGAAAGGAGAGGTGGAATAGGCTAAGATATTTCATATAATGAGATTTTTTTTATTACAATGCGCTATTGCAATGATATGGAAGAGGGAAGGCAAGGGGGAATGAGGGAAACTTTGTTCTCATCAGAGGTGGCTAGGAGAGGAAACAGCATATATACTCAATAGGGTATAGACATCTAGATTACAAAAGAGAGAAGGAGGACAGGGAGAAGGCGGAAATGTGAGTGATGGAGGAGAAGGTGGACTGTGGGGAGAGTGGTCAGATAGAACACATTTTCTTTTTTACTTCTTGCAAGGGGCTGGGATTGGATCGCCCATCCAGGACCACAGGGCTGGGTGGTTGCTGGGTCTAAGGAATGGTATGTGGACTTGGAGTCTCTTGGCCCCAGGGCCGGTGATCAGTCTGCTGCCCCCACTCAGCTACCCTATAGCACATTTAAGAAGAGGGAAAAAGTGAAAGGAGAGAGAAAATATAATGTATAGTAATGGGGAAGTATGAATGGAGGGAATTGCGATCAGCAATGGCAATGATGAAAAATATGGAAATAGCTTTTGTCATGGACTTATCCTAAAGAATGTGATCCACCCACAACAGAGCTGATGGTTTTGGAACACAGACTGAAGTGCATTTATTATTATTATTATTATTATTATTATTATTATTATTATTATTATTATTAGAGGGTTGCAGGGCAAATGGGGTTGGGTGGCTTGCAGGGGCCACATAGCTGGGTAATTGTTGGGTGTCTGAAAGAGGATTTGAAGCCGGGTTCTCCTGGCTCCAGGACTGGTGCTCTGTCTGCTGCACCACCTGGCCACCCCTACTACTATTATTATTATTATTATTATTATTATTATTATTATTATTATTATTATTATTATTATTTTATTTTATTTTGGGTTTTTTTGTTGTTGTTTTTTTGTGGGGAAATGGGGTTGGGGTGGCTTGCCGAGGGTCACACAGCTGGGTCATTGTTGGGTGCCTGGGGACAGGTTTGGGCTCAGGTGTTCCTGACTCCAACGCTGGTGCTCCATCTGCTGTGCCACCTGTCTGCCCCTATAATTTTTTATTTTTATTTTTTTCTCTTTCCTTTACTTTATTGATCATGAGGGTCTATATTTCTTGGGGGGAGGGAGTATTAAGTTTACTCTTAAACATGAATATTTTAGTAATGTATAAAAATAATTTGTATAAAAATAAAAATAAATAAATTTTAAAAAAGAAATAAGAGAAGAAACAACAAGAAATAAGAAGAAAAGAAAAAACAGAATTTGTCAAATGAACCATGACTCTACTAGGTAGAACAGAAAGGGGAAAAACTTGCTTTTAACTACTTAAAGGCAATTGTATAGAAGAGAGAATAGACTTGTACTAGGCCTCAGATGAAAGGAGGAAAAAATGAAAACCAGTTTAAAAGAGGAATTGTTGCTTGTCCATCTTTCTTGAAGAAGGGAGGTGATACCATGCTAAGCATATGAACTGGATTTAAGTGAGAAGGTACTGTGCAAGTCACCAGTCTCACTTTCTACTCCAGAGCCATCTGGGTCCAGTGACCAGATATGGATCAGTATGACTGGAGATGACCTTAGATGTGAGGCAATCAGGGTTAAGAGAGACTTGCCCAAGGCCATATAGCTAGTAAGTATCAAGTGACTGAAGCAGATTTGAACTCAGATCCTCCTTCCTCCAGGCCTGGTGCTCTATCCACTGAGCCACCTGCCTGCACAGGTAGTGCAGTTAACGGAGCACTGGACTTGTAGTCAGGAAGAACTGTGTTCAAATGCAGCTTCAGAGAAGACAAGCTCTGGAAATTTAGGAAATCATTTAACTTCTCCCTGTCTCAATTTCTTCATCTGTAAAATGGGAATAACAGCCCCTACATCCCAAGGGTAGTGAGAGGATCAAATGAGTTAATATGCACAGTGTTTGGTGCATAATAGGCTCTACATGAAATCAAAAAGGCATATTTTAGCACTGAATGAGGAAAAACTGTAAGAATGAGAAAGTTTCAAAAATAGATTGCTTTGGGAGATATAGATTCCCTATCACTGAATGATGTACATCTACTTACATGGTAGAAAAGATTCCAATAAAATTATAGGAAGGACTAGAAACCTTCCAACACTGAGATTTTGTATTGGGCAGCAGAGATGGCAAATGGTCCTTTGACTTCCTATATAATACTGTTGATTTGATACTCCTTACCATCATCTTAATTTAGGTTCATTCTTTAGGTTCATTAGGCAGCATCATTTGTCCTCCCCAGAATCACTAGCAGTGGGTAGAGGTCCCCAGGCTGGTCAAATCTCAAGGAGGCTTCATTACACCTTAGATAAGATTAATACTGAAAAAAGATATATCATCCTCTTTACTCTTCACAGAGTTAACACATGGCTATCATGGTTTCCCCCAGAAGAGTAATAGACTTTAAGTTTCTTCAAGGCATAAAACCATATGTTAATTGCAGGATTTTGCCCATTGTTTTCACTTAGGTGCTGAATAAATGTTGGTCGGAATTTGGATATAATATAGAGCTATTTAGGACCACATGGAAAGCTTGTATGATCTAATCAAGTTCAACAAACATTTATTAAGCTCCCACTAAATACCCTCAAAGAGTACATTCTTCTATGAGATATAATATGTAAACAAGAAAAAAGAAAACTATGAGCTAATGTGAGGGGGGGGGGACTACCAATAACAACCAGGAAAGGCTTCTTTTAGCAAGGGCACCTATGCTGAACTTTGAAAAAAAGTTAAGAAAGAGTGAAGGTGAAGAGACAATGTGTTCCCAGGCATATGGAATAGCCAGTACAAGTGACTAGAACTGGGACATGAATAACAAGGAGACCAACTTGTCTGGAGTACATGAAGTAAAGTCCTGTGAACTAAGTCTAGAGGAGCAGGCTGGACACAGTTTGTAAAGTCTTTTTAACATTTGGGGAATCTTAAAGTCCTAAGTAATAGTGGGTTCATGCTTTATTTTATCTTATAAAACATTTATCATTATTAGCAGTCAAAATAGAAAAACTCTGATTTTAACGTTTTGGGTATAGATAAACTACTTTTAACATTTTCTACCATATATATACTGCATCATATTTTATATGAGGATCATATAAGAGACAGTGATCAAAGAGAACAAAGAGCTGCTTTAAAAGGCATGAAGACTCAAGTTCAAGGCCTTCATCTGACACATAAAGGTTGTGTGACTCTGGGCAAGAATCAATTCTTAACACTAAGTTGCAGAGGAGGTTGCTAATTGAATCAGTAGAGTCATCAGCAAGTTCTCTATATCAATAAAACCATTAGTTTTTGAATATTTTCATTCTCTAATCCCCAACCTCTCACTTCTGCCTTTTGGTTTCTTTGGTTTTCTTCACAGGTTAGCTCAAATCCAACTTGTCAGCAGCCTTTCCAAATTCCCCCAGCTATTCTGTATGAGTATATCTATAGCTATATTGATGTATATATGTATGTATATGTTTATGTGTATGTATGTATATATTTGTGTGAGTTGGTTTTTACATGATTATCTCCCATTTAGAATGTAAACTTCAGGGCGAGAACTATTTTCGACTGGTTCTTAGTTCATTGCCTGTCACATATTAATAAGCACTTAAATGCTTACTGACTAATTTATACAGTATATTTGTATGATATAACCCATATATTTATATTATATAGATAACATTAACCTTGAATTTTAAAAGTTAGTTTTAAAAATGTATTATCCAAAACAAAAATGTTATTACTAGAATATTATAATTTCACAACTAGAAGGGAATTGAAGATTATCTTGGTCATCCTCCTTCTTTAAAGTTGTGGAACTTGACCAGAGCAGTTTATTTCCCATCATGAAGAGGTTAAAAGAATTTATGTTGAATTACCTCTCTTTTCCACAAGGTGGACGTCTTGTGACATTCAATGCTTTGTTCATTTCCAGATCACTAAGCAACAACCTACAAAAGTTATTCCTGTCTCGTTCAATTTTGAATTCCTTGTAATTTAGACAAATGTACTTTTTATAAGTCAATGTAATGTACTGTTCTTTTTGTCGGTGAGTGTCTTGGTAACAACTTAATGGATGTAATTCAAGATGTGCTTCTGTTAAATTGAAACAAAACACATTTCATGGGCAATGGCAAGAATTAGAAGTTAGTTAAAAAGATCAAAACCATTGCTTCAATAATTTAAATACATATCATTATTTTAATGCCAAGTGGGATATAATAAATAGCACAAAATGAATAGCTAACTAATATAGACACTACTCATCAATTGACAGTTTCTGGTTATTTCAATAATATGTAAGATTATCTAATTAAAAGTTGGAAATTATTTCTGTCCAAAGCATCAAGGTCTTATTGATAGTGAAAATAAGGACAAAACTAACATTTTTTTTAAAAAAGAGGTTGAACAATAGATAATAAAATTTAAAATTTCAAAACAAGAAGAGACCTTAGTCAAAGTCCCAAGGATTATGGAGTGACTGATTCAAAGTTCTAACTTAGGATCTCTGACTCTAAATCCAGGGATCATGTTACATAGGTTCTCACTGATTTCCTTGCCTCAATTCTCTCCCCATTCTAATGTATTCTTCACTCAATTGTCAAGGACATTTTCACAACGTTTATTTATGTCATCTCCTGCTCACTGAACCCCAGGGTCAAATATAAATTCGTCTTCTTGCCATTTAAATATTTTCATAACCTGTCCCCTTCTTATATTTTCAGGCTTCCTCACTTTATTTCCCTCCATGCATTCTGTGATCCAACTACACTGGCTCACTATGCCATTCCTCAAACAGGAATTCTGTCATCTCTTCAAAATTAAAGAACAAATTAACAGAATTGCAGTTATGCTCTTGTTACCTTTACATTGGCTATTCCCCGTGCCTGGAATATTCTACCTTTCCAGCCTGCCTCTGTTTCTTTGTCTTCTTTCAAGACTCAGCTCAAATTCTACTTTTTTTGCAGAAGTGATTTTCCCAGCCTTTCTTTTTTATGTTGCATTCATAACAGCTAGATAGAGTACTGACCAACTTCAGACACTTGTGACCTTGGACAAATCACTTAATGCTGATTGCTTCTCATCTAGGTCCATCTCTAGTGATCCTGGTACATATTTGGCCACTGGACCCAGATGACTCTAGAGGAGAAAGTGAGGCTGGGGATTAACTCAAATTCACTTCACAAGCATGTACTCCTTGATGTCATAACCTTTGGAAACAAAGGACAAAACGCATTATACATTCATAGATTCTATATCTAACATGAACCTAAATATTTATATATTATCCTGCCCCCCATTGAAAGCAGTGGGGAGGGGGAATTGCCTTTCTTTGCATCTCCATCACTTAATTCAGTGCGTGACACATAGTAAATACAATAATTATTTGCTGTTGTTGTTTGTTAAAGGAGCTAATAAATTTATGATAAATTATATAATGTAAGATACTATGATTTTGTAACTAGTCAATGAGTCATGTCTCTATGAGCATGCAGTGAGAAACTCATTAGATTGTAGCCTTTACGTTCACCTAAAGTAAAAGTAAAAGATGTCATAGTCACAGGATCACATGTCAGAGGGTATCACATGTCTCTCAGTGAAAGCCATCAAGGAAGTTTTTCCATGGCCCTTATTACATGTAATTGTTTATGGTATCATGATCTGAAAAGCATGCATTTATTATTTCCACCTTTCTGCATTTGAGTGTAAGGTTTTTATGCCCTAGTACATAGTCAATTTTATTACAGGTGCCATGTATTGCAGAGAAAAAAGGTCTATTCCTTTCTATCCCCATTCAGTTTTTTCCAGAGGTCTACCATATTTTCTAAGATTCTATTCACCTTCTTAACTTCCTTCTTGTTTATTTTGTGGTTAGATATACCAACATGAGAGAGGAAGGTTGAGATCCCATACTATTATAGTTTTGCTTTCTATGTCTCCTTGTAATTTATTTAGCTTCTTCTCTAAGAATTTGGCTGCTAAACCACCTGGTGTATATATTTAATAATGATATTGCTTCATTGTTTATGGTGTCTTTTAAGAAAGTGTAGTTTCTTTATCCCTTTTAATGAGGTCTGTTTTGCTTTTGCTTTGTCTGAAATCAGGATTGCTACCCTGATTTTTTTTACTTCTACTGAAGCATAATATATTTTTGTTCCAGTCTTTTACCTTTACTCTGTGCGGATCTATCTGCTTCAAATGTATTTCTTATAAAGAACATATTGTAGGATTCTGATTTTTCATCCATTCTGAAATCTTGCTTCTGTTTTAATGGGAGAGTTCATCCCATTCAAATTTACAGTTAAGATTATGAATTTTGTTTTTCCCTCCATGCTGTCTTTCCCCATTTATACTTTTCTCTTTCTTTCCCCCTTATCCCTCCATAATGTTTTGTTCCCTTTTCTTTTTAATTTTAACTTTAAGTTTATTTTAACCTTCCTTTTTATCAATCCTTTCATTTCCTTGCTCTCCCTACTTTCCTGTAGGGTGGAATAGATTGTTAAACTCAATTGGGAATGTATTTTATTCCCTCTTTAGGCCAAATCTGTTGAGAGTAGGATTTACTCAGTGTTCCTTCATACCTTCCCTTTTTCCCCCTCTACCATAATAGGTCTTAGTTTTTCTCTTTTTGTGATGTTATTTATCTTTTAATGCCTAGCCTTCTCCTAGTATAATCCTTGTTTTCATGACTTTATTTTTTGAACCCTATTTTGTACCCACAACTCCTCTGTCAAAATATACTACTTTTATCTGTCCTGATAGAAGTACCTTTCTCAAGGGCTAATTGATTTATTCATAAGCAGCATAACTTCAAATTGTAGTTAATTTATGCCACCCTCTTTTTAAGCACCCTTCATGAACACACAATCCTCATGAGCCAAACCATTAAGCAAAACAAAATCACTTCATGATTTATTCATGGCCAATCCCTCTAAGTACCCTCTCTCCCTCTATTCCTACAGTACTCTAACCATAGCACAACACCCCTCTCCAATCAAAGTATTGAGTATACTCTCTCTCCCTCTGTTCCTATAATATTCTAAATATTACACCACAATACTTGTTAACTAAGCTATGGAATAATGAAAGATCACTTCATGATCTATTTAAGTCTAGGGCTTCAAAGTACAATTCCACCCTCTGTCCTTGTTGTACTAATTAAAGTATCTAGTGAAGTAAGATCACTTCATCATTTAATTATGTATAGACTAAGTATTCTCTCTCCCTCTGTCCCAATAGAAAAATACAACTCTTGTAATCAGCATTGCTTCATGACCAATTTATACCCATATTCACTAAGTAAAATCCCTGCAACTATATTCAACAAATATAGCTAGGGTATTGGCTAAAGGTCCAAAATTTTCATGGTGTTACTAAATGCATACCTTCTCTCTAAATATATTTCTTTTAAATTATCCTAGGATAAATACGGTTCTCAAGTATTATTATCTTCCCCTTATAAAAATGTATACAGTTTAATTTTCTTGACTAGATTTTGTCCTCTATTTCAAATCCATCTTCTCAGGGTTGCTAGGTGGCGCAGTGGATAGAGCACTAGCCCTGGAGTCAGGAGTATCTGAGTTCAAATCTGACCTCAGACACTTAATAATTACCTAGTTGTGTGGCCTTGGGCAAGCCACTTAACCCCATTTGCCTTGCAAAAACCTAAAAAAGAAAGAAAAGAAAATCCATCTTCTTCCCTTCAATTTTGCAGGATACTTAATTCTTGGTTGTAATTCAAGGTCTTTTGTTCTCTGAAACACCACATTCTAGGCCCTCCAGTCCTTCAATGTTGAAGCTGATAAGTCTTGTGTAATTCTGATTGTGCTTTCTTGATATTTAAATATATATTTTTTTGTTTCTGGCAGTATTTTTTCCTTTAGTTGTGAATTCTGGAATTTGACTACAATATTCTTTTTGGTTTTATTCTAGGATCATTTTTTTCAAGAATTATTTATCTTCTTGTTGTAGGACATTAGGGTAATTTTTCATGATAATTTCCAGGCTTTTTTGGGGGGGTGAGGCTTTTGGGTAATCCATTAATTTGAAAATTATCTCTTCTTGGTCTATTTTCCAGGCTACTTGTTTTTCCTAAAAGGTAATTATATTTTCTAATTTTTCAGCTTTTTGATTTTGTTTGATGGATATATCATAGACTCATTAGTTTCCATTTGTCTGATTCTAATTTTTTGACTTTTATTTTCTTGTTAGCTTTTGTGTTTCCTTTTCCAATTGGTTAATTTTATTTTTTGATGATTTTTTTCCCCTTTTCCATTTGGCCAAATTTAAAAAAAAAATTGATCATTAATTCTTTTTCAATTGATTTCTTCAGTCAGTTTTTCATAATTTCTTGCATGGTTCTCATTTCTTTTTATCCATTTCTCTTCTCTTCTTTAGTGTTTGATATCCTTTTTAAATTGTTCTATTAGGTTTTGGATTTGAGACTTCACATGTAAGCAATTTGTCACTGCTTTCTACTTCTGAGATGGCATTTTTATTGTCCCTATGGTTAGTGCTCTTTTTATTTATTTAGCTCATTTTGATAGTTGAGCTCTGCCCCTGGGGTATAGAGAATATAGTCCCTAAACTAAATTGAGAATTTAGTTTCACTCTTTTTTGGTGGGATCTGTAGCTTTAAGGTCTCTGTAGAGGCTTCATTTAAGCTCTGGGAGCATATGGATCTTCACATTGCCATCTTGGCTCCTCCCTGAAGACTCTTAACTCTGCCCTGAAAGTCCCCATCAGGGAAGTCAAATCAATTTTAAAAGGTTCAACCATGACAGGAGGAAGAAGAGGCTGACAAAAGCCTTTGGAAATCACCCCTACTTCTGGTTTCATAACTACAGCCAATCAAAGAGGTTATTAAACACCACATAGTATCTGGAATACAGACAAAATGTCTGTAATGCTCCAGTCTCCCCAGGAAACTTTTTAGATATTGTTGTCTCTTTCCTAGAAGCAGACTCCCTAGTCTTTTCCACAAGGAAATTGCATCAATGGCACTCTGCAACTACTTTTGGGAACTAGCCCCATTGACCAATTCCCCCATTACAAATCATAATACTAATTTAATTGATTATGTTGATTATTAACCCCACCTTCTTCTCCTCCTTTACTCAGCATACTACTACTACTACTACTACTACTACTACTACTACTACTACTACTACTAGATCCTGTCTGATATTCAGGATATTTGTTAATTTCCTACTACTCTATACTATCTATTCTATGTTTATATCTTAATTATCATGAACTAATTATTGTAAAATGTGGCAAAATTTTAGTTTTCATTAATTTAAACTTGTCTTCCTCCTAAGTAATCCTGAATGTAATGAGTCTTCTATATAGAAAAATGGAAGTATATTTTGGAAGAATTAGAGAACCTGGGATTCTTGGGCAAGGCTGAATGATTTTCTAGATTGGCAGAGAAGATGGCCCTCTGCACAATATTTCTAAGGGACAGGTGTAAAATTCTACCAGAATGGATTCATTCTCTTGAATTTTTAAGACTTTTGAATCTAAAAAATTATCCAGGGAGGTATAAATTCATTTTCATTCCATATGCTTAGCAGCTGTATTTAGTTAGCACCCTTTCTGGAAATCAAATTGAAGCCCTATAGAAGAAAAAAAATACATTGGTTCCTAAGAACTGTGAAGATAAACTTCTCATATTGTATAAATCTTCTGTCTTTTGCCCTTTGTTCATTTGTCCCTAATTATAGATATCATTTATATGTGGAAAATTCAAAAATCTACAAATTCAGCCTGTTTCTTAAGGCATCCAGTTCCTTATTTATGATTGCCTTACATAATTCAGTGCTATGATGTATAGCTGTCACCTCCAATTCTGTATTATCTCAAATAGGCAATTATCTAACTACTTCCTAACTTTTCTTTCTCTTACAAGTTCCTTTCACTAGCTAACACATTTTTGTTAGTAACGGCATTTTTCATTTTAAATTCACAAATTAGAAGTCTTGGAACCATTCTTAACTGTTGACCTTTTCTCTCTTCTTCACTGTTGTCCTTCCTTCAAAATGTCTCAGATTTAACCTTTTTTTCTCCATTCTTACTAAGACCTAGTACAAAGTCTTATCACATATATTCCTATTCACCTTACTTTTCTAAAACTAATCTCTTTAGTCCACTCTTTTCACCTCCATTATCTAGCATACTATTAATAGATCCTATATGGTGTCCAGATTTATTTCCTACTCCTCTATATACTTTGTAACCTAAGTAACTTGTCATTTCATTGTTCTTTACACATTCTCATCCTCCTTTTTAGCATTGGTTCATACTCTCTTGCCAGTCTTGATTTTTGTCTCTATTGCTTTTCAGTTCTCTTTTCCCCAGTAGAATATAAGTTCTTTTTTTTTTAGGTTTTTGTAAGGCAATGGGGTTAAGTGGCTTGCCCAAGGCCACACAGCTAGGTAATTATTAAGTGTCTGAGACGGGATTTGAATTCAGGTACTCCTGACTCCAGGGCCAGTGCTTTATCCATTGCACCACCTAGCCGCCCCAGAATATAAGTTTTTTGAGGGTAAAGATTTTCTTTTTGTTTGTATTTGTATTCCTAACACTTAGCACAAAACAGTCAAACATAATAAATATTTAATAATTGCTTTAATATCTATCCTTTATAGCAAAGAGTCTTAACCTGGGGTCCTTGAACTTTATTTGTAAAATTTTTTTTCCTAACTGTATTTCAGCATTTTGCTTTCATTGTATATAGCTCTATGTATTTAAAAATTATTCTGAGAAGGAGTCCAAACTGTTAGACTGACACACAAAAAGTATAGAATTTCTGATCTATTGGGAGAGCATGTTTTCCTAAAAAGAGCACTGACTTGGAAGTCAGGAAGATCTGAGTTTGAACCTTTCCTCTGACATTCAGCAACATGACCAAGTCATTTAACCTCTATGAGACTCAATTTCCTTATCTATAAAAGGGAAACAACTACAAAAGCATGCACTTCTCAGGAGAATCAAATAACATAACTTCTGGAAAACATACTTTGCAAGCTTTAAAATGCTATCTAAACATCATCTATAATTATGAGGACACTACTACCCATCCTGTCAGGGTTAATTCAAGTCTCACCTCTTCTGTGAAGTCTTCCTTGTTATTTCAGTTCTTTCTGATCCCTCTTTTCCTTGATCTTCTGCTTGTAGTCAGAACTACAACTACAATACAATAATCATTTGTTAATTCATAAACTCAAAGTTGTAGAACTGGATGGAATCTCAGAAATCACTTACTTCAACTCCTGTATTTTATGGCATCAGTTAGTTTGTGTATATGTAACCAATAAGAACCCAAGTTTCATTGCACTCTCAATTCAGAGCATTGCACTCTCAATTCAGAGATGTTTAACTGTCTAATAGATTGTTTTTATTCTATTTGAAGTTCCTTTAGGTTATGTCATATGATTTATCTTTTATGAGGTATAATGAAAACATTCAAATAGTTAATTGGTTCATAGTTTTGTTGAGGGCCAGGCACAGTCAAGTCTTCTAACCTTCATTCCTCTACTTAAGATGAGTATGAAATATACATTTACTTCATCCTGAGATTTACTCTTAGTTAATCAAAGCTCAGTAGAATATAGTAGGTAATAAGAGACACTAAGGGACTTTATCTACGCTTATGATCTGAACACTAAGTCTTACCCCTCCACTATAGTGTTTCCTCATTTCAGGCCCAGGATGCTAATCCCATACTTTATGTGGATATAAGGAGACATTAAAACAACCACAAAAAGACATACTGTGATAGTTGGGCAAGCATTAAATTGTTTCCCTTTATCTATTGTGCTGAAGGCCAGTTGGATTTATTTTTAAAGTTGACTTTTTAAAAATAGAATACTACATTTTAATGTCAGCTAATTTAAATTTAATGGATCTTGCTCTCTGGTAAATTCCTATTCTGATGCCTCATGTGTGAGAGCTGATCCAGGTGACTCTCAAAAGCTCAGCAAACAGAACAGGAGATCTCCATAGGGGGAAATGTTTCTGATAATAGATTCAACTATGATGTTTTTGTCAGTGGATCTGGATCCAACTTTAGCAAAATTCAGAATTATAATCAACAGATTATTATCTTTGGCTATTCACAGTTCATGAAAACTATATTAAGTCACAGATGTCATTAGAAGTAGCCCCCACATTAATATAAATATCAATCTTATAAAATACAGCTTTCGTATATTATTATTTACTGTGGTAAATAAAACAGCGCTCAAGTGTGAATTATAGTGATCCAGTTCAGCAGAATTGTGACCGCTTCTGTTTTCATCATATGAGAATATAGGCTAACAACTGACATAATAGTGTGTCAACTGAGCAGGGGATTTTTTGATCTGAGTGCCACTTCCAAAGTCTGGCAATGACCACAGGTATCATGGCCAAACTTAAGGCAATTACTAAGTGTAGGAAAGAGAATAGAAGAAAAGGAAGAAAAAGAGAGAAGTATGTGTCGAGAAGTCATAAAATCAGGGGTCATTGATATAGAGGTGAAAAGAATTTTGAGTGATCTGGTATAATTCAAAAACAACAGGTAGTAAGTGACAGCAGGAATTTTAACCCAGGGCCAGACACAAAACTCGGCACTCTTTCCACTACACTCTATCTCTTTAAAAGTTTTTTAGGTTACCATCAATGATACATGTTTTGCATCTTGTTTGACACCTAAAGATAATGCTCTTTACAATTCAAGTAAGGAATTTCTTGTTCAACTTGACCCTTTCCATTAAGCCCTGATAAACAGTAAAACCATGCTCTTGCAAGTAGTTTCCACTCTTATTTTCTATTCAAAGCAGGCTTTCACTTATGTGTAAGACTACTGGCTAGTATTGAACTATGATTAAGGTTTTTGTCTGACTCTGCAAATAGTCTCAAAGGAAAAGTTTGAAGTTTCATTCTCATTGGAATTTACTGTCATTACTTATTCCTGGTTCATTAACCTAATGAATTAATGTGATAAAATTAAACACAGAATTCAGTTTTTGTTTGTTTGTTTTTGTAGTTTAAGAACTTAACTCTGGCTCATGAAAGCCAAAAATGTAACCCCTAAACAAGCCAAAATACCTGCCCACAAATATATCTTGCGGCTCTCTTCTTTGGTCCAACCCCAAGAAAATGTAAAAAGATGTGCTCATTTCCTGCAATAAGTAGTCATTTAATTAAAGAACAAATTAACAGGAATCAAAATGTTGCAGCTGTATTCTTGTTAGACGTTATATAAAAATGAAAATTATAATACATTAAATCATCTTGTATAACATGAACTTAAGTGTTTACAAACTAATTGTGATAAGAATAAAAATGTCTTGTCAACATAATACTGAATGACAGTGCGTCATACGTCCTTGATGTCAGAGGCCTTGCGATGGTAAAGCCTGTGCATGCACGGTGTCTCCTCTTCCTTGCTACGTTGCAATAAAGTTTGAACAAGTATTAAAGGAGAACAGCAGTTTTCTTCTGGTATTTCTAACTCCAGTCTTTTTCCTCAGTTATATTCCCACCCCCACAGGTCACCACTCTTTGGACATCAAAGAGTGAAACACCCTCCGGTGACTTCTCTTGTAGGTAGGTAAGTGCAGCAGAGTTCACTTGGCTCACATAAACATCAGGTTAGCATGAGCTGAACTTTGGGGAAGTTCCCTGATGAAAGATCAGTGGTGGTATCAAAAATTGACGAATTCTTCTCAGAAGAAAATCTCTATGGCCTGTGGAATCTAGAGAGGAAAAGGAAATATATAGATCTCTCAGTAGTTTGCATTATTTACTCTTTCAAATAATAAGGTACTACAATATACAAAGCATAGGGAGACACAAAATTCAGATATGCCCCGATTGGGTAGAAGGTACAAACACAAATAGCCACAATATACACTTTTATACAAGTATATATGAATGGGGGAGCAAAGTGTGATGTAAAGTATAAGGTAAATGTGAGTACTGTGTTTTGTAAAAATGTAAGAGAAGGCTGAAGTTATAGAGAAGCACAAAACTATGATAGGTCTTGAATGCCAGGCAAAAGAATTTGAACTTTAGTAAGTGGACAGTAGAAAGTCTTCTAGTTTCTGGATAAAAGAATAAAGATGATAGCAGGGGAAGAGGTAGGAAGATCTGTTAAGAAGTTATATTTTTTATATGTCAGTATTATTTTATTTTTATTTTTTAATTTTCTTTTTAGTTTTTTTTTTTTTTTTGCAAGGCAATAGGGTTAAGTGGCTTGCCCAAGGCCACACAGCTAGGTAATTAGAGAGTGTCTGAGGCCGGATTTGAACTCAGGTACTCCTGACTCCAGGGCCAGTGCTCTCTCCACTGCACCACCTAGCCACCCCCAGTATTACTTTAAATGAAAATTTATAGATGTCCATTTAGAACTAATGAATTTTCTTAGACTGACTTCAAGTAAATTATAAATTGTTTATAATAATAATTTCATTATGATTTTGAACATAAATCCTAATATTCATTATCAAACTAGGGGCACCTAAGAAGCACAGTGGATGGAGCACCGGCCCTGGAGTCAGGAGGACCTGAGTTCAAATCTAGCCTCAGACACTTAATCATTACCTAGTTGTTTGACTCTGGGCAAGTCACTTATCCCACTGCCTTGCAAAAACAACATATATATATATATATATATATATATATATATATATATATATATATATGTAATCAACTAGTGACCACTCATTTTCCTACTATATTTATCCTGGAGGTCTTTTAAGTGAAAACTATACTTTTATTTTAGGATGACTCATGTCCAGACTATTCAACATCTGTATATCTAAACCCATTTCTCTAAAAAAATGCTAATTTTGTCCTAACTATACTGCTTTACTTGTGGCTCTTCAATTTGCAGATTCAGGAATTTTTTTTTAATGCTATATTGAATCACATTGATAGTATAATATAAATCAACAACTGACCGTGTCAAATGCTTGCTTGATGCATGTACTTCCATTTCATTGCTTTTGTATTCATTTAGTTCTTTACGAATTGCTGCCTGGAATTTCAAAACAAGACATTATGTTTTTATTAAATAAGTTGGCAGATTGAAACACATCAATAAAACCAATTAACAGACATGCAGTGGAAATGCAGAGAGACACTTCCTTTCACAATCAGAGAGTTTGTATGACAAATCACAAGAAGGCATTTTTGATCACTTAGCCCAATTCTCTCATTTTACAAAGGAGGAAACTGAAATCAATAGTTGGGAAGGACTTGTCCAATGCCACATAACTACTTGGTGACACTACTGGGAGAAGATCACAGGCCTTCTGCTTCCTGGTTCAGAGGCCTTAAGGCCTTGTTACTTGCTGACCCCATTGTTCATTGTTCTGTTCATTTCTTGCCTTTCTACTCTTATCCTAAGGAAAGAACATGAAAAAGGACACATTGGTCCAAAATAGACAATACCTCTAGTGGGGAAAAGCACATTTAAGGGATCTTATTCAGAGTTGCTGTAGAAGTCATCCTGTTTCTTATCGTTCCTCATAAGTCTGAGGTATAATAACTAAAATTTCTACCAATAATTCTGTCAATAATCTTTATTAAAACAGACAGATGTCTTTATATCTACATATACTTATTAATTCAACAACTATGTGCTGAAAGCCTATGCACAAATGAATAAGGTTTATTCCAGTGTAGGATAGAATAATTAACTCTTTCATGTAATACATTATTTATGCATTTGGATCCTGGTTATATTTATTAGTGTCATTGCAACTTTGGTCATTAATAGCTGAAAATAACTAAAGCATATCATACTCAATGGGAAAACAAAAAAAGAATCTAAAGGGACATCATAAATAGTTTCTCAGAAATTTGGGAAATGACTGCATGAATATGAGAGTAATGGAATGTCATTATGCTCTAAGAAATCTTGAAAGTGATAATTCCAGAGAATCCTGAGTAGTAAAAATTGAAGATATAGTAGAATTGTAGAACTGTGTTCTACAAGGATAAAATGATAAAGGAACATAATTTTGAAAGACTTATCTCTGAACAAAGCAATGACCAACCATGTCTCCAGGGGACCCATGATGAAAGATGTTACATATCATCTGACAGAGATATGATGGTCAGAAGGTGAAGATAAGTACTTTGTTTATGACTACTGTATGAATTAATTTTTTTTTTTTAGATTTTTCAAGGCAGTGGGGTTAAGTGGCTTGCCCAAAGCCAAACGGCTAGAGTCTGAGGCCAGATTTGAACTCAGGTACTCCTGACTCCAGGGCCAGTGCTCTATCCACTGCCTCTAGCTGCCCCAATTCATTTTGTTTAATGTTTGTTTTCTACAAGGGTTTTTTCTTTCTTTTTCTTGGATAATGGATAGGAGAGTTGGAGAGTGTGGTCCAACTCCTTTCACCCCAAAAGAGGTCAAATCAAACAGTTTTTTTAAATACACAGAAGAGAACAAAAGGAAGGTAAAAAGGAAGCAAAATCAGTTCAGTTTTAAAAGCAATGTGTAAAGTTATATATACTTTATAAGAAGGCAAACAGTTTGAAATTGGGATTCATGGTTCCATAAAAATTAATTATTTGCCTATATATGGAACTTATATTTTCATAGTGCTTAAGTTCAAATTAAAATTTAAAATAAAAAAGTCTTTTCAGTCTTCAAAGTCCAATTCTCAGTTTCCAAATTACATTCCAAATGTGTATTATAGAAAAAAGTCCATTAATTTGTTCATTTTTTTATTATCATGAATGGAAGAGAAGAAGAATTTTCTTCCCTGATTCATACAATGGTATGCCTTTGGTCTTTGCTACACACTTGTACAGAATATAAACTTTTTGCTCCTGTCAATTGTTTAACACCCAGGAGGCCCTATATGGGATCCAACTTATACAGGTTTAAGAGAGTCAATTGTTAAGTTTTCAGCATGGGCATTTTAAACTTCAAAAATCAGCAAATACAAATTTATTATTTAGTTGATTGTCTAGACTTAAGGAAGTGATGGAGGAAATAAATGTTAACAATGAATATTAAACTTTAAAATGTATCCTGGGTTTTTGAAGAGCTGGTTATTAAGTATTTGCTATGATCTTTCAGTCCTACAACTATAAGAAAGATAGTTTCTACTTCAAAAGGAGCAGGAGAGAAAGGGGCTTCTCCCTTGTAGTTCTCCAAAGAAAACAATTTATCTGATAGCAGAAAGGAGGTTATCAGGTTATTCTCTCTCCTTTCCCTTCCAAGTGAAAGATTGCAGGCATTTATAGATCTATGAGTTAATTTAAAGATTTACTCTAACTAAGCCCTTCTGCCATGTTTCATTATAGAGATAACCCTGAGTTGCCAAAGTCTATGCCAATAGAGCACAACCTCTAGCTTATCCTTCTACAATTAAAAGTATTTGAGTGTCAATCTAGTGATGATGAAGTATATATATATCTGTGATCCAAGGGAAAAAAGAACCAACTTAGTTTAGAGATGGCTCCTCTCAGAAAGTTGGTCACTAGAAGATGACAATTTTTATATGAATTTTGTAAGGGCAATTCATAAAATGGTCTACTATGTCATAAAGTTATTGGTAAGTATCAGAAAATAAACAATATTGAAGAAATCATGGATTTTTTGAAGTTTTAAAGTAAAAGACTTACAGTATCTTTAAACCATCAGGAAAGATAGATAATACTAAAAGTAAGGTTTAGATGACACAGAGTAAGGATAGGATGGGAAATGTAAAATGATAAAAAATATTAGGTTTAGAATAAAAGAACTTAGATTAAAATTCTGACTGCTCATTACTATCTGGGTAACTCTGGACAAGATGTTAAACTTCTCTAGGTCTCAGGTCCTACATCTGTAAAGTGGGACTTTACAAAGTAATTTACTGCTTTGGTGACCCTGGACTTTCTTTTGTTAAAATCCTAATCCTATTCTAAAGAATTTGAGCGACCCAAATTTATAACCAAATGGACTTTGATATCTTATTCTGTAAAATTAGGGAGCTGGATTAGAATGGTCTCTGAGACTTTGCTTTCAGCTTTCAAGTTATGATTCCATGAATTCTAAGGGTTCTTTTCAGATCTATATTACAGAATCCTATGTTCATTTCTGATTTACAGATTGTAAGACATTTTCTCATTTATCATCGATTATGAAAGGTTTTTCTGTACCTTATCTGCAGCTGATAATCTTGTCCAAGGCTTGTCTGCCCGTCTGTCATAGTCCTGTGCTTTTGCCACTTCTACATAATCACTGAATCGGATTAAAATTTTTCTGTCTCGTAGTTCATCAACTGTGGGTCTCTGATTCAGCTAGAATAAACAAACAAATGAACAAATCAATAAACAATAAATCAAACACGAGCTAACTATTCTGAGCAAGTTTTCTTTACCCTTAATAAATCATCAAAAATTCATGAAAAATGAAAACAATAATTTAAAACTAAATGATTTCCCATTTATAAGAACCAAGGGATGAAAATATATCTAAAAAAGGAACTTGAGGGGCATCTAGGTGGCAGAGTGGATAGAATACTGGCCCTGGAGTCAGGTGGACCTGAGTTCAAATCCAACCTCAGACACTTAGCAGTTACCTTGCTGTGTGACCTTGGGCAAGTCACTTAACCCCATTGTCCCTTACATAAATTTTTTAAAAAGGGAGAAATTAAGAGTTTTTAAAAACGACCTTGGGATCACTGCCATGGCAGAATGAAGCTCTTCAAAGCTTTGCCAGCAGAACACAGATCTTGCCTAGTCCTACTAGCAGGAGCAGCTTTGAGCATGAGGTTGGCAAAATGAATTGTGAAACTGAGTTACCAGAAGCTCAGCTTCAAAATGATGATGACTTGTCTGAGTCTTGGCAATCCCTGAAATAGTTGTCCAAATACCAAATGTCATACACATTTAACTCATAGACATTTTGAGCTTATATCATAGAAAAAGGCTGCTTACCAAGTAATAAATATCACTATGGAAAGTATTTTTTATTTTGTATTTCTATGGTCGCAAATGTAATTGTGAATTTAATATTTATAAGTCTAAAACATACAGAATGATCTATTAATTTCAAACAGTCAAGAACATTTTATGATTGTGGTATAGACTGGAGTAGGGTGTATAGGCACAATGAATTAAACAACTCTGTACTCTTGTAGTTTCAGGATTTAATTGTACACTAGTTCATAGCAGGATATTGTTAATTTTTCATTTTAGCCATCTTCTGAAACAGGTGAAGCAATCCTTCTCCCTCTCAAATTTAAAAACATCACCGCAAGGGTGGCTAGGTGGCGTAGTGCATAAAGCACTGGCTCTGGAGTCAGGCATACCTGGGTTCAAATCCGGTCTCAGACACTTACTAATTACCTAGCTGTGTGGCCTTGGGCAAGCCACTTAACCCCATTTGCCTTGCAAAACAACAACAAACAAACAAAAAAACCCACCACCACAGCCAAAACCATGCAGAAGCAGCATATTTAATTTGTTCTTACTTATATACATACAGGGCGGCTTTCCTTCAAGAAGGCAAGCTCCTCAAGGGTAGACCACTTCTCTTTTGTCTTTATATCCCCAATACCTGGCTCAGTGTTTGATAAATGCTTATCAAATGCCTATTGATTTAATGCTGGATTTAAAGTTAGGGAGAGCTAGATTTGGATCCTTCTTCAGAGGACAATAGTTGTGTGATCCTAGTCAAGTTAAACTCTGAGCCTCAGTTTCCTCATCTGAAATATGGTGATCATAATAGTGTCCACTTCACAGGATTCTAGTGAGACTCAAAAGTGCTTTGACAATAGTAAAGTACAATACAACTAAGTTATTTATTATTGTTGTAGTTAGACTTGTATAGCTACAGAAGTTTCTAGACTAATTAATTTACAATAATTAATAATAATCATTATTATTATAATTATAATTATGGATGGTGTGGGCTAAAAACCCTAATAATCCTATAGTTACAGGGTTCTATATTCAAAATATTATTTTGTTTTGTTTTTTAATTTTGCTTATGGTAGGTTTATGGAGCTTTCAAAGATGAATCTTAAAGACATTGACTTCTATTTGGCCCTCTTAGAGAAATTAATAAGTGGAATTAATGCATGACCATAAGCTGCTCAGAGAAGCCCCAGACCTAGGTGGAAAGTAAAGAGTCTTTTAAGTATATGTGGCCAATAGGTATTCCTTCTTTTGTGTTCTAAGGAGTGGATTTCCATAGTTAGGTAAAGTTTTCCAAAAGAGTTGATACCTTACTTTAAACTAAGTGCTTTCCCACACAAGGTCACAGAGAGACATCCTGTATTAATTAACCTGTATTAATTAATTAATAAGGTCATATATTTCTGTACTCTGTTTCAGTTAGGTTGGTGCCATATTTTCCTAAAGAAATAAAATAGGATTAGTTTTGATTACCTTTCTTGTCAATCGCTGCTTGATTTCCCGTCTTTCTTCCTGCTCTGTCTGATCATTTCTTTCTGTGGAAGATACAAAGAAAGATATAACTTTCTTTATTTCAAAGGAACAGTTGCTTCCAGGACAATCAAACTTTCTGCTGAGCATCCTTAGAACTTGAAGTACTGCAGGGTGCATCTGCTGCAGTTCTCTAGTCGTTCTACAAGGCTCTTTGCTCTATGTGTTTTGGACAGTCCCAGAGCCTCTAACAATCCTGGTCCACAGATGTACTCATTGCTGCTGTCAGCTGAACTAGCTTTATCCTAAACACTTTATAGAAGCATAGATTTTTGAAGCTGGAAGGGATTTGAGAAATCATCTAGTCTAATACATTATTTTTTTTTCGGTTGAGGGAACTGAGTCTCAGAGGGATGCAACAGAACTATTAAGGGGAGTATGTTGAAGGTACAGTGGGTGGCACAGTAAAGAGAGGGCCCAGTCTGAAGTTAGAAAGACTCCTCTTCCTGAGTTCAAATCTGACCTCAGACACTAGCGTGTGACCCTGCGCAAATGAATTAACCCTGTTAGTCCCAGTTTCCTTAGCTCTAAAATGAGCTGGGGACCAAAACAGCAAACCACCCCAGGATCTTTGCCAAGAAAACCCCAAATAGGATCATGAAGAGTCAGATATTACTGAAAATGACTGAAAATGAACATAGCTCATATTAGACTCTTAATTTATTGACTGAATGATGGAGTTGGGACTCAGATCTTGATTCAAATCCTAGGACCTCTACTTAATTTTTGTGTGGCTTAATTTTCTTGTGACTTTGTTTCCTCATCTATAAAATGATAGGTTTGGGTTGGATGACACCCAAGTTTCTAAAATGTTCTGAGTCTATCCTTGCACCTGGATCTTCTGAGTCCTAGTCCAGACAGTGAGAAGAGTGATGGATCTAGAACCAAAAGATCTAGGCTCAATTTCTACCTCTGCCACTAACTACTTTTTGACCCTAAGCAAGTTATTTTCACCTCTCTAGCATTCACCTTCCTTATTTATAAAATTAGGGGTTGGACTTGATGACCTCAAAGATCCTACCACGTTCCATATCTACAATCTGTCCCATCATCCAAATCTGAAAGAACTACAGAAGCTTTTATTCATATAGTATAATTATTTTATAGTAATTTAATTAATCCTCTTTGAGAATGAAAGAAAAACATCATCATCAACATCTAGTAACCATTGATTTTTTTTTAAAATAGATTCATTCTTAACCTGAGACTTGAAGCTAATAAGATTTCAGAGAAAATGGGCTCTCTTAGAATCTGAATTTTCAAGTTGCATTTTAAGTACAAATATACACATAGACGCACACAATTGCCTCTACTAGTAAATGAAGCTTTGGCAATTTTGTTACAGGTGCCTTTAAAAAAATACTAAACCCAAAACAATATTGAAATCTTAACACAAGCAGGCTTTGCTTTGAGAGTTGTGACTAGTTAACATTCAAACCATGATCACTCCTGTAAACAGAAGCTAAAAATAGACTGAAGAGCTGTAATGTGTGTAAAATGTATGCTTTGCCCTGGGATATGAGATAATAGATTTTCTATTTCTGCTGCTACTGGTTACTAAATAAAGATCCATGCCCATGACCTGAACATAGCTTGGGACCTAGAAAAAGAGATATAGAACCCCTAGCAGTTCTAAAATCAGCAGCAGGATTTCCTTTGGCAGAGCACAGAAATTGTTTTCCAAAATAATGTGGTTTACATGCCTCAGCATAATCCTCCTTTAAAGATGCCTCTCTGAATGCTGATTGTTTTGGAATTTCTTTCAAAGAAAAATAGGAATTTGCTATGTCATTAGTTCCTAAGAAACATAATGTCTTTTTTTGTTATTTTAATTTCTGTTCCAATTCCCTTAACTCCTTCTGCTCCCTCCCCTCCTCAATGAAAAGGCAAAAAAATAAAAATAAAAAAAAAAACAACTCACCATGCCTAATATGTGTGTGTGGTGTGTGTGTGGTGTGTGTGTGTAATCATTCAAAACACATTAACCATGTTGTGGGCAAAAAAAAAATATGCTTCAATTTGTATTCCAAGTTCAGCAAATCACTCTCTGGAAGTAGACAGCATTTTTATTATGAGTTCTCTAGAATTGTTGTGGATCATTGTATTAACCAGATAAATGCATAATCCTTGATGAGATTAAAATGATTTTATATGATGGGTGTAAATTTTCAGGCTGTTTGTTGAAAAATGGAGGCTAAACCTGGGACTGTATAAATTTCATTTTGAAACCTTCTAACAGTGACTTTAGTGATACAAAAAAAAACACTATAGGGAAGCACTAAATGTGTTTCATGGACAAGTCTAACATGACCTGAGAGGAATTAAGTGAAATCAGATTCATTTGATTTTCCTAGATCAGGTCAGTTCCCATATCAAATGAACACAAGCTTGCAATAATGAAATTTTTTTGAAGGAATTCTACAGTGGAGCTTGTCCTTGCTAGTATTGTATAAAAAGGAAACTTTGGCAAACTTAATTTTCCCTGCTTTATTATCTTTCTTGATTATTTTATCAAGACACTATTGGGTCAAGGAGATTATAGCAGCAGTTCAAAGAAGGATCCTTTATCATTATCTGTGTTTGCACTTTTAACATATAGCTAAGAGTTAGAATATAAGCACTGGCAGACTTGTATTATGGGAATCTTGGTTTGAATTTCAAGTCTAGCTTTTATTTCTTTTATGACTACAAGCAATCCATTTCACCATTGTACCTTATCTGTAAAAAGGAGATAATCCATCTGCTATCTAATAGTGCTGTTGGTTGTAAGATCACTTTGTAAACCTTAGAGTACTACAGAAATGGGAGGCATTATTAGCATGTGTCCCCTGCAAAAAAAGGGGAGCAAACAGATAGATGCTAGTACAAAAATAAACTATATTCCAGAAAATAGAATGTGGTAAGAAAAGTCCACTGGAGAGCCTACCTGATATATCAGGAAAGAAAGTGCTTCCCATCAGGACTAATACCATATATGGTATCTCATCTTTCACCCACACAAAGGGAGGAAAAAGAAGAAAAATCTCTAGTAGTGAAATTCTCAGCAACTCCTACCCTTGGCTCTTCAGAATGCTTCAGGGCTAAGCACTGGACTACATGAAAACAAAGGAGAGAAGCTGCTATCTGTGGTTAGATTTCCATGGTCACAGAAGAGGAAATTCATTATTTTACTATTTCTTTGAATAGAGAGGAAATATGCAGTTCCTATGAATGCTGTGTATTCAGTTGACCTGGCCCTGTGACTATATTTAAGAATAGCATTTACAAGAACACAATTATAAGCCCTGTGCTTTTTAAAAAGTCCTAACTCTACTACCCACGGTGGTGAGGAACATGTTACAACTATACAATGGAAATATGCTTCTGGGGCTGAAGAACCTGGATTACGTCAACTCTATTCCCCAAGTAAGCCATGTGTTGGACCTGTGTTTATAGAGTTTTAAGGATAAGTGTGCTTAATTAGAGAGATGAATCAAACCTTTTACAAATGCTATAACTGACATAACTTCCATTCTCAGTCTGTTCTACTTGAGTAATGTCATGAATGTAGTCTCATCCTATCAGCAAGTCTAGTTAATATAAGAGAAAGTGTATTCTTAAGACTTTTTTTCACATCCCAATGCAATCTTTTTCAGCTCTATCATTCTGTAGTTCCAATTTTTCTAAGTTACCATGAACACCAACATGTTTAATTCTTAAATGCTGCATATGAATGATAAGTAAAGGAATCATCAAGGGATACAAAAAAAAATCATCAAGGGATACAAGTTTTGAGGACCAAATCATGGACAGTCACCAAGACTTTTCTTGGTTAGTTTGTTAATGTAAGTGTAGAACTACAGGTCTCTCCTCAAGGCAACAAAACATGAACTTTAGAGAATGTCCTCAATGTTATTCACACAAAAGAGGAAATAATATATTTGTAAAATTCATGTTCTGAGGACCTCTCTCTTTGTGGAGAATGACTTCTTTATACTTACATGACAGAAGGACAAACTCCTTTGCCTAGTCAATTACATACAATAAAGGTCTGGTTAAAATAAACACTTGGAAAGATTTTTTTGGTCATCAGACATAATCAGTGGACTCTAAAGAGATCTGACTTGGTTTTGATCCATTTGAGAGACAAGGAAAAATATCCCTTACTCATGTCTCCCTTATTCATTCACATTCTGTATAACCATGTGGGCACAATCAGACAGGTGTTTGGATAACATTAGAAAAGTTCTTGAAAAACACAAAACCCTGGGAAACAATAAGTATTAGAACTCATTTTCTCACTCCTTAAACTCCCTGCCTTGTAACTTCCAGTTCTATTAGATTGCAAATGTTGCTTCCTCTCATTTGTCACACTGGTTTACACTCCCCTCACTCTCATCTGAAATTACTATGGACATTAGGAAATTCTGAAAGTCCTGGATACTTGACTAGCAAATTGCTTTAAAAATGCTTGTCCTGCCAGCCAGTCTGATATTGTTCCTTCTATTCTTCTGAGAAGATTCATCAACCAACTCTTCTAAAGTATAGCTGCTAAGAAAAACTCCAAGAATAGTAAAAAAAAAAAAACCTTCCTTTTCTCTCAATGGACTTTAATAGGGTTTTCCACATTTTCTTTCCAAATGATTTCATAGGACTACCCAAACTCTTCAAATCATACTGAAATGCTAAGTATCATAATACTGGTAGAATATTTATCTTTCAAAGAAAGGGAACTAGAATTTCTGAATAACTGCACAAAGAAGATTCATTCATCAGTCTTCACATACAACATATAACACAAACATATATGCATATATACACACAGGCAAGGTCTCTCTGGAGGAATCAATAGCTACTCACGTTTCAGGATATTTCTTCTTTCTAGTTCTTCCACAGCAGGTCTTTGGCTCAATCGTCTGCGGAAAAACACTAAAATTACATTCTGTACCATAGTGACTGCCTGAGATAGCCACACAGGATTTGTGGTAGGAAAGTGTCTCTCTTGCCTCCAAAAATTACCTTCCAGAAAGCGAGAGTAGAATAAAAAAATAAATGAACTCTATCTTTGGTGGTTCTTCCTTGGCTAAATCAAGACTAACTTCTCTCTGCACCTCAGGAAAGTTTGGTGGTTTAGAATGCCAGCATTTTAGTCCTTTCAAGAAATTTATAAATCCTCTTCATCTTCATCTTCAGATTCTACTGACCCAAAGCATACCCTTTCAACACGCACCTCATTCAGTAACAGAACACTCTAGCAAATAGCAGGTACATTCCAGGATTCTTCCTTGTTGAGCAAAAATTAACTCCACAAAGGTAACAAGTCTCAGACCTGTTTGCTTGCTTGCTTCTCCCACCCCCACCCCCAACCCCAGAGTCACCACTGCTGTTCTTGCAAAAGATAATCTGGTTAGGAGGAAAACCTGTAAGAGATCTCCCTGCTGTGACTGACAGTTCAATTCCTTCACAGTACGTACTACTGCCTGCTAGTGAAAATCCCGTACTGCTTACAACCTCATGCAGAGGGGAGTGTCTAATGTAGTCTCATATCCACTTGCCAGCCTTCCCTTGTGCAGCCTGGAGACTGAGCCTCAAAATCAGATGATCAGGACCAGGATGCTTTCATCCTGAATAACAAATGAGATTTTCCCCAGCTAATATTGCTAATAGGAGCCAAGCATATAATGTTCACCCACCCCCACACATATCCACTAACTGTTTTAGGAAAAGCATCCAAGACCCAGAGATGGAGTGTTTATGTCTATTGCAGGAAGACTGGAAATATTAAGACACATTATTGTTGTCTTTATAACTCATTTTTCATTGCTCAAATCAGAGGGAGCAGCAGAAAATAAAAGACTTGTCAGGAGGGGAATAATTAGTCAAAATTAATGCTAAGCTGAAGATCCTCTTATTGTCTCCAAAATAAAGCTGGCACGGGGTCAGAACAGCAAAGCAGCCCATTTCCGCTATCAGCTCTCCATTATGGATACAATAAATGGGTGGTGGAATCTGGTTTCCCACCAGACACTTGCATAGATGATGATGATGCTGCCTTCAGAAATATTTAGCTTTTATAGAATCCCTATCACAGAACAAAGCAAAGAATGATCCTTAGAATACTGCAGCACCTCCCTGCATGCTAGAACATTCAGATCTACTGGGGATAGTTCTCCCTCCTCCCTCTCCCTCTCCCTCTCCTCTCTCTCTCTCCCTTTCCCTCTCCCTCTCCTCCCTTTCTTATCCTTCTCTCTCTTTCTTTCCTCTGGCATCCTCCCCCCTTATTTGTCCTTTGCATTTATTTCATGTCTACATGGTGGGAGGCTTCTACAACTCCCCCATTTCCTCTATATGATCATCATTGAACCCTGGATACCCCTCCCTGCCTCCCACAATTCACTGACTATAATTTGATGGGAAAGGCCATACATAGTTCACAAGCTGAACAGGAAGAGCTCTGGTTAAGTGAGAGCTTGTCTCCAAAGAATACAGGGTTTCTTACACCTGCATTCTCTTCTGTGTGGTCAGAACTGTCCAAATCCCAAGTCTCCCTTTCCAGATGCATCTGATTTTTTTTTAATTTTTAAAGGAATTTTTAAGTAGGATGAAGATAGTGGATATAGAAAGCTTCCTGTTGAAGAGGAGAGAGCTGTGGATTTGGAATCAGGAGGCCAGCATCCAAATCTTGACTCTGTTTGCTGGTTGTATGACTTTGAGCAAGTCTCTTGAATCTCTAAGTCAGTTTATTTTCCTTATCTAAAACATTACAAGATTGGAGTAGTCTCTAATACCTCCTTCTGTTCTAAATTCTATGATTCTCTTGAAGAACTTACCCAAAACCCTAGAGATGCATTGAAATTGTCTATAGCCTAGAATGCTCACATGTGGCATGAAAGGATGAAATGTTACAATCTCTTTCATTTGAAATTCCTATGGCTATTTGAAGGGTTTTGAGTGGTGAGAAAGAAGAGGGGAGAAGCGGTTTTAGGGGAGAAAAATTAAAATTGTCTGATCTGAAATCCATGTGTGTACTCATGAGCATCTGCCCATTGCATCTGCTCAGAGAAATTCTTTACCTGACACAAAAACTCACATATGAATAGTGCTTTAGAGTTTACAGACTTCTTTATTCACAATAAACCATTGGGAAGAGGTTAAAGTAAGTAATACTGTCCTCATTTCATAAATGACAAACCTGAGGATCAGAAACAGACACACACACACACACACACACACACACACACACACACACAGACTCCATAGTCTTGCCAAAGCTCATACAACTAAATAAGGATCTAGGTTGGGATCAAAAGCCAAGTCTCCTCACTTTAGATACTAAGCCCTTGCCTCAGTATCAGCTAAGAAATAATGGGTATTGATGGCCTCAGTCAAACTGAGAGCTAAAAAAGACCTTAGCATGATTTTCCACTGCATCCTGAGCCATGCCCAGTTGTCTTGATCCATATCTAGCCACTGTGTCCAGATGGTCTGAAGGAGAAAGTGATGCTGGTGCCTTACCATAGCCACTCCCCACCCCCACTCAAATACAATTCACAACCTTATCATGGTATCTATCACCTCTCTGATATCATGGTCTTCTTTAATAATGGGTGTAGTTATCTACAGAATACATTTGTCAACAAATTCATTCACAACTTGTTTTGTTTCCTCTTCCTCCAACTAAATTCCTCCCTTAATCTTCCTTTGAGGAAGTGCACAAATCTGCCATGCCCAACTCATTTCTATTTGTGTTCTCAGTGCTTAGTATAGAACCTACCAATAACCTACCTTTCTCTTCCTTCTCTGTCTCTGTCTGTCTCTGTCTCTGTCTCTCACTCTTTCTCTGTGTCTCTGTCTTTGCCTCTCTGTCTGTCTCTCTCTCATTAACAAAGTTAATTTGCATTTATATTTTAAGTCAGTTGCCCTGATTTCTGTTCCACATCATGGTTGCTCAAAAAAAAAAATGAATACCCTCACTATCCATATAGGGATAAATTTTGTTAATATGACTACAAATCACAAAATTCAAGAATACTTTTTTTGGGGTTTTTGTTTTTGCAATGGTGTGGTGACTTGTCCAAGGTCACACAATGTCTGAGGCTGGATTTGAACTCAGTTCCTCCTGACTCCAGGGATGATACTCTATGCACTGGACCATCTAGCTGCCCCTTATTACATTCACTTTTTGTTTTATTACATTCACTTTTGAGCAAGAATGACAAGGGCTCAAACAATGAAACCCAAGGTTCCTATGGAAGACCATAAGTTATAGCTACTCAAATGTACTGATTTTTCTTCCTATTCTTTCTCCTCTTCCTCCTCACATATTGACATTCTTATTTCCTCCTAATATCTTTGTATATGTATGTTTTTCTTGGGAAAGGGACCAAGGGTGGGTAGGATGGAAGGCCTTTGAAACCATATCCCAGTCCAGTTATAGAAAGTTTTGGATCCTGAGAGAACTCTTCAGAGAGGGACAATGAAGCCAGAATGAGACCCAGAGCCAGAGGTTGGACCTTTGGATATCTGTTCCATAGGTGGTCAGATCATTTCTGCTATAAGCAAAAAAGTCTCTTTGAGCAACATCTATTCTTCAGGACACAGCATGAGGTGGAAACCAGAAAAAAATGCCAAATTTGTAGCCTAAGAGCTTACTGCATCCTCCCAGCAGAGAACTAAAGCAAAAGTAATAAACACCACACAATTAAACAATGTAAGGAGAAAAGAAGAAAATGCATTAGACTGGAGAGGTGGTCCCTGGAGAAATACTGGAGTCTCAAAGAAGCAACAGCTAACTTCTTCAAGTCATGAAAGAGCAGAATACAGTAACAAATTAAAAAAAAAACTGGACATTCATGAGGAGGTGCTTTATGGGAACAATAAGAGAGAACATTTTAGCTTAACTCTAGTCAAAGGGAAGCAGAGATTTCTTTATTTGGACACAATGTTATTTCCTGCAATCTTCTTCTCTTCCCAATAGGGAAAATCTGTGTCAGAATGACAAATCTAGCCAAGTTAACCAATAAAGAGGCCAGGTGGGAAATGAATGTTGCAGATTCCAGGAACCACCTTATCCCTCTGGGTTCTCTGCAAATTTCCCCAACCTTGAGCTTCCACCTGATAGATATTTTTTTCGAGGGGGGCATTGTAGAAATGAACTGGTCTGGGAGTTGGTATACTGAATCTATTTCTGGCTCTGCTAGTCTGTTGTATGACTGCAGTCATGTCTTTTGATTTCTCTGATACAAAACTAAATGGCCTCTAAGGTCCCTTTCAGCTCTAAAGTCCTATGATGTTGTGGTTCAGTCTTTTCTTTTCACACTAACACCCACCCCAATCAAAATATATGGCCCATTACCACCCCATTTGTCTGAGATAAGAATTGAGTTCTCAATTCTGGAATCTAAACCCAGAACTACTGCAAACTACCTCTAGGCCTTTGGACCTGTCATCTCCTGGTCAGCATTGGTTTTCTAATCTGTAAAATGAGGGGACTGGACTAAATGAGCTCTAAAATCCAATGCCTAAGGAAGACCTTGAGAATGACAGCTAATCCCTTATTCATATAATTCTAATCTATGTTGCTCCCCACCCCAAAAGTGTTTATGCATTTTCTATAGCCTCTGAAAAGTCAGAGTGATTTTTTTTTTCTGTTTTGGCTAGTCTCTGAGGACCTTCCCCTCCCAGACTGATGATGATGATGATGATGATGATGATGATGATTTTGGACAAGGAAAAAAGAAGCCCATTCTCTGTCATATTTCTTACCTAACCTTAATCACTGGATGGGGGTTGTCTCAGTTAAAATGAGTTGAGAATTTAGTAATCCTGGAGTTGAGAACTCCAGTAATCCTGATCTTTATATTGCCACAAGGCTCAGTGGGCTTTGGAAAAGAAAGTGAAGCTGTTGATTTTACACAGCCCTGCCTCACTTAAATATAATTCACTTACATATCATGGCAACACTTCCCCAATTTCAAGTTATTTTTCTAGAAGGAAGGACAAACAACATAGCTTCTGGGCATTTCCTATATTGTTAACACACTAAATACACCCTGGGGAATTTCCTTTCTCTAGCAGTTACTTTAGAAATACCTTTGTAAGTAGCTACATAGTATGCTTTGAAAATAGCCCTTCAGACAGATCACGGATCCTGGAGGACAGAGGTTGGTTTTCATTTTGACTTTATATTTTATTAGTGTAGGTAATAATTAGGTAACTAATTCCAGATAAGGAAACTTTCCTTTATCAATTATAGATTATTAAGTGTTATTTAATTTGTAATCTTAGAGAATTTTCTGAAACCCAAAAAGTATTGCCTAGAGTCACATAAGCTCTGTGCATCAAAGGTAGGACTTGAATACAGATCTTCCCATCACCAAATTAGGTCACCTATCCATCCTACCTCATTGCCTGGCAGGGAATAGTCATTTAATAAATATTTGTGAGATTAGATCGGTCCCAGGGATCACAACTTTCTATGTAGGTTTTTTTTTTTAAAGCCTTAGAGACCCTTAAAGAAATTGCCAATTGATGTAGTTTTAAGAGTTTAAAATTCATTAAATTCATGGGATCCAGCATAAGGAATATAGGGAGCTCTGATCAAATAAGAACAATTTTTCTTATAGCTTCCCTTACACAGAAGACTTCTATGGTTCATTGCAAAACCCTTTCATGAATCAGTCATTGGGACCATAGACATCTCCTCTTTGCCTCTTGACACGCTAGCCACAAGACACAGTCTGGGACTGGTTAGGGAAATCTCAGCCTATTTCTGATCCAAGCTGTCTGAAATATCCAGTATGCACTGCAGCTAATTATAGTTATATGGAGGCGGAAGAAATATCAAGAAAAGAAACAACATATATATTTATATAGTCATTTGCCCATCTGCTTTGTGCTCTCCCCTTCTGTTTACACAACATAAACAAATGCAATTGGGATTATTATAACATACATTTATTAAGTACAATCCATATCAAGACACTGTTCATAATGGGGGACCCAGAGTAGATGAGATGCCTTGTGTTTTGGTTATACCTTGATTTGTATAAATGCTATGTTGGGCTATAAGCAAAATTCCTTAGAAAAAAGCTCCATTATCCTTAAGGATGACTAGTCTTGTTTTTCTGCCTTTTTACTACCTTCAAGGACAGAGAAGAGGGTCAGGTTGGAATATAAAAGATCCCAGACCAAAGCCACTCCACTCCCTTCCTAAAATAAATACAGATTCCAGTATTCAGATGAAATCAGGATAAAGACAGAAGTGAACTGGAGCCAGTTCATACCATCTTATTGAGAGTAGAGTATTAACACCTTGAAAATCAGCAAAAAAATCAGAGCTTGATTTATTATTTTTTGTTTGTCTAGGAAGAGTGATGGAGAAAATAATGCAAATCAAATTTATAAATGTGTAAAGCCTTTGGAGAACCAGTTGTTAAACATTTAACTTGTATATTTCTGTTTAAAGGAAATGTATAGACCTGAAGGAAAAAAGAAATCACAAAAAGATAGTTTAAGGGGAGTTCACATAAGAGGTATTCAAGTATCTCAGAGCAGCTAAAGATTTCATATTTCTTAATTCAATCTGCACCCAAGCAGAAAGTCCCTTTATATATTTCTGAAAAGTGGTTAACTAGTCTCCTTTTGAAATGGAGTTTGCTATTTTTCAAGGAATGTTTCATTTTTAGACAATTTTAACTGTTAGAAAGTTATGACTTAAATCTAGTTTAAATCCACTTCTGCAACTTTCCACCCTTTCCACTTCTCCCCCAGTTCTGACCCCTGGAGCCAAGTAGAACAAATTTCATCCTTCTTCAAGGTATTCTATCAAATATGTGAAAATAGATATTATGTCTTCCCTAAGTCTTCTTTTACTTAATCAGCCTTTAGCATGGTCTCCAGCTAGCCCCCTCCCTATTCTAGTTGTCATCTTGAAGGACTATAGATAATTTAATCAGTGTCCTTCCAAACTAGAACACAGTATTCCAAATAGAGCTTGCTAAGGGCAACCTCTGTTGATCAAGACATCAAGTGATGGTGGGAAGGAGTATCAGATAATTTTCAGCACCAGTTGACCAAGATACTTCTCGGACTCTGTTTCCCCTAATCATTTCTTGTTTTGTTTTGGTTTTTACAAGGTAATGGGTTTAAATGACTTGCTTAAGGTCACACAGCTAGGTAATTATTACGCGTTTGAAACTTGATTTGAACTCAGGTCCTCCTGCCGATCCTTTATCCACTGTTCCACCTAGCTGCCCTAGTCATTTCTAGGCAAACTAGCTTCCTCTTCCCATAAAACATGCTCTCACACACACCCACATACACAGAGTTCTGATTTTCTTTAATGTCAGGATAATTCTATTAATTGTTATAGTACTATTAATTACTCACAAGCCTTCTCTTGATTGGTGATTTAAGACTGTCAGATTGTTGGGGAAAAGGTGACTTGGATTGCATGTGATGATAATAAGGAAGAATGGGGTTAACTAAAGGAGATATATGGAACACAGTGGGGTTTTTTTAGGGGGGAGCCTTAGATTTGGAATTCCAGGCCAATGTTGACTCCCAATATCAGCTTCTTAATGTCTGCCTAACCCTTGGGCAAATCTCTCAATCTCTTTAGGAGTCAATTTTCTTAGAATGAGAGAACTGAGTTAATATCCTTATGATCTAAATCATAATATGTAAACTTAGAAGAAAGGATCTGAGAAAAGAAGGAAAGAAATGGCTACAAAGGTCTGGATTTCCATTAGCCAAGAATAGCTGGTTCATTAGAGCCTGTCAAGACTAGAGAGTCTGAGGGGTCACCTCAGAGTTTGAAACTGCAAGTACCAGAACCCCATGCCCATTTTCAGGGAGAGACTACTCTTGTCACCATCATTTCATATCTAGGCCAGGATTAGACAATTTTCTCTTTCACAGAGATGTCAGAAAGCTGTTTCCAACCTACATCAATGGGAAGTCTCAGGCTGGTATTGCTTTCCATAATAGTGAAATCCTCAGTTTCTGAATAATTCCAAGACAGACACTGAAGTCAAAAGCCTGTATGTCCTGAGTAATTTGGTGTTTGCTAATAATGGGGGTGGAAGACACTTTCTCTTCCAGAAAAGGTAACAACACTTCTGTTAGGAAAGTCTGACATCAGTTGCCAAGTTTGCTTCTTTTGAAGGGCAATATTCCTACCAGGATTCTTCATGCTCCTTACCCTTCTTCTTCCCAGCTATGACATCAACTTCTTAAATTTCTAATAGCATCCTGTCAGGCTGTATTTGAAATATTATATTCGAGTCTGGGCACCATATATTAGAAAGGACGCTGATAAGTTGTGTGAAGATCCCAAAGAGGGGATTAGATTTGAACTTCTACCCCAAGTTTAAAAATAAGCCAGAGAAACTTTTTTTTCCCATAAGCTTTCACTTCTCCCTCTTCTTTTCTTTTTCTGCCCCTCTTCTCCCCTATTTCTTCCCCACTTTCTTCCTGTCCTTCCTTTCCATCTCTCTCTCTCTCTCTCTCTCTCTCTCTCTCTCTCTCTCTCTCTCTCTCTCTCTTCCTGACTCTCCCTCATTCTATCCCACCTCTGAGTGGAGTGTAGATAGATATAGAGATAGATATAAAGATATAGAGATATAGATAGATAGATAAGCTGATACCTGAATTCAACTTTTTAATTTAATTGTAGAAATCTCAAGAAATGAAGTCTCATTAACCCATCTTGAATCTCCATCTTAAAAATCAATTGGCTGGAACCTGGCTCTACTGAGAGTTTTGAAGCACAGTAAATACCTTCAAAGGATTTTTCTAAGGTTTAGCCCTTTCCACCTTCCCCCCCTAGTTCTGACCCCTGGAGCCAAGTGGTTTCTATGAAACCCTCCCATATTTTGTTATTATAGCGATTCAGCACATATGCATGCAGACACACTGATACACACACAACAATAAAACTACTTTTTGAATTCAAGAAATATTTTTTACCTCTAGAAAAGAAATATCTACCTGAGGCTTCCCACTGATAGCTTAAGTTATGGGGTTCTAACCTGGGGTCTGTAATCTAGTTTTTAAAATATTCTGCTGAATTTCTATATATTTGCTTTCCTTAGTACTCATATATTTTCTTTTGTGCATTTCAAAACATTATTCTGAAAAGGTGTCCAGGTTTCCCTAGACTGACATGACATAGAAAAAGTTAAAAAAAAACCCCAAAACCTTGGTCTATATCTGGTGTCTATACTTATTTCAGCATAAAAACTTGATCTTCTGCCAGATAGAAGTGGAAAGACCAAAAGTTTCTCAATAGTATGGTCACAAATGAGAGATACGTTAGCTACATACAGGTAGTATCTGAGTTCTGTTTGATTCCAGCTTTTATCTCTTCTGACTGAGCTCTGTTAACCAGAAAGCAGGATATTTTAGAGAAATAAAATCAGAGTGGAGGACATTGATAAGGAGTTCTCTGAGACTGAACATGTGTATCCTCAATCCAAAGGGTACTTTTGACACTGTAGAATAACTAATGCATCATGGAACTCAAAACAAAACAAAACAAAAAAATTCATTCATTACTTTTTTTTAAAATTTACCATAGAGGAAATAAATATTTCTTCTTAAAGTAGCTTAATGTAGGAGAAAGACCTCTAGGCTTTTACCTTCCTGTCTTGACTAATCTGAGGCTCAGAGATGGGATTTGGCCAGTTACTGACTTGGACTTGATCCCATATCTCTGGCTTCCAAAGCCAGTGCTCTTTCCACTGTACTACAATTTACCTTGAGAATTGGTTGCATGACAGGGAAAAAAAGCAAAGGATCTAACTATAATAGACTTATTCAGTACCAAATAGATATGGAAATAGGAAGTGGAGAGTCTGCTTCTCAGATAATGAACTGACATCAATAGAGTGTCATTATTTCCTTTGCAGGTCCCAGGAAAACACAGGGTCTTCTTCATCCCACCCACCCCCCCCCCCCGACACAATCACTTATAATGATGGTGGCACATATTTATATAATTTTTTAAGGTTTGTAGATTACTCTACTTACATGACTTCCCCAGTAACCAGAACTTCAAGTATTATTCCCATTTTACAGATGTGGACACTGAAACTCAGAAAAGTTTATGTGACTCACAGTCATTGTCAGATGCAGCATTTAAACCCAGAACTTTCTTGCACCATTCCATCACTCTCTCTATACTATCCCATGATGCTAAAGCATTTACAATTTGAAAAAATATGCTAAAGTATTTGAAAACAGGTAGTTTGTCATTCCTGTCCAAAGCTTCCAAAGTTCTTTAAAGCTCATGCCAGGAGATTGGCCTCTACTTTACCAGCTGTTTGTTTTGGCTTTCATCTTTTCTCCCTAACTCATCCAATATCATATTCTTCTTGGCTGACTCTGAAGACAGTGAGCTATATCAGATATGACTCAAACCCTGGTTCCCAAGGCAACATAGAACACAAGTCTGACAAGTTTTTAACCACGATTATTAACTAATGCAATGAGGAATGGAGTCACTATGTCATAGGAAGCAGATGGATTTGTCCAGGATCTCCTAATAATGGTAGGCAGAAGATATGGTAACAAAAATACAGGCTTTTACCTCTCCACATGGGGGAGATAATGCTTCCTAATTCACAGACTGCTTTTTACAGGAAAGAGCTAAAGAAACATAGAATAAGAGACTCAAAGCTGGAAATGACTTCAGTGATCTTAAAACTCCTTTGTTTTACAGATCCCAGAGTGAATAGGCGGCTTGCCTAGGGTCAAAAAGGTAGTAAGTGTTGGAACATGAAATTGTCCCAAATCCAGAATGCTTTCCCCTATACCATGTTGTCTCAAAAGGATGGTGGGTTCGAGAAAAGTAATTTTTGAACTTTTGCTGACAAGATCGTAGAGTGAGGAGGGAAATTTTTGAAACCCTCTCAAATTTCCTTCCAAATAAGAAAATGGCCTCAGAATTGATCTAGGAGCAGGGAAGTAGCTTAGGAGCCCACAGGAAAAGTCTGTGGCACTGGGGTGGAAGGAGGGCAAGATTCAAGAGCAGCTGCAGCCACAGAAGCTACCCTCACAGAATGAGGTGGCAGAAGGGCTCTGAGCCTGGGAGCCACCAAAGTGGACCTGCCCTCCTACCAACCAGCAGTCCTCTTGGAGTGGGGAGCGGTACGCAATCTGTGAGGCAAAGCAAGGCTCTACCCCAGAACAGTAAGGCCTTGCCCCCAGGAGTGAAACCCCGCCTTAGGGGTTGTACAACAGCTAGAGACCTGGGGCCCACCAGCAAAGAGGCCCTGTTTTCTTGGAATCCCAGCAGTAGGATTCCACATCTGGGGCTAAGAAGCAATACTATCTCTCCTCCAGGGCCAGCCACTAGAAAGACTGTTACCATAGCAATCCAGCACCTCTGGGGCAAGCCCTAGGGAAACCAAAAGAGAAGCCCCACCTTCCCAGGACAAGGCAGAAGGGTAGCCCATTCTCCAAACAAAGAAAGCAGCTAAGGCCTGAAGCCCAGAGAAAGCCAGCAGAAAGACCCTGACCTCTGGCAGTAAAGAACTAGAGCTCAAATCTTACATTAAAACACCAAGTCACCAAAAAAGGCAGAAAAAATGAGCAAAAAAATGAACTTGACTCTAGAAAGTTATTATAGTGACAGGGAGGATTCAAGACATAAGATAAGCAGTCATTTAACTCCAAAGTGGTCTTCTCTTTGAGCCTTGCCTTCTTCATTTGTGAACTGGGTGGGCTAGTTTAGATGAGGGGTATTTTGGCCTTTGATCCCCTGAAGGTTGGGAGGTAGCAGTAGATAGCAGCCCATGAGAAGGAGGAAGAGGGGGCTGCCATCAGGACACTCTTTCTTCACAAGCATTTTTATACTTTCTTCAAGTAAATGGTCGTTCATATTCTTATGCTTTGGAACTGTATGGCGAAGACAAGGTCTTTCTCAAAATAATCTCTTAGAGGAGCTGGGTCTGAATTTTTACTTAATCAATGTCTATACTTTTCTTCTCATTGAGGACAAGAAACAGACCAGTTTCAAAATAAAAAGCCAAGGAAGGGGATGCATTTTTCCTGCAGATTGTCTTCAAGAGCTTCTTCCTCAGACTATTGATGTGCTGCTGTTGGCTCCTGCTTAGCATTAGGCCTGCCTTCCTCTCTCATTGGAAAATACAAAGTCCCAAAAGAAGATCCACTTTCATGTAAGTTCATCATCATTAGGGAACTCCTTTGATCAAAACGCTAGATTTTAGTAGGGAAAGCTGCTGATGCAGGTCTCAAACAAGCATAGCATTCATTTTCATAGGATTTGGGGGGAAGTTTAAATGAGATGTATGCAAAATGCCTTGCAACTATTAAAGCACAAATGTTGGTAAATATTATTAGAAACAATGAATAAAATTTTGACTATATTAAATTAAAAAGGTTTTGTGGAAATAAAATGAATGCAACCAAGATAAAAGGAAGGTAGAAAGTTGGGAAACAATTTTCACAACTAGTGTTTTTGATAAAGGACTCCTTTCTAAGATATATAGAAAACTAAGTCAAATTTATAAGACTACAAGTCATTCTCCTCTCTCTCTCTCTCTCTCTCTCTCTCTCTCTCTCTCTCTCTCATTTTTATTTTTGCAAGACAATAGGGTTAAGTGATTTGCCCAAGGTCACATAGCTAGATAATTATTAAGTATCTGAGACCAGATTTGAGCTCAGGTCTTCCTGACTCTAGGGCCTGTGCTCTATCCACTGTGATAACTAGATGCTTCGCACCAGTCATTCTCCAATTAATAAGTGGTCAAAAGATATGAACAGACATAAAGAAATTAAAACTATATATAGTCATATGAAAAAGTGTTCCAAATCAATATTGATTAGAGAATTTCAAATTAAAATAATTCTGAGGTACCACTTCTACCTACCAGACTGACTAAAATTTCAAAAAAAAGGAAAATGATCAGTGTTGGAGAGAATGTGGGAAAACTAGGACACTAATGCACTGTTTGTGGAGTTATGAACTGATCCAGTAATTCTGGAGAACAATGTGGAACCATGCCCAAAGGACAATAAAACTGAGCATACCCTCTGATCCAGCAATACCACTACTACAAAGATTAAAAAAATAAGAGGGAAAAACCCACATAGTATTTCCTTTTGTAGTGGCAGAGAACTGGAAATTGAGGGGATGAACCAATTGAGGAAAGACTATACAATATATAAATATAATGGAATACTATTGTTCTTTAAGAAATCATGAGCAGTTGGACTTTAGAAAAGCCTGGAAAGACTAAAATCAACTGATGCTGAGGGAAGGGAGCAGATCTAGGATAACAATGTACACATTCACAGTGATGCACTATGATAACACAGTTCCTCTCAGCAGTTTAGTCATCAAGGACAATCCTGAAAGACCTGTTATGGAGAATGCTATCCACCACCAGAGAAAGAACTATGGAGTCTGAATGCAGAACAAAACATAATATTTCACTTTTTAAAACTTCTTTTATGCTTTTTTATTTTTTCTCATGTTTTTTTTCTTCTTTAGTTCTGGTTCTTCTTTCATAACATGACTAATATGGAAATAAGTTAAACACAATTGTACATATACAACCTATAAAAGATTGTATCAGGAGAGGGAGAGAAAAAAAGGATGGTAGAAAAATGTGAAGTTCAAAAGCTTGCAAAAGGATGAATATTGAAGACTATCTTTGCATGGAATTTGAAAAAAAATTAAAAAAAACAATGGATAGACATTTTAGAGAGGCAAATTTCAGCTTCATGTAAGTTTCTCTGTCAAGTAAAACTGTCCAAAAGTATAATGGAGATGTCATGGCAGTCAGTGAATTCTCTGTCACTGAAGTGTATAACCAGATGCTAGAGGACCACTTGTCATCCTTCCTTGTATGCTTCAGAGATTTCTCTTCAACTTTGACTAGGATGACATGTTACCTAAAGATCTCTTCCAACTAAATCTTTGCTTTTATGAAAACCAGTACCTTTTGCAAGAGCTATCTGATTGTCACCACCATGAAGGCAGAAATTGTACCACATTATTTTTTTCCTTTTCCTTGGTGTCAAGAAGAGGCACTATAAATTCTCTGCATTTAATAAATCTTTACTACACTGAATTGAGTCTTCCATCACACATAGTTCTTTGTTGGCTCTTCTGCTCTTTGGAGATAGTTACAAAAAGACCCATTTTCATTAGTGAGTGCCTAAGCTGTTTACAATCCTGTGTATAATGGGTGAGAGAAGAAGAGAAGACAGCAAAAATCTGGAAAATACAGACTCTGCCTTGGATAGATTTATAATCTAGTCAGAGGAGTTCAAATACATTAAAAAGCACACTGAATAAGGACAAAACAATATGCTAAATAGTGCAAGATAAGTCAATACAAATGAGGTATATATATATATATATACATATATATATATTATAAAGTGTTGTAAATTATAAGGGTGAGGCTGGGGATGGGGTGGTGTGGGGTAAATTAATTTAGGTATGCTTCCTAGAAGATTCAGACCTTGATCCTTAAGATGGGTGCCAAAAGAAAAACCCTGTGAATTGCATGTTTCACAATATTTCCCAAAGATGAAAGCAAAGAAGAGAATTTGAATGAGGGGTAGGTGAGAACTGGGATAAGAGCAGGGGCAACACCAACAATCCCTTGTTTATATCCAAAGCAGAGTCAGTTTTGATGAGGAGGTGTGGCGGTGGACTATTCCATGAAGAAGAGAAGGCTGGCTCCCTTTTCCCGATAAGTATATACATATATATATCACCCAAGAAGTTCTGACAACTGAGTAAAACCTGGTTTTAAATGTGTCTAAAATCATCTCTAAGCTAAGCAAGAAATGAGAACAGCTTCCTAACAAGGCAAAAAACCCTTCTTGGAAGTGATACTTCAATTGGGGAATACAGAGATGCAACACCCACGGCAAGCTGACTGAGCTATTTCTGGGGGAATCCTTCCTTGTAACTGAAACTTTGCAAGGATCTCCTGCTCATGAATCACTCAGGACGCATCATCAGAATGGACTATCCTCACTAGAGAGACATTGGGCATTCATTTCTATCCATTACTGTAGGTACATTTCTCTTTACAAATAATTTTAGAGTTAGAAGGTTCAAAGGGTCATCATCTAAAGGAAAAGTAAACTCAGAGGCCATATTAGTTCAGTCTATTTTTTATAGATGGAGAAACTGAGGTTTAATAAAGGATGTTACTTGTTTGAGTCTAACAGGTAATAAATGGCAGAAGGGGTTACAACTCAGATCATCTGGAAAGGAATCTTTGTAGTTAACTTGTTCAGCCTCCTCCTTTTATGGATGAGAAAATAATTTCAGGGAGAAGTCACACAGATGGTAAGTAAGTGGCTATGCCAGGATAGAGTCCAGATCTTCTGATTCCAAGTACACTTCAATTTTATCTTCTAAACGGACCTTTCTGTTTCATAGATGAGGAAATCAAAATCACACATCTAGTCAGTATGATTTCTCAACTCTATCACTTCTGACATTGAGACTTTTCTGACTACTTACTGAACATTTCTGACAAAATTGCTGTAAATTATTGTAAATATATTGCAAATTGTGGGAGTTGAGTACATTAGATACAAGTAAAATTTACCAGCTATGGAATAGAGAGCTAAAATGAAAAAAACATAAATTATGGTAATATGAATGGAACGTTTTATGTTAAACCTGTAAAAAAGAACTATACCACAAATGTGTCAGATTTTAGCAGGATAACATGAGTCTAGGACATATTTGAGCTACAGAGTTACCTATCATGTACTGTAGATCAGATACAAGATTTCAACTCCAAATTTCAATCCCTTCTAGGACAAGTTTCAACATTTATAACATTGGATCAAGTGGAGCTGAGTTTTCAATCTGCCACACTTGCCCCTTGCTGTCTGCTCATTGTCACCAAGTTTCAACCTGGGTGCTTTTTATAATTTTAGAAAGGTTTTATTTATTTTGAGTTTTACAATTTTCCCCCCAATCTTGCTCCCCCCCCCACAGAAGGCAGTCTGTTAGTCTTTACATTGTTTCCATGGTATACATTGATCTTTGTCCCAAATCCAGAATGCTTTCCCCTATACCATGTTGATCTCAAAAGGATGGTGGGTTCGAGAAAAGTAATTTTTGAACTTTTGCTGACAAGATCGTAGAGTGAGGAGGGAAATTTTTGAAACCCTCTCAAATTTCCTTCCAAATAAGAAAATGGCCTCAGAATTGATCTAGGAGCAGGGAAGTAGCTTAGGAGCCCACAGGAAAAGTCTGTGGCACTGGGGTGGAAGGAGGGCAAGATTCAAGAGCAGCTGCAGCCACAGAAGCTACCCTCACAGAATGAGGTGGCAGAAGGGCTCTGAGCCTGGGAGCCACCAAAGTGGACCTGCCCTCCTACCAACCAGCAGTCCTCTTGGAGTGGGGAGCGGTACGCAATCTGTGAGGCAAAGCAAGGCTCTACCCCAGAACAGTAAGGCCTTGCCCCCAGGAGTGAAACCCCGCCTTAGGGGTTGTACAACAGCTAGAGACCTGGGGCCCACCAGCAAAGAGGCCCTGTTTTCTTGGAATCCCAGCAGTAGGATTCCACATCTGGGGCTAAGAAGCAATACTATCTCTCCTCCAGGGCCAGCCACTAGAAAGACTGTTACCATAGCAATCCAGCACCTCTGGGGCAAGCCCTAGGGAAACCAAAAGAGAAGCCCCACCTTCCCAGGACAAGGCAGAAGGGTAGCCCATTCTCCAAACAAAGAAAGCAGCTAAGGCCTGAAGCCCAGAGAAAGCCAGCAGAAAGACCCTGACCTCTGGCAGTAAAGAACTAGAGCTCAAATCTTACATTAAAACACCAAGTCACCAAAAAAGGCAGAAAAAATGAGCAAAAAAATGAACTTGACTCTAGAAAGTTATTATAGTGACAGGGAGGATTCAAGACATAAGATAAGCAGTCATTTAACTCCAAAGTGGTCTTCTCTTTGAGCCTTGCCTTCTTCATTTGTGAACTGGGTGGGCTAGTTTAGATGAGGGGTATTTTGGCCTTTGATCCCCTGAAGGTTGGGAGGGTAGCAGTAGATAGCAGCCCATGAGAAGGAGGAAGAGGGGGCTGCCATCAGGACACTCTTTCTTCACAAGCATTTTTATACTTTCTTCAAGTAAATGGTCGTTCATATTCTTATGCTTTGGAACTGTATGGCGAAGACAAGGTCTTTCTCAAAATAATCTCTTAGAGGAGCTGGGTCTGAATTTTTACTTAATCAATGTCTATACTTTTCTTCTCATTGAGGACAAGAAACAGACCAGTTTCAAAATAAAAAGCCAAGGAAGGGGATGCATTTTTCCTGCAGATTGTCTTCAAGAGCTTCTTCCTCAGACTATTGATGTGCTGCTGTTGGCTCCTGCTTAGCATTAGGCCTGCCTTCCTCTCTCATTGGAAAATACAAAGTCCCAAAAGAAGATCCACTTTCATGTAAGTTCATCATCATTAGGGAACTCCTTTGATCAAAACGCTAGATTTTAGTAGGGAAAGCTGCTGATGCAGGTCTCAAACAAGCATAGCATTCATTTTCATAGGATTTGGGGGGAAGTTTAAATGAGATGTATGCAAAATGCCTTGCAACTATTAAAGCACAAATGTTGGTAAATATTATTACAAACAATGAATAAAATTTTGACTATATTAAATTAAAAAGGTTTTGTGGAAATAAAATGAATGCAACCAAGATAAAAGGAAGGTAGAAAGTTGGGAAACAATTTTCACAACTAGTGTTTTTGATAAAGGACTCCTTTCTAAGATATATAGAAAACTAAGTCAAATTTATAAGACTACAAGTCATTCTCCTCTCTCTCTCTCTCTCTCTCTCTCTCTCTCTCTCTCTCTCTCATTTTTATTTTTGCAAGACAATAGGGTTAAATGATTTGCCCAAGGTCACATAGCTAGATAATTATTAAGTATCTGAGACCAGATTTGAGCTCAGGTCTTCCTGACTCTAGGGCCTGTGCTCTATCCACTGTGATAACTAGATGCTTCGCACCAGTCATTCTCCAATTAATAAGTGGTCAAAAGATATGAACAGACATAAAGAAATTAAAACTATATATAGTCATATGAAAAAGTGTTCCAAATCAATATTGATTAGAGAATTTCAAATTAAAATAATTCTGAGGTACCACTTCTACCTACCAGACTGACTAAAATTTCAAAAAAAAGGAAAATGATCAGTGTTGGAGAGAATGTGGGAAAACTAGGACACTAATGCACTGTTTGTGGAGTTATGAACTGATCCAGTAATTCTGGAGAACAATGTGGAACCATGCCCAAAGGACAATAAAACTGAGCATACCCTCTGATCCAGCAATACCACTACTACAAAGATTAAAAAAATAAGAGGGAAAAACCCACATAGTATTTCCTTTTGTAGTGGCAGAGAACTGGAAATTGAGGGGATGAACCAATTGAGGAAAGACTATACAATATATAAATATAATGGAATACTATTGTTCTTTAAGAAATCATGAGCAGTTGGACTTTAGAAAAGCCTGGAAAGACTAAAATCAACTGATGCTGAGGGAAGGGAGCAGATCTAGGATAACAATGTACACATTCACAGTGATGCACTATGATAACACAGTTCCTCTCAGCAGTTTAGTCATCAAGGACAATCCTGAAAGACCTGTTATGGAGAATGCTATCCACCACCAGAGAAAGAACTATGGAGTCTGAATGCAGAACAAAACATAATATTTCACTTTTTAAAACTTCTTTTATGCTTTTTTATTTTTTCTCATTTTTTTTTCTTCTTTAGTTCTGGTTCTTCTTTCATAACATGACTAATATGGAAATAAGTTAAACACAATTGTACATATACAACCTATAAAAGATTGTATCAGGAGAGGGAGAGAAAAAAAGGATGGTAGAAAAATGTGAAGTTCAAAAGCTTGCAAAAGGATGAATATTGAAGACTATCTTTGCATGGAATTTGAAAAAAAATTAAAAAAAACAATGGATAGACATTTTAGAGAGGCAAATTTCAGCTTCATGTAAGTTTCTCTGTCAAGTAAAACTGTCCAAAAGTATAATGGAGATGTCATGGCAGTCAGTGAATTCTCTGTCACTGAAGTGTATAACCAGATGCTAGAGGACCACTTGTCATCCTTCCTTGTATGCTTCAGAGATTTCTCTTCAACTTTGACTAGGATGACATGTTACCTAAAGATCTCTTCCAACTAAATCTTTGCTTTTATGAAAACCAGTACCTTTTGCAAGAGCTATCTGATTGTCACCACCATGAAGGCAGAAATTGTACCACATTATTTTTTTCCTTTTCCTTGGTGTCAAGAAGAGGCACTATAAATTCTCTGCATTTAATAAATCTTTACTACACTGAATTGAGTCTTCCATCACACATAGTTCTTTGTTGGCTCTTCTGCTCTTTGGAGATAGTTACAAAAAGACCCATTTTCATTAGTGAGTGCCTAAGCTGTTTACAATCCTGTGTATAATGGGTGAGAGAAGAAGAGAAGACAGCAAAAATCTGGAAAATACAGACTCTGCCTTGGATAGATTTATAATCTAGTCAGAGGAGTTCAAATACATTAAAAAGCACACTGAATAAGGACAAAACAATATGCTAAATAGTGCAAGATAAGTCAATACAAATGAGGTATATATATATATATATACATATATATATATACATATATATTATAAAGTGTTGTAAATTATAAGGGTGAGGCTGGGGATGGGGTGGTGTGGGGTAAATTAATTTAGGTATGCTTCCTAGAAGATTCAGACCTTGATCCTTAAGATGGGTGCCAAAAGAAAAACCCTGTGAATTGCATGTTTCACAATATTTCCCAAAGATGAAAGCAAAGAAGAGAATTTGAATGAGGGGTAGGTGAGAACTGGGATAAGAGCAGGGGCAACACCAACAATCCCTTGTTTATATCCAAAGCAGAGTCAGTTTTGATGAGGAGGTGTGGCGGTGGACTATTCCATGAAGAAGAGAAGGCTGGCTCCCTTTTCCCGATAAGTATATACATATATATATCACCCAAGAAGTTCTGACAACTGAGTAAAACCTGGTTTTAAATGTGTCTAAAATCATCTCTAAGCTAAGCAAGAAATGAGAACAGCTTCCTAACAAGGCAAAAAACCCTTCTTGGAAGTGATACTTCAATTGGGGAATACAGAGATGCAACACCCACGGCAAGCTGACTGAGCTATTTCTGGGGGAATCCTTCCTTGTAACTGAAACTTTGCAAGGATCTCCTGCTCATGAATCACTCAGGATGCATCATCAGAATGGACTATCCTCACTAGAGAGACATTGGGCATTCATTTCTATCCATTACTGTAGGTACATTTCTCTTTACAAATAATTTTAGAGTTAGAAGGTTCAAAGGGTCATCATCTAAAGGAAAAGTAAACTCAGAGGCCATATTAGTTCAGTCTATTTTTTATAGATGGAGAAACTGAGGTTTAATAAAGGATGTTACTTGTTTGAGTCTAACAGGTAATAAATGGCAGAAGAGGGTTACAACTCAGATCATCTGGAAAGGAATCTTTGTAGTTAACTTGTTCAGCCTCCTCCTTTTATGGATGAGAAAATAATTTCAGGGAGAAGTCACACAGATGGTAAGTAAGTGGCTATGCCAGGATAGAGTCCAGATCTTCTGATTCCAAGTACACTTCAATTTTATCTTCTAAACGGACCTTTCTGTTTCATAGATGAGGAAATCAAAATCACACATCTAGTCAGTATGATTTCTCAACTCTATCACTTCTGACATTGAGACTTTTCTGACTACTTACTGAACATTTCTGACAAAATTGCTGTAAATTATTGTAAATATATTGCAAATTGTGGGAGTTGAGTACATTAGATACAAGTAAAATTTACCAGCTATGGAATAGAGAGCTAAAATGAAAAAAACATAAATTATGGTAATATGAATGGAACGTTTTATGTTAAACCTGTAAAAAAGAACTATACCACAAATGTGTCAGATTTTAGCAGGATAACATGAGTCTAGGACATATTTGAGCTACAGAGTTACCTATCATGTACTGTAGATCAGATACAAGATTTCAACTCCAAATTTCAATCCCTTCTAGGACAAGTTTCAACATTTATAGCATTGGATCAAGTGGAGCTGAGTTTTCAATCTGCCACACTTGCCCCTTGCTGTCTGCTCATTGTCACCAAGTTTCAACCTGGGTGCTTTTTATAATTTTAGAAAGGTTTTATTTATTTTGAGTTTTACAATTTTCCCCCCAATCTTGCTCCCCCCCCCACAGAAGGCAGTCTGTTAGTCTTTACATTGTTTCCATGGTATACATTGATCTAAGTTGAATGTGATGAGAGAGAAATCATATCCTTAAGGAACAAACATATAGAATGAGATATAGCAGAATTACATAAGACAACTTTTTTTTTTTAAATTAAAGGTAATAATCCTTAGTCTTTGTGCAAACTTCACAATTCCTTCTCAGGATACAGATGGCATTCTCCATCACAGACACCCCAAAATTGTTCCTGCTTGCTGCCCTGTTGGTATGAGCAAGTCCATTAGGGTTGGTCATCACTCCCATGTTGCTGTTAGGATGTATAATGTTCTTTTGGTTCTGCTCATCTCGCTCAGCATCAGTTCATGCAGATCCTTCCAGGTGTTCCTGAATTCCTCTCCCTCCTGGTCTCTAATAGAACAATAGTGTTGCATCACATACATATACCACAGTTCGTTAAGCCATTCCCCCATTGGTGGACTTTCCCTCAGTTTCCATTTCTTTGCCACCACAAAAAGAGCTGCTATGAATATTTTTGTACAGGTGAAGTTTTTATCCTTTTTTCAAAAGATGAAAGGGTATAGACCCAGTAGTGGTATTGCTGCATCAAAGGGTTTGCACATTTTTACTGCCCTTTGGGCATAATTCCAAATTGCTCTCCAGAAAGTTTGGGTGAGTTCACAGCTCCACCAACAATGTATTAGTGTCCCAGATGCCCCACATCCTTTCCAACATTGATCATTATCTTTTCTAGTCATATTGGCCAATCTGAGAGATGTGAGGTGGCAGTTTGGGTACTTCTAAAATACCCATAAGATTTCCATCAATTCATCCACTTGCATATGCAACAAACATTCCTTGAGAACTTTTTTTCTAAAGTGTTTGAATTTCACTTTTGAAACTCACTAGATATGTGACCATGATATGCAAAGAATTTTGAACTCTTTGAGAATTTGGGCAACTTTCTTTAACAGAGACTTAAAAGATACTTTCAGTCAGACACAGCTGAAGAAGATATATACCTAGGTGAGACTTACAGTATACTACATTAGTGAAAGAAGACTTGCTTTTGTCATGGGTTGCATGTAGGAATGTGCTGGTAAGTGCTTAACAACTAGTTCTCAAAAAATATTCATCTTACAATCAAGTTTAACTTCATTATAAATATTTTCTCATCATTTTAAATCTGGATGATCAATAAAAAATCAATCAAGCCTTGATTTATTGTATTTGCCAATTTCTTAGATGTAAATGCTCATAATGAAAATTTAGCAATCAGTTCTTGGGAGCAGGGGAGAGCTGGCTTCAGTCCATTACTCAATGTATATTTCTCAGTCCTTCTAGGATGTGTTTTGGGTCAGGGGAACAAACAACCAACCTAATTAGGGAAGCATGACTAAGTAAAGGCTTTTTTCTGAAGTTGGCAATGAAACTAGTCCTTTAGCAGAAGAAACTATGTGGAAGCTAAGCATCTGGTAAGATGCTAAAATCTAGTAGGAATTGGTTTAAAAAAGAAATCCACCAATTATTCCACTTTTTTGATTCATCTTCACAAGTTACATTTAAGGAGAGTGCTTCCCTGGCCCAGTCTCACCCTATAATTGCCCCCTTCCACTACCATATACATCTCCAAAAGTGGCTTTATGAGACTTGAGATCCCTGAACATAGTGTTCTGTATCTAGAACAACAATTGTGCTGCCCCACATATACAAAATGGTCATTAGTCTTGAGAGCCAAGGTTCAACTCTTAGTTTCACCATTAACTAACTGTATGACCTTGAAGTTACTTGACTTCTCTTACCCTTAGTATTCTAATCTGTAAAAAAAAGGAGAAATAATACTTTCAATATAGTGAGAAATAAATGGATATAAAGCACTTTATTTTTTGCCACCACAAACAGGGCTGCTATGAATATTTTTGTACAAGTGATGTTTTTATCCTTTTTTCATCATCTCTTCAGGTGGTATTGCAGGATCAAAGTGTATGCACATTTTTGCTGCCCTTTGGGAATAATTCCAATTGCTCTCCAGAAAGATCAGATGAGTTCATAGCTCCCACCAACAATGTATCAGTGTCCCAGATTTCCCACATCCCTTCCAACATTGATCATTGTCCTTTCTGGTCATATTGGCCAGTCTGAGAGGTGTGAGGTGGTAATTATCTCAGAGATGCTTTAATTTACATTTCACTCATAAGTAATGATTTAGAGCAATTTTTCATATGACTATGGATCACTTTGATTTCCTCAGTTGTAAATTGACTTTGCATATCCTTTGACCATTTGCCAATTGGTGAATGGCTTGTACTTTTGAAAATTTGACTCATTTCTCTGCATATTTTAGAAATGAGTCCTTTGTCAGAAATACTAGTTGTAAAAATTGTTTCCCAATTTACTACATTTCTTTTGATCTTGGTTACAGTGGTTTTTTCTGGCTAAAAGCTTTTTAATTTAATGTAATCAAATAATCTAGTTTGTTCTTAATGAGGTTCTCCATCTCTTCCTTGGTCATAAACTTCTTCCCTTGCCATAGATCTGACAGGTAACTACTCCTTGATCTTCTAGTTTGTTTATAATATTGTTTTTTATGTCTAGATCCTGTATCCATTTTGATCTTCTCTTGGTTTAGGGTGTGAGGTGTTGGTCTAATCTAAGTTTCTTCCATACTAACTTGCAATTTTCCCAATAGTTTTTATCTAAGAGAGAATTTTTAATCCCAATTGCTGGACTCTTTGGGTTTATCAAACAGCAGATTATTATAATCATTTCCTGCTATTGCAACTAGTCTATTCCACTGATTCACCATTCTATTTCTTAGCCAATACCAGAAGTTTTGATGACTGATACTTTATAATATAATTTTAGATCTGGTGAGGCTAAGCTACCTTCTTTTGTACTTTTTTTCATTGAATCTCTGGAAATTCTTGATTATTTATTTCTCCATATGAATTTACTTACAACTTTTTCTAACTCATTAAAGTAAATTTTTGAAATTTTGATTGGTAGGGCACTAAATAAGTAGTTTAGTTTTGGTAGAATTATCATTTTTACTATATTAGCTCACTCTAACGATGAACAGTTGATATTTGCCCAGTTATTTAAATCTGATTTTATTTGTGTGAGAAGTGTTTTGTAATTGTCTTCAGGAGTCTGCCTTTGCAGGTAGACTCACAGATATTTTATATTGTTTGAGGTTATTTTGAATGGGATTTCTCTTTCTAGCTCTTTCTGTTGTATCTTGTCAGTCATCTATAGAAATGTTGAGGATTTATGAGGGTTTATTTTATATCCTGCAACTTTGCAAAAGTTGCTAATTATTTATAGTAGTTTTTTAGATGATTTTTTGGAATTCTCTAGGTATGCCATCATGTCATCTTCAAAGAGTGAGAATTTTGTCTCTTCCTTACCAATTCTAATTCCTTCAATTTCTTTTCCTTCTCTTATTGCTGAAGTTAATATTTCTAATATGATATTGAATAGTAGTGGTGATAATGGGCATCCTTGTTTCACCCCCAGTTTTATTGGGAATGCCTCTAGCCTATCCCCATTCGATATAATGCTTGCAGATGGTTTCAGATAGATACTGCTTATTATTCTGAGGAATAATCCATTTATTCCTACACTCTCTAGTGTTTTTAGTAGGAATGGGTGCTGTATTTTATGAAAAGCTTTTTCAGCATCTATTGACGTAATCATATGATTTCTGATAGGTTTGTTATGATATAATTAATTATACTAACAGTTTTCCTAATATTGAACCAACCCTGTGTTCATGGGATAAATCCTACTTGATCGTAATGTATTATTCCAGTGATAACTTGTAATAATTTTGCTAAGATTTTAATTAACATTTTTGCATCTATATTCATTAGGGAGATAGGTCTATACTTTTTGGTCTCTGTTTTAACTCTTCCTGTTTTAGGTATCAGCACCATATTGGTGTCATAGAAAGAGTTAGGCAGAGTTCCGTCTTCCCCTATTTTTCCAAAAAGTTTGTATAGAATTGGAAGTAATTCTTCCTTAAATGTTTGATAGAATTCATTTGTGAATCCATCTGGCCCTGGAGATTTTTTCTTAGGGAGTTCAATAATGGCTTGTTGAATTTCTTTTTATGAGATAGGATTATTTAGGTTTTTAATTTCCTCTTATTTTAATCTGGGCAATTTATATTTTTGTAAATATTCATCCATCTCACTTAGAGTTTGGCAAAATAAATCCAAATTATTACTTTAATTTTCATCTCATTGGTAGGGAGTTCACTTTTTTCATTTATGATACTAGCTATTTGGTTTTCTTCTTTCTTTTTTTAAATCAAATTGACCAGAACTTTATCAAATTTATTGTTTTTTTACATAAAATGAGCTCTTGGTTTTATTTTTAGTTCAGTTTTCTAGCTTTCAATTTTATTAATTTTTCCTTTAATTTTTATAATTTATAATTTGATATTTAATTGGGAATTTTTAATTTGTCCTTTCTCTAATTTTTTAGTTGTATGTTTAGTTTATTGATTTCTTCTTTCTCTAATTTATTTAGGAAAGAATTTAAAGATATAACATAACCCCTGATAGCTGCCTTGAGTGTATCCCATAGCTTTTGGTATGTTGTTTCATTATTGTCATTATCTAGGATGAAACAATTAATTCTATAATTTGTTGCTTGATCCATTCATTCTTTAAAATAAGGTTATTTTAGTTTCCAATTAGTTCTGGGTCTATATCTCCCTGGTCCAATATTGCATATGATTTTTTATTGCATTATGATCTGAGAAAGATGTATTCACTATTTCTGCCTTTCTGCAATTGATCATTAGGTGTATATGTCCTAGTACATGGTCAATTTTTGTGTAAGTGCCATGTACTGCAGAAAAAAAGTATATATTCCTTTCTATCCCCATTAAATTTCCTCCATAGGTCTATCATATCTAATTTTTCTAATAATCTATTTATCTCCTTTACTTCTTCCTGTTTATTTTATGATTAGATTAATCTAAATCTGAAAGCGGGAGGTTGAGGTCTCCCATTAGTAGAGTCTTGCTGTCTATGTCTTCCTGTAGCTCTTTCAACTTCTCCTCTAAGAATTTGGATGCTATGCCATTGGATACATATATATTTAGTATTGAAATTACTCTTTATGGTACCTTTTAGGAGGATATAGCTTCCTTCTTTATCTCTTTTTAACTCTATCTATTTTTGCAGTTGGTTTGTCTGAGATAAGGATTGCTACCCCTGTTTTTTTCACTTCAGCTGAAGCAAAATATATTCTGCTAGAACTTTTTACCTTTATATGTATCTCTTTGCTTCAAATGAGTTTCTTGTAAGCAGCATATTGTAGGATTCTGGTTTTTAATCCACTCTGCTATTTGCTAAGGGAGAGTTCATCCCATTCACATTCAAAGTTATAATTTCTAAATCATTTTTGCCCTCCATGCTATCTTCCTTTTGTTTATATTTCCCCCTTTCCCCCCCTTTATCCATATTCCCCAGTGTTTTGTTTCTGAATACCGCCACCTTCAGTGTGTTTGCCCTCCTATATCAACCCCCTACCCTTTCTTTCCCCTTTTCCCCTTTCTTTTCTTCCTCTTGTTAGTTCTTTTTCTCCCCTTCCCTGTCTCCCCTCCCCTTTTCCCCTTTTAATAATTGAAAGGTAAGAGAAGTTTCTTAACTGAGTGTGTCTAAATTAGGTTTAAGCCAAGTCTGATGAAATGAAAATTCAGGTGGTTCCCACCTCTTCTCTTCTTCCCCTCTATTATAATGGGTCTTTTGTACCTCCTGATGTAATGAGATAGTGATATTTATCCCATTCAGTGTCCTCCATCATTCCATCTCCTTATTGTCCCCCTTTTTAAGGAGGTATTGGTTTTAAATCATTCTATCTGAGTCACAGAAAAGTTGAGTGTCCATCACTTCTGGTTAAGTATATTCTCTCTAATAGAGTTATAATTCTCAAGAGTTATGAGACTCTTTCTCCCAAGTGGGTATATAGCCAATTTCATCTTAATGGATAGCAGTCTTTTTTTCTTTACCCTTTTTTTAAACCTTTTCAGTGTCTCTTGAGCCTCCTGTTTGATGTCCAAATTTTCTATTTAGCTCTGGTCTTTTCAACAGGAAATATTGGAAGTCTCCCATTTCATTTAATGTCCATCTTTTCCCCTGGAAGAGAAGGCTCAGCTTTGCCAGTTAGTGGATTCTTGGCTGCATTCCAAACTCCCCTGCTCTTCAGAATATCTCATTCTGGGACCTTTGATCCCTTAATGTTGATGCCACCAGGTCCTGCATAATCATTATTGTTGGCTTCTTGGTATTTAAATTGCTTCTTTCTGGCTGCTTGCAGGATTTTCTCTTTTATCTAATAGGTCTGGAATTTGGCCACAACATTCCTTGGTGTTTTCATTTTAGGACCTCTTTCTGAAGGGGATCAATATATTCTTTCAAGAGCTATTTTGCCCTCTGGTTTCATGATATCAGGTAATTTTCTATCAGTAAGTCCTGTAATATTAAGTGTAGGCTTTTTCTCCTCTTCAATGTTTTCAGGAAGGCCTATAATTCTCAGGTTGTCCATTCTTGATCTATTCTCAAGGTCAGTGGTTTTACTGATGCGGTATTTTACATTTTCTTCTATTTTTTTAGATCTTTTGGTTCTATTTAACAGAACTTTGTTGTAACATGAAGTCATTAGTTTTCATCGATTCCATTCTTTTTTTAAGAGAAGAATTTTCTTCATTTACCTGATGCAACTCCTTTTCCAGTTGGTCAATTCTATTTTTGGAGGAATTTTCCATTTGCCCAAGTGTAGTTTTGAATCATTTTCATTTTGCATTTGCCCAATTGAATTGTACTTTCCAAGGATTTCTTTTTTTTGTTGTTGCAAGGTGTTAATTTTCTCTCCCAAAATTTCCAATTTATTTTTAATCTCCTTCATGATTTCTTCAAGGAAATCTTTCTGTGTTGGAGATCAATTCACATTCTCCTCAGAAATACTAGATCTCTCTGGGTTAGAATTTATTTCTTCTAATTATTTCTTCATGGCCCCCCCTTTTCGCTGACCTTTCTTCATATTTCTAGGATCTTGTGTTGGGGGGGTGGCTCTCAGAGATTTGCTTTCTCTGGAGTGTTTTGGGTCCTCAGCAGTAGGGTCTGAGTTGACCTTGAACAATGTGCTGAGGCCTGGGAAAGGGAGTTATTCTCTCTTCATTGAGTGAATTCTGTTGCCCCACCTTAGCCTGAGGGGGTGGGGTTGTTGTTGTTTGATGTGGGCAAAGGGCTCTGCTGAAAGTATGGAGCTCAGTTTCCAGGCCCAGCTGGCTGTTCTCCAGGCATGCTCTGAAACTCTGTGCTAGAACTCACCCTCCTATAGCTCCTCTCCCCCTGGTCAAAGACTCTGCAGCTAAAGTTGGATTTTGCACCTGCACTCATCAAAGTTTCTATGGTCCCTTGGCTTCCCCCAGCTGCTATCCCTGACCTGACCCTCTGCTCTCATCTCCCAGTTCACCCACAGTCCCCTGAGATAGACCTTCTTGGTAGGTGTTCCTCTCCTAGCTTCTCTTTCTGGGTTTTGTCAATTGAATTTCTGTTAAGAGGTTTCTTTCATGTTGTCATTGTGGGGGAAGAGGAGCACTTAACACAGTGTCTGCCATCTTGCCTGGAAGTCCCCTCTATAAAACACTTTAAATCCAAAAAATGCCATAGAAAACATGGGTTATTATTTTGGACTTATTACTGTTCTTTTCTCTCTCTTAGCAAGATGCATCTTCTGAGATATTTTTCCCTATTGTACTATGTACCAGACATCCTAACTTTTTTCAAAACAGCTACCTCCATGTGTTTTCCATCTACATTTCATCAAAAAGATTTGCTGGCCCCTTATCTAGCTTATAACCCTTCTCAATAATTAATGTATTCTTAAGCTCACTGACATAAATCAACATTAAATGTTATTTACTGCCCTACAGTCTTCAAGATTTTATCATAGTTTTATAGGAACACAGACCAACCTCACAGACGTGTTCTGAGCTAGAAATTTCTGTTCAAGTTATCCCTAGAACCTACTATGTCCTTGATATGACTAGGCAGCAAAATGCTTGGAGGGTGAGAAGAATCATCTTATTGACATTGTGTTATTTTTGTAACTAACAAGAATCATGAAATGTTATGGCTGGAAGTGAGTGACCTTAAAAAATTGACTTTTCAAACCAGGAAGAACTTCAGAACATCATAATGTTACAACCAGAAGGAACCCAAGACTATAAACAGTAAGTCATCTGCTGTTACAGAACATCTACCAAGTTCAAATATCAGAAATTTACCACTGAAAGGGACTTCAGAGAACATTAAGTTCAATCATTTCATTTTACAAATGAGGCCAATGAAATAATTTTTGCCAGGTTACACAGTGAAGAAGTGTCAGAGTCAAAATTTGAACTCGGGTCTTTCTGGCACCAAATTCACCCCACTGTGCAATATGTCATGCTGCCAAGTCCTCTGACATCAGATTCAGTGCTCTTTCTACCATGTTACTTCAGACTCTTAAAAAGAAACATTTTCCCAGAGGGGAAGTCACTTAGTGTGACTTTGAGATAGTGGTCAAACTTTAACAGAAGCCAAGTCTCCAGAGTTTTCCTTTCTATTGTAATACCCTTCCATTAATTTTATAGTAAAGATAACATCCCTTTCTCTCCCAGCATAGCAAAGGCAAGTATCCTAAACCTTAGCTCTTTCTTAACTATGTTCTTGATAACGACTGAATTATAGGTTATGCTCACATATGCCACCTGATCTATTTTTCCATAACAACCTTCTGAGGCAGGTAATATGAATATTTTAAGAATGACAAAAGCCATGTAAATTGTTAAATGTCAGACTTAGCACTCAAATTCAGATATTCTGCCATCAAATTCAAGGCTCTTCCTTTTTCACAGCAATGCCTCATATATATCTAAATAACTTGAAAGAATAAAGAAACAGATGATGGTATCTTCAGTTCTAAGCGCTCAGTAAGTAACTCTATGTTTATATAGCTGTTCAATAAAGGAAAGTGTCAATCACTAGATTTTTTTTTATCTTCCAGAAGTATGTTGAACTTAGCCTGAATTGGACTATATAGTAAATAAAGTTCTGCCAACTCTTTGGTCTGGGGCAAGATATAAAGCAGGACTGAATCCAGATAACATTTAAGCTTTGGATCTGAATAACAAAGAGAAGAGTTCCTAAATTTGCTAATGATCATTCCCTGCCTGAGGAAATCCCACAGAACTGGGAGAATCCTTTGATATCATCTACTCCAATACCATACTTTAACAATTGAACAAAATGAGATCCAAGAAAATGAAGCTATTTCTTTTCATTTCAACACACAAAATCTGTTCCTCGGTAGAAAATTATGCATTAATGACTTAAGGATTCAGAAAGTTGAGATAATATAGGGTCCTTCTTCTCACATAACTCACTCTCTAGGAAAAGAAGAAAAGTGGAAGGCAGTTAGATGGCAAAGTGGATAGAGCACTGGCCCTTGGAGTTAGAAGGACTTGAGTCAAATTCTTCCTCAGTCACTTAATAATTATCTACCTGCGTGACCTTGGGCAAATCATTTAGCCCCCAGTGACTTGCAAAAAAAAACCTAAAAGAAAGAGGGAAAAAAGAATAAAACAATGTTGATAATCTGTGCATAAAGTGCCTTGGAGAGACACACAAGTGCAGGTGCTTGGTGAGGTTCAAAGGGGAAGGGAATTACTAACCTCTAGATTTCCTAGAGGATGTGATATTTGAAATGGGATACATATATACATATGCATACATACACACAAACAAAGAAGTTGTGGGGAGGATGATATTTCTAGCACAGTCCTCCTTCCTGAACAAAGGTAGATGAAAGAAAGCACAGAGAGAGTTTGGGAGTGGGGAGGAATAGAGTATAGTCTGTTAAACTTGTTAGGAACAAGTATATAGAGGAAAATAATATACATTAAGCCCAGAAAAGTTGAGTACCATCAGATCATAAAAGATTTTGAATTCCAATCCAAAGTTTGAACTTTATTAGGTATGCAATAGGAAGCTACTTGAAATTTTTGATGAACTAAAAAAAAACATGACTAGAACAAAGAATAAGGGAAAAAATATGGTATAAAGGGTGGATTGGAGTTGATAGACATAGATAGATTTGTTAAAAGGTTGTTATAATGATCCAGGTAGAAATGATGAAGGCTTTGGCAGTGGGAATAAAGAAGAGGAGATCACTAACAGAGTCATAGCTACAATTCTCTCCATTGGAGCAGGAGTTAGGAATGGCACTGAAAGGTGGAGGTGGGAGTAGGAGGAGACAAGATGGAGCTACCAGGACACTGCAAAAAGACTGTGGAGCTGAAAAGGGGCTAGGGATGTAGCTTGACCCCCCCCCCCCACCTCTAGTGAATCATCTAAGAGCTCCTATTTTAAAAAATTATTCATGTTAAATAAGGGTTAGGTTGTAAGATCTTGCCCCTATTGTATAAGGAGTGACAGAAAGAAATGTATTATATCAAAGTAGGGGGAAGACAGACCTTCACATTGTATTATATCTCCAATCACCTCATATATATCCCTGAGTACTGGTCTTTTCCCTCATCCTTAAGAAAGCCTGAATGTTGTGAGTAAATAACTGAGATTCTTTAAAATTTAGAGGGGAATTGGGATTCTAATATGGACTGAATACTTCCTCCATTCTGAGGAGATCAGTTCTCAAGATGCCACTATTCCTCAGATCCTCAGGTCATTCTTCCGCCCTCCTCCATGTCCTTCTTACATGTCTCAGTCTTGGGTTGGAGCCATGATGACATGATTGTGAAGCAGCTCCATGTTTTCTCTCTTCATCTCATGCCAAGGTACCTAGTACATCATAGTGTTGGAAATTTAAAGATACAAGGACCATATTCTATTCTTATCCAAATGTCTACAATTTCAAATTTAGTTGACCCGATGAAAGAAAAGTTGCTTTCCCTCTCCAGGTGATGGAGGGGTATTAGTCATCAGCAAGGGTGATCCTGTGATGGGCAAGCATGGGATAAGCCAATAGTACTTGCACAGGAATGTGGAGGGGGGGGGAAGAGAGAGAGAGAGAGAGAGAGAGAGAGAGAGAGAGAGAGAGAGAGAGAGAAGAGAGAATGTGTGTGTGTATGTGAAGAGAAGAAGTAATGGGACTTCTACTCCATGTACCTTCATTCACTCTTGGATGTATCCAGAGCCATTCTGCCATGCCTTCTGGAGCAGTAGTGAGAAGGGGTTGCCTTTTGGATTGAAAGTCAACAATGCCATGGTTATCTGGCCTTGGTCATAGCTTGTAATGGAGGTGGGAGGAGAATCATACTTTTCTAATTCCTAGTCTTAGATTTCTTTAATTAGTGCCTCAAGAATAAGATGGTATCATATTATTTGTGTTGTTCTAATAGGCTGTCAGTCAGCAGAGAGAAAGAAACCTTACCTATAACCTTGCCTTATCCCTAATCACCAGAAGTCTGTTTTTTCTGGGAGGTTGGATGATTTAATGGAGAGACATGACATGACAAAAAGTCAGAAGAATTAAGTTTTGATCCAAGTTCTACTACTAATTTGTATTTTAACCTCTCATTATTATTCTTTCCATCTGTAGAATGGGGATAATCATATATTTTCTGGTCACCTATAAGTTGTGAGAAGGAATAATTAGATGGCACATGAAAAAAAAACAACCATCCTCTGTACCAATAAAGTGTTATATAAACAAAAACTATGATTTTGGCAGAAAATTAATATGAAATACTATAATATTTTTAATATTATATCCTGGTGTCTCAGTGAATATTTATGTGCAAGAAAATATAGCATTCCATTTATAAGATCTATTAATTTTCTCCTTTCATAGGTAACTTCTTCCCTGTTTCTCAATGCTCCTAAGGTCAACCTTTTATAAGACCAGAAGTGTAAACAATTAATGTAGAGAACTAAATATTCATGTGGCCAAAAGACTAAATGACAACAAATTTAGTATATCTATGATGTCATTGATCTTATAACACATAACAGTCCATCACCTCCCACCATCCATCACCCTATAGATCATTGCTAGTTCCTATTTAAATAGGAAAATATGAATTATTTCAAGTTGTAAAGGAGATCCTCCTTTAAAAAGAGAGATTCATTATACAGTTATGAAAATAGTTGCAATCTAGCTGTAATTAAGCATTTATTTACTGAACTCTATTTGGGGAGGGAGTCTAGAGAACAAATAATTGCTCAAATTTACACAGCATTTTCTAGCCTTTTCTCCTAATTTCAGTGAGTTAGGCACTGAAAGTATAATTATTTCCAATTTGTCGATGAGAAAACTGAGGGTCAGGGAGAGATGTAACTTGTTCTTTGTCTCATAGTGAGGCAGAGTCAGATCCAAGACTTGATTCTAGGTTTTCTGACTCCCAAGTCCAATATTCCTTTCACTACATTGCCTTGTCTCTCCATAGACCAAGAGAACAAAGAAATCTTAAACTAAAGTGAGCTACCGCCTACAGAAGACACAGTATAAATGAGGGTTGGGATTATCTCAGACAGTAGAATGGAAGTTATGGGGGAAAATAGATTTTGGTTTTGAAAACATCCATTTACAATCAAATTTTCATGAATACTTCTATTACATAGATGGCAGTGTAGCCCAAGTCTCATTTAACCTTGGTTATTTTGATAACACAATAAAGGCTACCTCTTCATACTTTTTCATTTAGTTCAATTCCCTTGAAAAAGGGGTCAATCAGCTTGTCAAAGGGCCTTACTCCCTCACAGGTTGTGAGGATCAAGTTGCTATTAGTCATACTTTCTATTGCTATGGCTGACCTTGCCCCTTCATAGAGAAAAGCTAGCAACTACTCATAGAACTGAGCCTCAGAAAGAGCTGTTCAAATAAGAGGGGGCTACTATCACCAAAGAAAGAACAATAGGCTTGCCTCACTTTCCCTAAAGCCATTTACTCTTTGCAAGAACAAACTGTGAGAAAACTAGATTCTATTCCAAGGATAACAGAAATATGAAGGCCCTGAGGCTGGCCCTGCCCATCCTGGTGGTCAGAACTTCATCAGTGGCTCCAGTACATAACTATCAAGCTCAAAGGGAAAATGATGAAAAGGAATAGAGGGAAAAAAAAAGGGAAAATCAGAGAGAAAGTGGGTCACAGTGAATACATACTCATATTTATCAAATGTGGAATTTGTTTTAGAGTAGACAGACTCACAGTTTTGTGGCATTGTACTTGCATGATATCACTGAACATAGCATCAGTTTGACAAAAGAGGGCCAAACTTACGATGCAAATGTCAACCCAGCAAATCCTTTATTGTTGCCATAACCATTCCTTTTTTGGTCTTTACAATTTCTACCTTTGGCACTACCATTTATTCTCATTCCCATTATCTTTTGTAACTATTTTTCTCAGCAAAGAATGATAGAAAGAGGATCAGATCTGGAGTCAGGAGAGAGCTGGGTTGTAAATTCCATTTTTTTAAATTTACAAGATGTGTAAACATGAGCAAGTCTCTTCCCTTCTCAATTTCCTTCTCTTCAAATTGGAAGGAGGAAAGGAATTAACACTTAGTATCTACCTCCCAGGGTTGTTATAAAGATCACATGCAAAGATGTTGTATAAAAACCTTGAGATAAAAGTGCTTTCCAACTTTAAAATGGTAGCCCAATTAGCTACCAAATTCTCTTGATTCCATTTTTACAACATTCTTATCTCTTACAGGATCCACTCTCCTCTTTACTGCCATTCCACCCTGATGCAAAGTCTCAGCATTTCCTGCTTGGATAAGTATAATGTCCTCCTAACAACATCTCAATTCTATTCCCTTGCCACTTCATTTCATTTCTTGCTGAGGCAAAAAAATATCTTTCTTGAGTTGAGATCTAGCCATATCATTTCCTCTCCTTAAAAATATTATGTATCTCCCTTTCCTTATGAAGTTCAAAGCTCTCTACAATCTGATACAACTCTGCCTTTCTGGACCAGAGAAAAAGTCATGAGGACACTTTGCACATTCTTCCCATTGTGGTCTTCTCATTCAACCCACAACCATTTCCAGAACCCATCTGTGCATTATCTCCTTACTATTAGAATGGAAAATCTTGCTGGCAGAGATTTTTGTTTGCTTTCCTATTTAGAATAAGATGAGAAATTAGGATAATGGAAGATCTTGCTTCTGTATGACTTGATCACTTTCCAGTTCTATTTCCATTTGCTATGAAGGCACATAAAATGAAAAAGTTAATGACTTGTTGCATTGGTAGAGGAAGTTTACTCATCTGAGAATTCCCTAGATGACTGGAATGACAGGTTCATGGTACCTCTCCCCTATCACCAATGCAATTAATTATACAGAACAATGTCCCTATGATCCTCCCATTTCTACTCAAGGAATCCCACTCTACTTTTGGATATCTCCAGCTGTTGGCAGTTTTTTCCCTCTTGTTTTGAGCTGATGTCTGCCTCTCTGAAGTTGATCCTCACTGTTTCAAGTTCTTTCCTTTGGGTCCAAGCCTAGCTAGTTTGATCATCCCTTGAACTATAGAAGAAAGTTTTTTTCTCTCTTTCTCTAAGACATATTTTTCTCCAGGCTAAACATACCAAATTATGGCAAAATACTTGATTCAGATTAAACTATTTGCAATAAAATTATTGGATTACTCTTAATTTCCAGATCTACCTCTAGTCAATCTCTTATCCCTTTTCATACTCCACTTTTCACTCATGCCTTGTCAACCCAAATATAAAGTTTTCTTTCTTTTTTTGTTTTTGTTTTTGCAAGGCAATGGGGTTAAGTGACTTGCATAAGGTCATACAGCTAGGTAGGTGTTATGGATCTGAGGCCAGATTTGAACTCTCCTGACTCCAGGTCAGGAGAGGTGCACCACCTAGCTGCCCCTAAAATTTTCTTTCTGATACAGAAAGGGACAGCCAATTCCAAGGCTGGGGATTAGGCATCAATAATTTTCAGTTACCAATTGGGTTTGGTAAGGATTGCATGCAAACTTAATATTTACTTTTACATTTTCTTATAAAGCAATAAACATCCTTATTAGATTTTCAGGTTATAAACCAAAGCACCAGGACTTAATTAAGTAACTAAACTTCAAAAAGAATGGATTCAAATAGATTCAAAGTAAGAAAGACATGCATCTAAAAATCTCTTTTCCTTAGATTTGTTCTTTAATTGGTTGAAAACATTCTTTTCATTCTCTTTAACAAGAATCCTGAACATAGATCAATTTTCACCTCTTTTGAATAATTATCAATTCCCCTGGAATCAATGAGTCTCATTTTCGTGTATTTTAATTGCCAGTTATATTTTTGCAATTTGAAGGCTGTGTTTTCTGTTTCCAAGCTACCCCCCTAAAAACAGGATGTCTACATGCTTCTTCTACTGAATTGGATTTAAGATTCAACCCATAGAGATAATGGTGACTTTATGCTGGCCTGTCCTGCTTACCTTTCAACTCTTTATATCCAGACAAGCCAGAATCCTTTCTATGGATTAACAATCACATTCCATTATCTTGCTTTTCCCCTCCACCAAGATTAAGATTTCCCTTGCTTACCCCAACATGACAATTCCCTTTTTTATTTCCATAATAAATCCTTTAAAAGCATTAATAAATCTTGGTGTTTTTCTTGAGTTCTTGGTACATAAAATTCATTGGCAAACTCACCACTACTGTCTCTAGGGGAACAAAATTCTGCTAAGTCCATAGAGGTCAATAAAGAGATCAGGATAGATGATTTAATAGAAAAGAAGACAATCAATATAGAATGTGCCTGCTATTTGCCCTCAGATTTTTAAACAAAAGAAAATGTAAGGCTTCAATTACAGGGCAGATTCCCCAGAGTGCCAAGAAAGCAAAACAGATAAATCTGTTTCATCTTAAACACACACACACACACACACACACACACACACACAAACAGAGAATTGCTAAGTAAAATGACTGCTATTCACAGAAACTCAATAACCAAAGCAGATTACACTGAGTTACCAAGTTCCAGCAAAATAAGTTTGTCAAGGAGGTAGCAATAGCCCTTGCATAAAATTAAAAAAAATGATTTTTCAGTCAAAATTACTTTTGACCCCCCCCTTCCCTTTGCCCCTTTAGTTCTTCATATTATTAGGCTAAGAGAAGACCTACTGGATTGAACATAATGACCAAGCTCAAATTAATCTACTCCTGTGATTTTAATGCTCAGTTTCCTTTTGTGGCTAGCTTAGTGACTAGAAAGGCTCATGGGCTTCAGAGGTCATCTAGTCCAAGCTATGTTTGAACATATGCAATTGTGAATTTCTGTTTCATATGATTAAAAAAAACATATATTGAATTTTACAAGGTACTTAGAAACAAATGCTGAGTGCACGCTCCTTTCTGAATTTTCATTCTTTCTTAATATTCTCAATATATAGTATTTTTGACAAGCTCATAGACCTTCAGTAACAGGGCAGAACTTTTCACTCTTGGACAGTTCCAAATGTTGGGAATTTATTCTTTACTTCAAGGTGAAATCTGCCTTCCTCTAATTTCTGCTCATTCTGCATAGTTCTTTCCTTTTGGGCAGAATGTCTAATTTTGATTCCATATTAGAATCTTTTAAATACTCAAATTAATCAATAAGCATTCATTAAATTCTTACTGTATGTCTACTCTTACTTAGTGTTTGTGATAAGCTTATTTAAGATAGTTATCAGACACCTTCCTCTTCTAAATATTTTCTTCTACTTCCAATAATCATTTTAGGGTATGAAGATCCTCTCCCCATCATAGTCATAGTTTCCTGGATATGCTCTATTTTATCATTATCCTTAAAAGGGTAACATTCAGAACTATACACAATACTATAGATGTAGTCTAACCAAGAAGGGCAGAGGAATAATCACCTCTAATGTTCTGGATGTTATAGCTTTATTAATACAGCATAGTGCTATGTTTATTCACCTAAGACACTTCAGTGTGTTATGAAGGTGGCTCCAGGTTCTAAAATGCTATGCCAGAGGATTCTTGGCAGAGAAGTGATAATCTAGGCAGAGAGAAGATAGAGTTTTTAGACATGACCAAGATATTGATTTGTTTTGCTTGGTTATGATAATTTATTTTTATTTATTTAAGGTTGGTGGTTTTTTTTTTTTTGCAAGGCAAATGGAGTTAAGTGGTTTGCCCAAGGCCATACAGCTAGGTAATTATTAAGTGTCTGAGGCTGGATTTGAACTCAGGTGCTCCTGACTCCAGGGCTGGTGCTCTATCCACTGCACCACCTGGCCACCTCTATGCTTATTTACTACAAGGGAGAATGTAAAATAGTATGCATGTCAAAGATATAAAATCATTTTTTTAATGAAAGAAAAGAATATTGAGAAAGAAAGAAAATTCAGAAAGGAACATACACTCAGCATTATTTTTACTACCTTGTAAAATTCAATATATATTTTTAAAAATACTATGGAACAGAAATTCACAATTGTATATGTAATCCTTTTTGATGTTTCTCAATGAAATATTTATTGATCATTTAAATCAATTTAAAAAAAATGAAAAATGCAATGCTACTTGAGCATAAAGTTTGACAGGCCCTCAGACAATAAAAAACTTAGAAAGGTTTTGAAAATAGGTTTCAAGGTGAATTGTATGTCTGTTTTCTAAGAATTGGCCTAGCTAAGTTTCTCAAGTATTACCACTTGGTTATCTACAATAATTCAAAAAGAGTGTTCAATGAAGCATGAAGGGGTTGTGATCTCCTTTGGTGGAGATTTTTATCCACACTGACAAAATCACAGATGATTTGAGAATTGAAGTAAGATGACATTAAGGTTTTTGCTTGGCGTTCCTTACTGCTGATTCACTGAGATTGCAGTTCATTAAGATCCCCAGATCTTTTTCACATGAATTTTTATCTTGCCAAGCCTCCTTCACCATGAATTAATAGTCAACTACTTTTAAAAAAATACCTCCTTAATACCTTTTTTAACCTCATAATCATTTCCCATAGAAACATCTCTAATTATAAAGGAAAAGTTAAGTGAAAATGATATTGTACCTACATCAGACAAGGTAGGAAATGTTTAGTAATGCTTTTCCTCCCTCTCATACACCTCTGTGTATATCTCGATTTATTTTTACTTCAAATATAGCATCTTAAATTCATCACTGTTAAATTCTATCTTGTTAGATATGAACTTAAAATCGAACCTATTGGTAACCTGACTCTTCCATCCAATGTGCCAGCTACCTTTGTGAATAAATATAAAGTAATAATATGTATAAAAAAATGTATTTATTATATACAACTCAGTATAATATAAGACAATACCAGAAAAACAAGGCAGAAGGAATATTAACAGGCCCTAGAGTGGGGGTGGGGGTTAGGAAAGCCTTAATACAAAAGATAATATAAAATAAGGCACATAGATTTTTCTGAGGTAGGAGAAGGAAGGAAGAAATTCTAGGTATGGAGGATGGTCAGTACAAAGGTTTGGAGATGGGAGTTGGAGGAAGTGCATTTTGTAATTCAGTCCTGGTCATACAACAGAGAGAGATCTTAAATATTTATTTAATTGAAGGGAATTCCAGAACTTTCATTCCTTTCAGAATTATTTCTCTTACAAGGAGAAATTGAACTGAGAGGGGAAAAAAGAGGTTGTTATCCAAGAAACAAAAGACCTAGGTGTTTATTCTGTTCTAAGCAAGGGGGCAATTTTCATTTTTTACTTCAATTCTTAAATATAATATGAATAATTTCTACTGCAAAATGTTCAGGATTTATGTTTCAAGTAGACATTCATTTCCATGAGATTCTATTAACTCAACAAACATTTATTAGGCACATGCCATTATGTAAATTACATTACTTACAGTGCTTAACATATGAGAAATGATAATAAAAAAATCACCAAGAGCATCAGTGCCTAGAAAAGGAGGTGAATCAATCATGGAGCAAGAAGAATTATGATGAATGGATGATTTTAGTGTTGCACTGGTTCCAGCAAAATATTATAAGAATGAGACAGAGGTCTCTAAGGAAACAAAATGCTACACGTACAACAGAAAAAAAGCACTGAATTTTTTTGTCAAAGATCCTTAGTTCAAATACCAATTTTTCCACCTCCTAACTGCAACTTCTGGCAAATCACTTAAACTCTCAGAGCCTTACTTTTCTTATCAGCAAAATGAGGAAGATTGAACTAAATAGTCTCTAAAGTCTATTCCTTTTCTAAATCTGGTATCTTATGCTCTATATGGGATAGAGATTTTATGCAAAGTCATAAAAAGGAAACAGAGGATGAAAAAGTATGGCTAGGCTATACTATTGAGAGCATGGATACACTGTAACACTGAAGTATGTGCAAAGTTGTATTAAGCAATTGGGAAGATACAAAGATAAAAAAGATAGTATCTACCCTCAGTGTGCTTGCAATCTATAAAACAAATTGGCATGAACTGCTAAAGTGAAGGAGTAGCTTTTTTCAAATCCTTGGATTCCATGAAGTCATCATATAATGGTGACAAATTATGTTCTTATTTATTTTCCTTTTGGAATATGTACCCTTGCTATCAGTGGGTATTGGTTTAAGCACTAGTAAAAAAGCCAAATGTGGTATGACAGCTGGGGTTAAAGAATTCTTATATTCCAGATGTGCTTTAGGTAAAAGACTGATCTATTTTAAGATACAGAGACAGAACACACTGTTTTAAAGAGACAATAACCTGTTCTTTTGCTACTCTGAAACAGCACAGTTTGTCCATTAACATCAGGTTGCAGGATAGCTACAGTCTTTTCTTATGTGCATTTTCTAACCTATGTTTCTTTTACTCATCCGATTTTTGTATTTTTCTTTGTACTGTTATTTATTTTTGTGCTTACATAATACATTTTCAAGCTACAGGCTCTGAGAATTGTAGGGATGGAAATGATCTAAAAGAAGCTTCTTCATTATATGTGGATAGAAACTGAGATTCATTGAGGTTAAGTTGACTTTCCCAAGATCACACAGCATGTCACTGCCAGAGCTGTGATTGGGACAGAGCCTTCCTCTTCCTTCTGTTCTTTGTTTTGCATTACAATACCTTTTATTAGGAAAATGAGATATTTGAAATAGTAGAGTTCAGGGTTCTAATCTCCCTTCTGTTGTTTACCTGCACGTGTTGGCTAAATAGCCTGGCCTTTCTGAATTTCCATTTTTTTTCCATCTACAACAAAGGGATAATAATTATACTACTTCACAGAACTATTGAGAGGGCACCTGCTTCAGGGATCACAATTTGGTCAGTAAGGGGGTACTTTTGGTATCAAAATCAACCTCTCTATAATTTAGAAAAGAAGAGCTGTGGATATAAAAATAACATTCTAGGGCAAAATGGAGAATAAATACATTTACATGCAGGGATTCTTTTTTTAAGAATTTTTTTTCTCAATTACAGGTGAAAATAATTTCAAACATCTGTCTTTTTTGTAATTTTTGATATCCAAATTATTTCTTTCCTTCCTTCCCTTCCCTGCCCCATCTTTGGAAAGGTACTAAGATTTTTGATATAGATTATACCTGTGCAGTGATGTGAAACATATCTTCTCATTAGTCATGTTTCAAAAGAAAACACAGACCCTCCCTCTCCTGCCCCCCCAAAAGAAACAGAAAGAAATTTTTTAAAGTATACTTTAATCTGCATCCAGACTCCACCAATTCTTTCTCTGGTGGTAGATAGAGATTTTTCACTATAAGACCTTAGAATTAGTTTGTATCATATGTATTGTTGTGAATTTACTATTGATTATCATACAATATTGCTGCTGCTGTAAACAATGATCTTCGCTCACTTCACTTTACAGTTCATATAAGACTTCCCAGGTTTTTCTGAATACATGCAAAGGTTCTTAACCTAGGGTTCATTAATTGGTTTAATTGTTTTTTGTTAACTTAAAATAAAATGGGTGTACCCTGTAATTCTTCTAATATTTTATTTTATGTACTTTAATACACTATTTTGAGAGGGGGGACTCTACAGGCTTTACTAGTTGACCAAAGGGGTATAAATTTTTGTGCTCGTTTGTTTGACTTGACCTCCTGACTCCAGGGTTGGTATTCAATCCACTGCTTCACCTGATTGTCCCTATATCATAATGAGACATTGATTAGGACATCCATTAGTAGGAGAATGAAGATTAAATTACAAGTTAAATGTAAAATACATAGCAAATTGAAAAGTTTTTTTTAGCAAGTGAAAAAAATCAAGATTTCAATGTATGCATCTCTGCATGAAAGAGAGAACAGCTGTACCATAGGGTATGGAGTTGAGAACATCTGTAAAAGGAACATATTAATGTCAGCTTTAGTCACAACCTCAAATGACTACATTATTGTCAATTTCCACTGACTACTTTTAAACCTCCCACTTTTCCTCCTTAAAATACCTGAAGAAGTGTAATAGAACATGAGGTTGAAATGAGAAGCACAGGGTAATTCTTTTCCTGGAATTTGTGTTTTTACAGAAACAATAAGAAGCATCACACTGTCCTAGTTATGACAGTACAAGATGTACCAAGTAACAGCCACATGGTCCCATTAATATAGTGTGTTAACATGCTAAGTACCCAATTTTTAAATGTTCCAATTAGAATTAATCAGGTTTTTGTTTGTTTGTTTTTTGCATATCAGTCTTGATTCTGTGGAGAGGAAATCCCTGAGGAATAGGATTTTAAGCCTGCCTTGTGTAGTAGACAGGCAATGGAATTTGGAATGGAAATCCTATATGAACTGATGTAAAGTGAAGTGAGCAAAGTTCTTTGACTTATTTGCTTTGGGAGGTGAGTCTAGTCTTCTTGTTTCACTGGGTTCAATTTTCTCTTCTGTTATACATGGATAATGGTTACCCTTCCCACCCTTCTGGAATGTTGTATATATTTGCATTTACTTATATGTATTAAGTCTGCCCTTATAGCATGTCAGCTCCTTAAGGGCTGACATTATTGTCCTTGTATCCCTAGTGGCTAGCACAATTCCTGGTACCCACAAGACATTTAATAAATCTTGTAGATCAACTGATGATTATGTTCTAATGTATTTCAAAAACACTTTGCAACACTTTTTTAAAAAAAGTGGAGGTTGAAAAGATCTCAAAATTCACCTATTCAACCTCCTATCTAAATATTTCCAACAAGTATTAATCTGCTTGAGCATTCATAAATGAATGAAAAAGCATTTATTGAGTTGTTACTATGTTCTAGGCATTGAGAATACAAATACAAAAGTCAGACAGTATTTGATTTCAAGGAGCTGAGATTTTGACAGTGTGATGCAGCACATATTTGAGAGTCCAGGGTCAGAAAGCAGTGTGGTCACAACACCTCCATCTATCTATCTAGTTAATTATTATTCCCAGAGCAAAAGTAAAAGATTGAGGTAGTGGAAGTAGAGGAGAGGAGGGGTGCAGAAATTGCTAAACTATGTTCACTCTTTGATCTATATGGTCTGGAAGACTTGAGGGCAAACCCAGTCTAATTGATCCTGGCAAATTGCTTAACATTTGCTTGCCTTGGTTTTCCTTGATTTCTTTAACTATAAGTTGGGGATAATACTAAGATTTACCTCCCAGGTTGCTATAAGGATCAAATGAGATAATACTGTAATTGTAAAATGCTTGGCATGGTGCCTGGTACATATAATGCACATAATTACTGTCATTATATGTATAAAAATAAACCTAAAAACTATGCAAATGGTAGATTACTACTACTACTAAAGTACTACTACCATACAACTACTATTACAATTACCTCCACTACTACAACTTCTAATACTATTATTACAACTTCTACTACTACAGCTACAACAGCAACTGCAATTTACTACTATCGCTACTACTGCTGCTGCTGCTACTACACCACTACAACTACAACACTGTAACAATAAGACCCAGTTACAAAATATATTTGTAACAGTACTTTTTATTGTAACATGTAACTAGAAACAAAATCAGCTGGGAAATGATTGAACAAATTAGAAGTCTGTGAATAGAATAGAATATTATTGCATGAAAAGAAATTACAAAAAGGATTGATTTAGAGAAACTTGAGAATACTTTTTATGACATGAACAGGGAGAGTAGAATATGAGCAGAATAGAAGAACAATTTGTACTGTGATGACAACATTGTAAAGGAAAACAGCCATGAAAGACTTAAGAACTATGAATGATCAAAGAAAAGACTAGTGATACCAGAAGACTGATGATGAATCATGTTTCTGAACTCTTAGAATAGAGGTGTCAGACAATGTGTACAATGAGGCATACATTTTCAGAAATGAGCAAAACCAAAAAATGTCAGGCTAAGTGGCAAGAAGCCCAGATAGACTATGGAATGAGAGATGATCCATCAACTGGGCTTGACTAAATATAGTGAACACACTAGACCACCAATCAGGACAATTTAACCCCAAGATATAGTTCCAAAGGTGACAATACCAAAATCTCCCAGGGAAGGGGGTTATAGTTTCTGGAAGTTCTTAAATTGTCTTCCCAAGGTAAGGTCATTCCATTGTTGTACAGTTCTGTTAAGAAATTCATATATTGATCTATAATCAGTCTCCCTCTCCTTTTTACTAATTGATCTTATTTATGCCTTCTGTAATCCCCCACAACATATCAAATCTCTCTTCTCCAATGTAACATAGCAAAATGCAGATAATCCCATAATAAAAACTGGTATTTTTTTTTAACATTTTGGTCATGGAAATTCAAGAAAATAAAAATTGCAATCTGTGTTGGTAGAGAGTGTGCCCATAATGGTGAAATCACCTGCGTTTCAAGGTATCAAAGTATTACTTGCTCAAAGCTCAAGGAATCATCTGGGTCATTCTTTATCTACCAGTTATGATGACAGATCAGAAATGATTTCTCCTTTTTTGAAAATCTTTTAAGAGTATCACTTTCCTTCCTTCCTTCATAACCCAATTTGAAACTGTTTTGGTAGAAGACTTCTATTAAAATCCAACTCCACTGCCAAATGATGGTGTGGAGAAAATTCATGGTTCTTGAAGGCTATGGTGAGACAGAATAAAAGATCCAGCAGATTCTACCAACTAAGAAGCCTAACTGTACCTATCTGTCATTTGAGAGCAAGTCTCACTAAGACCTACCAGTTTACCCCATGTCTGGTTTCAGTGTAATGATACTGTTAGCCCCAGTAACTCTCAAAGATGATCTACTATGTCATTTAAGAGTTATGAGCTATGTCAGTATAAGGAATATCCACACAAGTAGAATCACATATAACTGAGTTACTGAGTTATATTATGGGAAATATACAGATATACTATAACTTGTTGTTTATCCTTTGTTCTGGAAGAGGGATATGATATCAGGAAGTGATGTCATGGTGTACAAGTGAATTGAATTTAAGTGATGGAGGGAGGAAGGGAGGAAGGAAGGAAGGAGAGAGAGAGAGAGAGAGAGAGAGAGAGAGAGAGAGAGAGAGAGAGAGAGAGAGAGAGAGAGAGACAGACAGACAAAAATGCCATTTTTCTCTTTCTGGTGAGCACTTTCCTATATTAAAGAGTTGGGCTAAAGTGGTTTTATTTCTGTTCTTCATTCAATCTATTTCCCTTTTGTGTGCTGGGCCTTTGTATTAGCTTTCTCCCAATCGTTTTTCACCTTCACCTCACAGAATCCTTCACTTCCTTCCACATTCTGCTCAAGTATCTTGTTATAGCCATTAATTTCCCCAAACCTCAATGCTTGTGCCCACTCTCATTCCTTCCTTAACTGCTTTGTACTTAATCATCAATTTTTCCTGTATCTTTTTGTTTTGTACATATTTGAATATGTAAATATTGTCTTCCCTAATAGAATAAGTTCTATGAGAGAGGGGATAGTTCTTTTTGTTTTTGTACTCCTAATACCTAGCAGAACAACTGAAATATAATAGTTTCTTAATAAATATTTATAAAATGATGAATTAGAGTGATGACCTCAACTGAAATAGGGGATTTTGTAGATTGTGTAGGGTAGAAGGAGGAGAGAGATAATAAATTCTACCTTGGACCTGATCAGGTAGAAATGTCCAATCAACAGTTTGTGATGCATGACTGGAATTGAAACTAGTAGGACCAGATATAGAGAGCTCAGAGTCCTGTGCAAACATTTGACAAATAAGTAGGTGAAAGTTTTGGGGATCACCAAAACAGAGTTTAGAAAGCAATGAGGAGGGGCAACTGGGTAGTGTATTGGATACAGCACTGGTCCTGAAGTTAGGAGGACCTGAGTTCAAATCCTCCCTGAGACACTAACTGACCCTGGGCAAGTCACTTAAACTCCAACTGCCTCCAGAAAGAAAGAAACCAATGAAGAGATGACCCAGGACAAAGTCTTTTTTAAATTTTCTTTTTAATGACGGAGTCTTAGATGATATTCATGATGTGGGATAGAATGATGAGTCAAAAGACTTTGAGAAGAAATAACTGGGCAGAGAGGATAACTAAGAGAGTGTTTTGGAGAGAAAGTAGTTAGGAAGAAGAGGGTCAGTGCTGTCAAAAATTTCAGGGAGGTCAAGAAGGATTAAAAGATGCAGTTGGATTATCAATTAAGTGAGCTGTGATCACCATGGAGAAAGTGGTTTCAGTGAGTGCTAGGAGGAGTATAGAAGATTTTTTCTTTCTTCTTTTTTCTTTTTTATGAATTTGATTCTGAAAGGGATAAGAGCCAGCAGACTTCTATTTTAGGTAATATCCTTACTAAAACAAAGTGATAGCTAGACCTGTGCAAGATCACACACTCTTATAAACCTACTTACTTCTCTCCCCTTTATGCTATCCTCACTGTTTGAATTCTGGTGCTATTCCTGTCTTAGTTATTTCTTCCTTGGGCTTGATGCTGGCTAAGGCCCAGTCCCAGGTAAAGGGTGACAAAGAACAAGAACTCTTTATTGAAGTTTGGAGACGGGGCAATAGGAGCCTGGCCAAATAGATGCATCCCCAAGTGGTCTCACTCTGTTCATCCCTGTATAGGGAAAATATGATAGAAAAGGGAGAATCAGCATGCATGCAGAGTGCCCAATATTTTTCTCACATTTGGGGAGGATAATTATGGAGGCAAAGGTCCTTCAAGGTCAGAAGAGTAGTAGTTTGTGACAAATGACCCATATGAAGTGAGATGAGATGTTCCCTCTTACCCTGCACCACTCTGCTATACAGCTTAGGGTAGGGTCCTTTGGTTTTGCCTCCTACCATTGATGAATATGCTTATTAATGTCATTGCTGAGTATACTTATTAAGTATGGTTATGGCTAATTGAATCTCTTTTTAACTCTTGAATGATATATGGGCCATTTTGATACTCCTGCTCCATGGGGCAGCTAGGTGGTGCAGTGGATAGTGCACCATTCCTGCAGTCAGGATGACCTGAGTTCAAATCTGTCCCCAGACACTTAATAAATACCTAGCTGTGTGACCTTGGGCAATCACTTAATCCTATTGCCTGGCAAAAACCAAAAAAAAATTTGTTCAGAAGGTGATGAGAGATCTAGGATACTTCTACTCCACCCTAATTTTATGAGTGTATTATGGAGAAATATTATATTATTAGCTAACTGATCAGTGTTGCCCTAATTGGGATATCCTACAAAAACAGATTGAATTGTGTAAACAAATAGGAAAGCCACAACATTTAAAAATATTATTTGGGTGCTACCATAGTCTATAGAATATTTATAAATCTCTATTCCACACAGAATTATGCAATGCTTAACCTTGAAGACCAATTGGTCCAAAGCTAAATGCATTTCTAGAGAAAGGCAAACTGGAGCTCAATAAGGCTATGCAGAAATTCCACAGCTAACAAATATATAAGAGCATGACATCTTCACCCAAATGTAATAACATCCAATTTAAAGCAACATGAATACTATCCTTTTAATATCACATAGACTATATACATTTGTATTACTATAACATAATTATTATTTTAAATAGAGAGGCAGGGTGGTACAATAGACAGAGCCCTGAATTTGGGATAAGAGAAGCTGGGTTTGAAATTTGACTCAGATACTTACTAACTGGGTATCTCACTACTCACTAACTGGGTATCTTTCTGGAGCTTGGTTCCTGTTTTATGATAGTCCTCTGGCATTCTCTTCCCTCCTGGTAGAATGTAAAGCTTTCCTATTGATCTGTAAGTCACTCAACAAACATTTTAAAATTCCCACATAGATCTAGGTACTGTGCTAAGCATTAAAGAAACACACTAAGCAAAAGATGTCTCTGCTCTAAAGGAGTTCAGTCTAATGCAGGATGCAACATGCAAGAGAACTTAGTACCAAAAAAGTTATATAGATGATTAACTGGGAGAAAAAAATCAACAGAAGAAAAGTACTGATATTAAGCAGGGATTAAGGGATTCTGTAAAATGAGACAAATGGCCTCTCAAGACCCTCTGACCCTAAATTTTTGAGTCTATGATAGGTCTTCCAATATCAGAAAAGATATATACTTTTTGCACTTAAAATGTTCCCTATGGAGTATTTGAGACTTTGCTTATAGATGATTTGAAATTATCATCATCTTTTCTGGGTTTGTGTCTTGATCTTCTTTATAACCATAATGATTTATTATCAGTTGTTTTTCTTGTTTTTGTTGCTATTGTGGTTTTCTCATTTTCCCAGTCTATTTCTTGATTTTTAGCTCTATTCTAAAGTTGAGTTCTACTCCCATGTCCTAAACTTCAGGTCATTTGTGCTTTTATTTTCAGAGTTGGCTATGATAGTCTGTAGGTTTTTGGTGTGATCTAAAGAGAGGTATGGGCACTGTTCTCGTGTCCTCTCTGGTTTTTATCCAAGTAGGAATGTTTTCCCCTTGTAGCCAGAGCTAGCACTCCTCCTAGCCCTGGAACTGTGACCATATCTCCCTCTCCTTCAGTCATAATTGCTAGCAATCTCCTCTGTCCTAGATTTGAGACTAGGATACCTACTCCACCATTACATGACCACTATTACTACTCTCTGTCCTAGAACTATGACGTGGGTCCCTGCTCCCCCTGTGGCTGCAGGTACTATTGCTCCTTTTGGCCCTTGGATTGCACTTGGGATTGCATATGGGCAATTTAATGATCCCTGGCAATTGCCTTACACCCAATTGTGTGACTCCTCTACTGTCCATGAACTGAGACTCCTGAAGCTGCTGCTTCTGCTGCTGCCAGTGTAGTAGCTTCCAAGTCCTGTTGCTTGCATCTTAGCTGTCCTGCATTGTGCAGTCTATACTCTATTCCAGGATTGATTGACCATCACTGGTGAGACAGACCACTCCTGCTGACCTCCTAGGTTGTAATGGCCTGAAAAATTGTTTCACCCAAACCTTTGATGATTCTGATAGTTTAGAATTTAATTTGAGTTGCATTTTTAGAGTTGTTTGGAAGTGCTTCTCTACTCCACCATTTTGTATCACGAAATGGATCTTGAAATGGTTACACCTATCTCCTGTGTAATATTGATAGTTTCTCATAACCACATGTATAGTATGTTTATTTTACTGTGTACTTATATATAGACTCCCACATACACATGTATCTTGTGCGGTATTTAAATGTTTTGATGATTTGTGGGTAAGTTCAAGTAAAACAAAATGAGGCACTTAGTCACTGAACTTAATACTTTTTTATAAAGTTAAATATTTCTATTGAAAAAGTTCAAAAGCACAAACACTCACATGCTCATACACACAGAGATACAAACCATTACTATCATCATCAATCTCTTATACTCAAACAAAATGTATTAAAATAAACAAAGAAGAAGCAAAAGAGGAAAATATTCAGGGGAATAACAATCACCACCTTACAAGCTTTTAGAAAGCAAAACCTACTGCATTCCAAAACTTCAGGAACCCATGGAAAATTAATAAAAAGTGAAGGATGTTTGAAGCAACAACAACAACAACAATTCAGTCAGGAAATGATGGCACATTGCCATGGTTATTAGGGGTTAAATTATTTAAAGAGAAATGGCCCCCAAAAAACCATTCCCAAATCAAACCAAACTAAACATCTCTTAAAGGAGATAATAGTCAGGAAAATGAATTCAATTAAATTATTTTTAGAGAGAGATTTAAAAAAAACAGACAACAGATCTAGCAGCAGACTTATTAGATAAAATTTTCAATTATAGTACAGTAAAAATAATCTAGAGGGGATGGGTTCAAATCCTCTATCTGCTAAGTACTAAGCTTAGTAGCTTTTGACCTTAGCTACAATCTGTTTCTTCAACTCTTAAAATTTGTATTATAATATTTGCAGCACCTTCCTCATCAAAAGGTTGTTATAAAGATCAGGTGGGAAGAAATATTAAGTATTTTGTGTCCTGTGATTTACAAGTCTATCCAGCCCTAACATTTTATGATCCTGTAATATAATGGAACAAACAAACCAAAAAGAGGAACTGCTTAAGAGCACCTGCTTGGGACCAGGAAAATTCAATCAGTTAGCTCATTCATTTGTTCACATGGTTTGAAATACTATATACCAGGCTCTGTGACCTGTTGGATGAACGATAAAAATGAATATAAATACCAGGGACCTCTCCTTTAGAGCCCATAGATTTGAAGAGGAAATATACGCAGATGTAACTAGAATTCAAATTTAACATAAGAACCATGTGAAGGATTTTAATAGAGACAGATGATGCAGGGGGTGGAGGATAGGAGTGCCAGGGTGGGATATCCCAGGTATGAAATATTTCATGAGAAAAGAAAGAAAGAAATGAATGAATGAAGACCACAACAAATACAGAAGGCCAAAAAAAAAAAAGAAAGAAATTCTGTAAAAGAAATAAGTGATTATATCCAGTCCTTTTCCCTTTTCTTAAGGACAAAATCAAGTACCAAGTTCTCCTCTCTAGCTGGAAATTATGCTCCTCAAGTTTTTTTTAAACTGTACTTTGTCTAGATTTCTCTTTTTTCCATCCTTCTTATTTGGACATATGTTATCTCACCACTCCCCCCACCCCCGCCAGCCATTGGTCTGTAAATTTAATGGGAGAGGGTCTATGTCTTGGTTTATTTTTGTGTTCCCAATATTCATTGAAGTGATCTATATAGACTGAATTCAAGATTCAAAGTATCTTCATCTAACTAATCTGTGATAGAGCACTGCTTCCCACTCTCACAATACTAAAGCCCAAGTATAATAATCCTCTTTAAGGCAGTCTCTTGATTGGTACATCTCAGATATTCAACATCTGTATCTCTCCATTCTGATCTACCTGTCATTCATGAGGAAAATAGCAAAACAAAAGCATCGCTTCTTCATAGCTAAGGATATGAGAAACTTATTTATCTCACGATATAAATGACTGATGAGGTTTCATGCATTACCACAGTAGTCAAGCATTTATTAAAGACTTAACTATGTAGGATCTCATTCATGAGTCCCTAGACATAGCTGGATTTCAACAATGTGAAAAGAATCAAGCCAAATCAAGCTGTGGTTGAATTTCAATCATCAGCCAACTGGCAGGTGAAGTATTCAGGAGGGGTAGGGTGCAATTTCTTAGCAGTTATGATACTATTTATTTACAACCAATCAATGTCATTTATTAGTCTTACCTGAAAAGCTTACCTGAAAGGGAAATATCACCCAAAATTACACCACAGTGTGAGCAGTGCAATTAGTCCCTAAAAAGAGTACATCAGAGGACCATAGGATCCTAGAATTAGAAGGCACCACAGCAGGGGGAAGCTAGGTGGTGCCATGGATAAACAGTGACCCTGGAGTCAGGAGGGCCTGAGTCCAAATGTGACCTCAGACACTTACTAATTACCTAGTTATGTGACCTCGGGCAAGTCACTTAACCCCAATTTCCTTGCAAAAAAACCCAAAAATGAAAAAAGAAGGGATTGCAGAGGTCAACTAGTCCAGTCAACTTCTTGAATTGCTTTGATTAGAAACCTACTATCCCCTAAGGCTCTCTATTTCACTTTTGGAAGAATTGTCAAATCTCAGGGTTAGGAGGGACATTAAGAAGGTGTTTCTTATTTCATTGCTAAGTCTGCCCTTTTGGCATTTCTACCTTTGCTCCTAACTCTATCTTTTAGCCAAGCATAATAATGTGAGAGTATCTTAAGTGGTGCAGTTGATAAAGAGCCAGTCAGGAAGACTTGGGGCTGAAATCTGACCTCAGGCACTGACCAATTCTTTGACCATGGGCAAGTTACTTGGCCTCTATTTCTCTTGGTTTCCTCAACTGTAATATGGGGATAATAATAGTATCAACCATGCAAGGTTGTTATAGTGATCAGATGAAATAATAACTATAGAGCACTGAGAACAATGCCTCTATGAACATTATTTTTATTAGTATTATTTTTTTTTTCATGTAGCATGAAGATTTGTCAGGGTGTGAATATCCTCCCTCATGGGTCTGGTTAAAAACATTGGTAGCTTTTCTTCTCCAGTTCAGGTCTTTTCAGAAGAAATTAAATGTGACTCTTTCCCTTACACCTGTGCTCTGATATATAGTGAGTGAGAGGAGGAGGTTTGAATAAGCCTCCTTGGGCTTAACAAGGTACCCTAGATAGTCTTCTCCTTCATGCTTCTCATAAACAGGAGACTTTATTAGGTAGTTTCTGGGAAAGACAGGGAGGTGGTGAAATATCCCATAGCTCCCAGGACATTATGTTCAGGAAAAGTAGAAAACTCAGGATTATAATGAATATTGAACTCTGTAAATTGACTCTAGGACCTTATAATTAAGTCATTAAGAAAACTTGGAAGTATAGTACAGAACTAAAGTCAATTAAAGAAGAAACATTGGGTACAGTGAGGTACAATAGCAAAATCAGTTTGTAATGAATTCATTGAATCCTGGAATGCCAAACTTGCATGGGATTTCACATTTATTTTATATCTGAAGCAAGAATCATCTCAACTTTATCTCTGGCTAGCAATTACACAGCCTACAATTACAATTTCAAGGGATGAAGAATGAATACTTCTTGCCCATTCCCTCATTTGAACTGTCCTAATTTTTAGAAAATCTTTTATTACGTCAAGATGAAATAAGATTGCTTGTTTTATTCATTGCTATGTTACAAGCCCACAGTCTAACTGGTACAGTTGATCCACTAAGGGGATATGTGCATGTTGAAGCCATAAATAATTAAAGCTTTGAGGAGACAGATTCCATCAAAAGAAGAAACTGTTATCACTTCCTATAGCTCTCCTCCTATACTAAGTCTGAATTCTAAGTCTGAAAAATCTCCATTACTACATTCAGTTTTTCATTTCTATCTCAGTCCCTCACATCCCAGGACTTCTGATATATCCTGGTTATCCTTTCAAGTTAGCCCCTGATTTGTACTATAGTTCTGAATTGAACAGCTCCCCCTTTTAACCCCAGAAGAGAATTGAGACTCCATCCCACTTCCAGCTCCCTAATGAATATCCCAATTATTTGTACATGTTGAGGAGAAAATAGATCATGGCAATGCCTGTGGGCTAAGAACAATAAGGCTAAGACCTCTTTTACATGACAGTCTTCTAAGTATTTGAAAAATAGCTATCATTTAGTGTCCATGTTCTTCAATAATCTGCTCTGGAATCTTTCTCATCTTGTTTATATATTTCTCCCTTGGCAATCTCCTGAACTCTCAGGGCTTTAATTGGCACAAACTTCTCTGCAAGTCACTTACAAATCCTCATTTCCAACTCTGCCCTCTATTCTGAACTACAAATAATCAACACTATTTGAATTTGAGACTTTTCCTTTCTTCAATGTTTCCCTGGCACTTCAAACTCATGTTCAGAACCAAATTTATTATCTTTTTCTCTATACCTTCTCTTGTGCATTTTAGTTATTTGTAGAATTTGGCCAAAAAAGGAGGCAACATAGAATATTGAAAGTGCACTGACTTTGGAGTCAGAAGACCTGGGCTTTAATTACACATCTGATGCTTAACCTGTTCATCCTTGGGCAAGTCACTTAGTCTCCATGGACCTCAGTTTTCTCATCTGTAAAATGAGGGGATCAAACTAAATGACTTCTGAGATTCCTTCTTGTTTTAGATATATGATTCTGTGCTTTCACTATTTTTATATATAGAAATAACATTTTCCTTCTCTCTCATATTCAAAAACAAACAAACCATGGGTATGTACTTGATTCTTCTTGTCATATCTCATCATTTGTCAGTCTACTGGCATAGTACAGAGAACACTGTACTTGTAGTCAAGAAGGCTTAGGTTAAAATCCAACACTATGTGACCATGGACAAATCATTTAGGCTTTTTGAGCCTCAGGTACATCAGAAAAACAAAGGATTTGGATAAAACAGTCTCTAGGATCCTTTCCAGCTCTATCTCCTTGATTCTGTGTTCCTCTTAACTCTGTCTTCACAATACAGCTTCTTTTCTTTTCTTTCTATGATTACTGCTATCATCAGTTCAGGGCCTCATTCCCACTTACCTTGATTACTGCCATTTACTCCAAACATCTTCTGTCTCTCCTCTTTACACTCTAGTTGGCATCCTTCATACTACCACCAGAATATTGTTTTAGACTTATACATCTTATGTCACTCCTCTGCTAAAAAACAAACAAACAAACAAACAAAACCCATGGCTACCTATTGCCACCTGAGTAAACTTCAAACTCACCTCTGTGGCATCCAAGGGTATTTGACCTTTCTGACATAATCTCATTTAACTATCATGCGTTCTCTTTTCCATCCAAATTCTAGATCTGCAAGAACAGGAGCTGCATTCTATCCCTTCACTAAGCTGTACTTTTATCATAGAATTTCCTCTTTCTTTCTCTTCACTTGTTGAATGCATAATTATTCTTAAAAACTCATGCAAATGCAATCTCCTCAAGGAAACGGCTACCCTGAATGGCAGAGATTTCCTTTCTCAACTATCACTACATCTGGGAATTTGCTAGTTCATTTACAATATGATATTGTGTTAATCCTATTTGTATAATTTTCTTATCTTTCTGCCTTACTCTAAACTCTTTGAAGACAGGAACTGTATCTTATTAAACTTTAGATCTCTTTTAACACTTGAGATGGTGCTCTAGAAAGAGTAGGTATTTAATAAATGTTTGTTGCATTATGTCACATGTTCCCTAAGTTTTCTTTTTTATAGCTTCAATAACCCAAATTCCTTGAATTGATTCTCATATGTCAGTTTTCAATCCTTTCTCCATTCTGACTTCCTTTTTCTCAGTATGCTCCAATCCATCAATGTCATTTCTAAAATGTGCCACCTAGAATGGGATAGAACTGCAGGAGTGTTTTTACTAAGGCAGAGTATGGTGGTATTTTATATTTCTATCTTCCCCGCAAAAAAATCTAACCCACTTCCAAATTTCCTATTATGATAAAAAGTACCATCATACTTACAGTTACCTAAGTTTACAACCTCAGGCCTCAATTCTTCATTCTTACTCCATATTGGTTGTGAAATATTGCCATTTCTATCTCTACAATGTCTCTTGCATGCATGTCCTTCTCTCCATTTAAAAAGGCCACTATTCTAGTTCAGACCCTCCCCAGCTTTTCCCTGGACTTCTGTAAAAGTTTCCAATGTTTTCTTGCCTCAAGTTTCACTGCCTTCTAAGCCATTCTCTACACAGGGTCCATAGTGATTTTCCTTCAGTTTCAACTATAAATTCCTCTCTTTGGAAATTTAAAATTCTTTACAATCTGGACCCTTTCCATCTTTCCAATTTTATACCACATTTTTCACCTCTATACACTCTACATGTCAGCCACCTTGACCTATTGCTGTTAACTCACACTTAATTCTCCTCACTTTTGCACTAACAGTTTCCCATGCCTAGGATGCATTCCTTCCTCTCCTCTGCCATGTAATTCCTTGAAGTGCCCTTCAACATTCAGTTCAAGTGACTTTCTACAAATAACTTTTCTTGTTTTCTTGACTTCCCCATCTACTCCTGCCTTCTCTTTTTAAACTACCTTGCATTATGTTGAATGTTTTGAAAATCCTTGCATGTGTACATACTGACTCCCTCCACACCTCTCAGCCTCCATACCATGCTTTGATGTAACTTCCTAAAGGGCAAAGAACATATGACTTTTGTTGTTATCACTACTGCTCAAAGAATGCATAGACATTTCATAATTTTTTTATTAGTTAATTGATTAACAATGCTATTTACTCAATTTGAGCTTGCAAGTCAACTTAATCCCTCTAAGGTATTTTTTCTATAAATCTTATTTACTCAACAACTTTCCCATTCTGGAGAGTTGGTTTTTGGAACCAAAGACATCCTTCCATATTTATATACATCTTAAATCTCATTATATTAGCTCCATCCTACTATAATATTTTTGAATCTCAATTCTTTCATTCAACTATTCATTAACCTTTCTAGATTTGTGACATCTGACAACTGGAGAAGTAAGACACATAAATCCAAGATACCCATAAAATGCAGAATCAAGGCCATGATCAGATTACTCTTAAGTAAACTGATCCAACTCAATAAACCAATGTACCAACTCTTAGGTACTTCAAAAAATTTCACTTTTGTATATAATTTCCCAGTCAAACTTCATTGATAAGGAAATTTCACCTTTGCAGTACATGCAAGCTGGGGCCCTCAAAATCTCATGGGCTACAGCATCCAGTCCTTTGTTATTACATTCAAATGACTTCCTAAACAACAACTTACAGAAAGCCCCTCTTTCATTTAGAAAAACTGTTCAAATAACATATACACTTAATAGGGTGAGGAAATCTATTTTACCCTAGAGAAAAATGAGAATAAAGGGTTGGGATAAGGGGGAATGGGGGGAGGGAAGAGGGGAATAGGTGATAGAAGAGAGGGAAGATTGAGGGAGCGGGTACTCAGATACAACACATTTATGGACAGGGTCAGGACGAAAGGAGAGAGGGAATAGAATAAATGACAGTGGGGAGGAATAGAGCTAGTAATAGCAACTGTGGGAAAAATATTGAAGCAGCTTCTCTGGTGGACTAATGATAAAGACAGACATTGGAATCTGAACACAGAAGTTTAGTATGCATCTGTGTTTTCTCTCTCTCTCTCTCACTATTCTTGAGGTTTCTCATTTTCTCAGGGGGGAGAGGGGGGTTTATGTTTACTCATAACAAAATTATTGTAATAATAGTAATAATAAATTAAAGTTCACTTGCAAAAAAAGAAAAACTGTTCAAGGGATAATGTGGGCAACTCATAAAATGAACACTGAAACTGTCTGGCAAAGATACTGCAATGCTAAACATCAAAAATACCTGCTCTCTCTGTTTGGAGAACAATATCCCTATTTGATCTCTCTCTTTTGGTGGAAGGGGAAGAAATAAAATCATTAATTCTATTTTTCCTTTCCTACTTCTTGAATTAAGACTACCCATTATGAGAGACCTTGATGATACAACTTCTTCCTTCCTTTCTTCTGTAGGAGAACTACATCTTTCAAGAAGGCCAGCAGGGCATGGGGGAAGTTTCTGGAACTCAATTGTTCTGTTACTTGAAGATTTATATATAAATATAAATATAGTATGCACAGATGCATACTAAACTTCAAAATCTTTTTTGGACTTTACACATTATACCTCATTATCATTGTCCTAAAGCATTTCCCAGTGATTTAGAAAAATTCAAAGGTCCTGCCCTAAAACTGTTTAACCTTGAATGATATGTATGTCAGACTCAAAAGGTTTTGATGATTGCTTCTTTTGCTTCTAACCCCATGACTTTCTCATCCTGTTACATACATCCCAAAAAGGAATGAAGAGCAGGTAGATATGACAACATTTAGGCACAAGATACAGAAAAGGCAGAAAGAATAGTAGAATTGAACTTTAAACACAAAGTTCTTCCCTTGACGGAAAAGGTTCTACTTACTTAGAAAGTTTCATTTCAATCTGCTGCCGGATTTCTTGTCTTTCTTCATCAGTTCTCCTTGGAAAAATGTTCCTGTCCTCCAATTCCTGTTTACTTGGCCTGTTTCTAAGCTTCACTGCCAAAAGCTCTTTCTTACATTTTCTTGGTAATGTACCTGAAAGATGTGTTTGGGGGGGGGGAGAAAGAAAAAAATAGTTATGATTTAAAAATTTAACTTTCTTCCTTTTGAAGAATCCCTGAAGCCTTATGAGGTTAATATCATCCCCTCAAGTAAACATACATTTTTCCTCTTAAAGATTAATTTTATAGATGGAAAATTCCACAATGAGGAAAATCTGATTCTACCAGATCAATTTACCCAGTGTTCTCATCTAGTTGTAAATTTTTCTTAATTAACACCAATTTAACTCAGGTATTACAATTTTGAAATTTGTGTGTGAATTGACATTTGTGTGTAAGCAAATGAATGGTATAAACAAACAGCATCTCTGGGGAAACGTTTAAGTTGCTTAAGAGAGCAAATTATTTTAATCATTGTAGAGATATATGCACATATACATATATGTATACATATGTGTACATACTCACATATATAAGTACATCAATGCAGTTATTTATCCAGAATGACCAAGGAATAGCATATCAAACTTCCTGGATAACTGAAAGTTTCTATCTGTAATAATAATAGATTTTAAATTTGGTAACTATTTCCCAGTTACATATAAAAAACTTTTAACAATCATCTTTAAAAAATTTGAGTTCCAAATATTCTCCCTCACTCATGCTTCTTCCCTCTTGAGAAGGCAAGTTATTTGATTTTGATTATACATTTGAAGTCATGAAAAATACATTTTAATATTAGCCATGTTGCAAAAGAAAAGAAAATAAAACAAGAAAAATAGAGTTGAAATATGCTTCAATCTGCATTTGGAGGTCATCAGTTTCCTATGTAGGGTTGGGTAGAATTTTATATCATAGGTCCTTTGAAATTGTCTTGGATTATTACAATATGTATATGATCTTTTGCTTCTGCTCACTTTGCATAAGTTCATATAAGTCTTCCCTGGGTTCTCTGAAAGCATCTTTTCTCCTCATTTCTCACAGTATATTACAACTTGTTCAGTCATTCCCCAATTGATGAACATCCCCTTAATTTCCAATTAATTGACTCCATAAAAAGAGGTACAAATATTTTTTTGTGCAAATAGGTCCTTTTCCTTTTGCCTTTGTTCGCTTTAGGATACAAATCAAATATGTTATTGCTGGATCAAAGAGTATGCAAAATTATCTAGTCCTTTGGGGATAGTTTCAAATTGTTCTTCAGAATGGTTGGACTATTCATAACTCCAATAGTACATTAATATTCCAATTTTCCCACATCTCCTCCAGAATTTGGGATTTTCTTTTTCTATCAGAATTGCTTTATTTTGCATTTCTCTTATCAGAAGTGATTTAGAGCATTTTTTAGTGTGGGTTTTGATTATTTTTATTTCTTCATCTGAAAAATGCCTCTTAATATTCTTTTTTTATTTACCAACTGGGGACTATCTCTTATTTTTATAAATTTAGCTCAGTTCTCTATATATTTAAGAAATGAGGACATTATCAGAGAGACATGCTGTAAATTTTTTCCTAATTTTTTGTTTTTCTTCTAATTTTGGCTGCAATAGGAGCATTTTTGTGCAAAAGCTTTTTAATTTCATGTAATCAAAATTATCCAGTTTAATCTCCCATTATCCCTTCTATCTCTTGTGCCATCACAAATTCTTCCCTTACTTATAAGATCTGACAGGTATATTTTTCTTTGCTCCTCTAATTTTCTTATTAAATCACACCTTATATCTAAATCATTTGTCCATTTTGACTTTATCTTAGGATTTGGTGTGAGATGTTGGCCTATGCCTAGTTTCAACCAAACTTCTTTATAATTTTTCATAGTAATTTTTTCAAGTGTCACCCTAAAAGCTTAGGTCTTTGAGTTTATCAAACACTAGATTACTAAAGTCATTTATTAGTACGTATTGTGTACCTAATTTTTCCATTGATGTACCACTCTATTTCTTAATCAGTACTAGATTGTTTTCATTACTGCTTTGTAATGCGGTTTAAATATGCAGTTAGGCCACCTTCCTTTATAATTTTTTTCATTGATTACCCTGATATTCTTGACCTTTTGTTCTTCCAATCCATTTTGTTACTTTTTTATTTAAGTCTATAAAATAATTCTTTGATAGTTTGATACAATCATAGGTTATTGTTTCCAAACAGTTGGAATGAATTTACAATTGGAAAGTACCTACTACTATAGGAAACAATTTACAAATATCAATTAATTAGATCCTATCAACAATTCTGGACAGCAGGTACTTTATTATTTCCATTTTATAGTTGAGAAAATTGAGACAGCCAGAGATTAAGTGACTTTCAAAGAGTCACAGAGCTATGAAGGCTATTTTGAACTCAAGTTTAATGAATCCAGTCCCAGTACTCTATACATTATGTGCCCTAGCTGCCTTGGACAGCTAGCTAGACCTAGGAATCTTTAACTGCAAAACTCAATAATGGGCAGGCCAAGCACTGTCCTGGCACAAAATAAAGACCTACTGAGAGAAAGTCCTCCAATATCTTGAGTAGATTCCTCAATGGAGACTCGATGGAGGAACATACTTAGGAATAATTCAGGATAAGATGTTGTGGGTAAGTTGCTCTCTCCATCAAAGGAGGGAAAATCCACATTGATAGGATTGTGGATCCATTGAAGTAATTTCCAATTTAGACTTTTCCCTCTAACTCAAGTACCATTCATCAGATGAATATGACTATTCGTATTTTCCTGAACATGTTGGCTTAATGCAAAAGGCACTGAATTAATTGATGGAAATCTTTCTTGCCCAGACACATCCCAATCCCATCTGTGGCTATTCAGCTGTGGCTTCTCAGTGCATTCATATGAGCTTTCTGCATTTGTTTCCAAGCCAACAACTCTTCCCATATGATGACTGATTTCTTTTTTTGAAGAAAAAAATTAATTAAAGCAGCCACCATATGGACTTGTTTTATTGGCACTAAGAAATGCTCAAATCATCAAGAAATGGAATAAGCAGTTGTTTTAAGATTTGAAAGCCTCATGTTAAGCATGACCACAGCATACATTCATGGAGAACATTTTTTCTGTCAATGAACATGAATCTGAATCTTAACCTCTGATCCTCCCATGAAACTTGTTCCTTTCTAATGCCCTTACTAAAGAACATGTTTGCCATAGTCACATATTTGTGTCTCATTTTCCTTACTATACTATAAACTTTTGGAACATCATAATAATTTCTTATTTAAATTTGGATTTTTCAACAGAAAAAGCAAAACATTCTTCATGCAAGTATTTAATAAAGGTGAGATGAATTTAATCTTTTTCTTGACTAGCCTGGTATAAATACTTGCTTGATATTTGATCTGTACAATGTTATAATAATAAAGGAGTAGACATATGATAGATTTTGCTCTTGACAAAGCAATGGTAGCTAAGACACCAAATTTAAATAATTTGAGACACTAAAAATAATAACAACCATTCATATTTATACAATGATGTACATTTTATAAGTCACTTTCCTCAGAACAACTCTTTAGGGTTGGTAGTACAAAATATTATTATCTGCATTTTAAAAATGAGGACATAGGGGTTCCAAAAAGTGATTAATCAATAGATTAACAATAGTTAAACATTAAGCAAGTTGAAGTCTTGATTAAATATTCCAAAGCTAGAGCTTAGGAATGACTTTTTCTTCTACAATATACAAATTTAAGTGTTTAATGGAAAGGGGAAGGAACCAGTATTTATTAAGTGCCATTCACTATTCTAATGCAAGTAACTCATTTGATCTTCACAACAGTTCTCTGCTTAGTATGCCTATTTGCCATTTAGAGAATTAAGGTGGGGGTAGAGCCAAGATGGCGTCAGGAGAGGACCTTCTCTCAGTTGCTCTGGAGCAAAACTTATAAATTAAGGACTCTAACTACATTTTCGAGAGACAGAACCCACAGAGGGATCCAGTAAGGTAATTCCCCAACCCAAGGTAACCTGGAAAAGAGCAGAAAGGCTTGGCTCCACAGGGGCAGAGGGGTGACCCCCCAAAGGGTTGACCCACCAGAGGGAAGGAACTTTAACCTCCTGGAGGCAACCCCAGGGTACTGGGAGACACAGCTCACAGCAGCAGGGGCAGTTTCCTGATCTACACCCCAGGAAGCAGGAGGCACAACTTGGGGAACAGTGAGGGAACCTCTGCCAGAGCAAGTATGTGAAGCCCAGCCCTCAGGGCACACAGCAAGCAGCAGCATGGACAGGGCAGCCCAGATCCAGGAACCAGAAGCAGGCATGCCCTCAGGGCATGAGTACAGAGCCTAGGGAGGGAGAGGAGAGAGATTGCTGAGCTCTGTCCTCTGTCCCTGAAACAGAACTCTGGGGTTCTGACCACATTCAGATCCTGATCACAGTCTAGGCCCCCCAATAGTAAAGCAGGGCCCCCCCCCACCTCAGCCCTGTGGCAGAGGGGGGCGCTTATGGTCATTTACAGACCAGGAGGGAGGACAGAGCCTCACATATGGGGATCCTTGTGGGGGTGTCCCAAAAGCTCAGGAAGCACCCCAAAACCAGGCTCAGGCTGAGAAAATGAGTAAGCAGAGAAAAAGGGGAACACCATTGAGAAATATTGCACCTGTGATCCCAAGAAAGATCAAAACACTCAATCTGAAGATGAGGAGGTACAAGCTCCTGTGTCTAAAGAAAAACAGAAATTGGGCTCAGGCCATGACAGAGCTCAAAAAAGACTTTGAAAATCAAGTGAGGGAGATAGAGGAAAAATTGGGAAAAGAAATGGAGAGATGCAGGAAAAACATGAAAATGAAGTCAGCAGCTTAGTCAAGGAGATCCAAAAAAATGCTGAAAAAATAACATGTTAAAAACTGGCAAAGGTCAAATGGATAAAACAGTTCAAAAAGTTATTGAGGAGAAGAATGATTTAAAAAGCAGAATTGGCCAGATGGCAAAGGAGACAAGAAAGCCCTCTGAGGAAAACAAACCCTTTAGTCAAAGAGTAGAACTCAGGGAGATTTCTGATTTTACAAGAAATCAGGACTCAATACTTCAAAACCAAAAGAATGAAAAATTAGAAGAAAATGTGAAACATCTCATTGAAAAAAACAACTGATATGGAAAACAGATTTAGGAAAGATAATTTAAAAATTATTGGAATACCTGAAAGTCATGACCAGGAAAGGAGCCTTGATATCATTTTCAAAGAGTTATAATAGGAAAATTGCCCTGATATCCTAGAAGCAGAGGGCAAAATAGAAATGGAGAGAATCCACTGATCTCCCTGAGAAAGAGATCCACAAAAACAACCCCCAGTAATATTATAGCCAAGTTCCAGAACTCCCAAGGCAAAGAGAAAATATTACAAGCAGCCAGAAGGACACAGTTCAAATATCGTGGAGCTGCAGTCAGGAGGATCACACAGGACTTAGCAGCAACTACATTGGAAGCTTGTAGGGCTTGGAATACAATATACCAGAAGGCAAAAGAGCTTAGAATGCAGCCAAGAATGAACTACCCAGCAAGGCTGAATGTCCTCTTCCAGGGAAAAAAGATGGACTTTCAATGAACCAGGGGAATTTCAAAGGTTCCTTTTGGAATGGCCAGAACTGAACAGAAGGTTTGATCTTCAAATACAGGACTCAGGTGAAGCATAGAGAGTGGAGGAGAAGAGGAAAATTTGAGGGACTTAATGATGATGAACTACATGTATTCCTGTATAGAAAAATGATACTGATAATACTCATATGAACCTTCTCATTTAATAGAGCAGGTAGAAGGAACTTTTATAGATGAAGCATAGGAAAGAGCTGAATTTGAGGATATAATATATTGTAAAAATGGAGTCAATAGATAAAAGGGAAATTTAATGGGAGAAAGAAAAAGGAGAGGAAGAATAGGCTAAGATATTTTATATAATAAGATTTTTCTTTATTATAATGGCTATTGCAATGATATGGAAGGGGGGGAAGGTGAGGGGGAATGAGGGAATCTTTGCTGTCATTATAGGTGGCTAGGAGAGGAAACAGCATAAATACTCAATGGGGTATAGACATCTGTAGTAAGAAGGGGACAAGGGGGACAGGCGGAAGGGGGGGATGTGAGTGATGGAGGAGAGGGTAGACCATGGGGAGACAGTAGTCAGATATAACACATTTTCTTTTTACTTCTTGCAAGGGGCTGAGATTGGATGGCCTCTCTGGGACCATAGGGCCAGGTGGGTGCTGGGTAAGGGGTGGTATGTGGGTTTGGGGCCTCTTGGCCCTAGGCCTGGGGATCTGTCTGCTGTGCCACTCAACTACCCTACAGCAGAGACAGAGTGAAAGGAGAGAGAAAATATAGATCATGGTAGTAGAGAAGTCTGAATGGAGGGAGTTGTGATCAGCAATGGCAATGGTGGAAAAATATGGAAGTAACTTTTGTGATGGACTTATCCTAAAGAATGTGATCTACCTGCGACAGAGATGGTGGTGTTGGAACACAAACTGAAGCACATTTTTTATTATTATTATTTTCTGTGGGGTGTTGCAAGACAAATGGGACTGGGTAGCCTGCCTGGGGCCGCACAGCCAGTCAATTGTTGGGTGTCTGAGGGCAGATTTAGACCTGGGTGTTCCTGGCTCAAGGGCCAGTGATCTCCCTGCCACCCAGCCACCCCAACTATTATTATTACCATTTTATTTAATTTTGGGTCTTTTTTATTTTTGGTTTTCATAGAGCAATGGGGTTCGGGTGGTTTGCATAGGTTCACACAGCTGAGTGACTGTTGGGTGTCTGGGGCCAGATTTGGGCTTGGGTGCTCCTGGCTCCAGGGCCAGTGCTACATCCACTGCACCACCTGGCCATACCTACTATTATCATTATTATTTTTTTTAACTTTTTCTCTCCCCTTTATTGCTTATGCGGGTCTATATTTTCTTGGGGGGAGGGGGTATTATGTTTACTCTTAAACAAGAATATTTTAGTAATGTATAAAAAATTATTTGTACAAAATAAGAATAAATAAAAGACTGACAGATTGCTTTCTGTGTGGGGGGAGGGAAGTAAGATTGGGGAAAAATTGTAAAACTCAAATAAAATCTTTAATAAATAAATAAATAAAATAAAAACAAATAGAGAATTAAGGAGCACAAAGATTTAAAGAGTCATGGAATGTTAGTTGCCTGAAGGACAGAAAGGCTGAATTACTTGACCACATAGCTAGTATGTGTCGGAAACAATCTAGATCTTCCTGCTTCCAAGTCTGTGTGCCATTTTGGGGTCAAGAAGAGATGAAATATCACAATCCAACCCACTTGCTAATAATACTATTGTGTGTATTGAAAGAATTATATAAAAGTGATGATAAGTAATATCAAATGATATTTATATAACACTTCAAATTTACAAAATACTTTACTGATTGGAAATATTGAACCTCTGACTTCTAGATAAGTCCTCTATCAACCATACAACACTGCCTTTGTTAATGAAAAAGTCAAATGATTGAATGAATGAATGAATGATGAATGAGTGAAAAGGAAATTAAGTTTTTCAATTCCAAGCATTGTACTAAGTGTTGGTGATACAAATGGAACAAGTAAGATAACCCCTCTTCTCCAGGACCTTATACTTTAATTAGGGGACAGATGGATGAAAGAAAGTTTAACTGCAGGGCAGATGGAAAGACAGACATTCTAAGGATATATTACAAGAACTGAAGGGATGGCAAAGCCCAGAGGTTCTTATATTGCATCATAGGGCAGTGTAAGGGGTCTGGAAATATGGCAGCATTGAAGTTGGAAGGCATGGAGGACTTTAGCACAACATGCCAGGGTAAAGGGATACTTGGTGATCCAAAATCTCACCAGAAGAAATAGAGTTGGAGACTTCATCTAAGTGAACAGTCAAACTAGTCCAGAGGGGCTCTGTATCATCTGGCAGAACGAAGAAACAAAATAAAAAGGGAAGTAGGGAGAGAAGGACACAGTGAGAGGGAAGGGAAGAGAAAATAGGAAGAGAAGGGAAAGAGAATGACAAAGAAAAGAATGGGGGAAAGGTGAGGGACAGGGAGAGAAAGAGTGAAGAAGAGGAGTAAGCACCATTCTAAATTCTAGGGATACAAATATAAGTTAGCAAGAGAGACCCTGCTCTCAAGGAGCTTACATTAAAAATGGTGGAGGAGCTGGAAAGACAAAATAAGGAGAATTTAAAAAAAAATTTAAAAGTTTTTTTACATACATTATCTTATTTGATCCTCCCAACCTTGTGAAATAGATACTATTATTCTCATTTTACAGATGAGGAAATTGAGACTTGGTGAGATTGAATGGTTTGATCAGAGTCATGTAGCTAATATGGGTCAGAAGTGGAATTTAAATCCAGATCTTCCTGCTCCCAAATCAGTGAGTCTGTTAGATATTTGAATTAGGAAGAGAGAAAATATCAAAATCCAACCATAGAATTATTGTGAGAATTGAGAGCACTACATAAATGTGATGGGCAATAATAACAATGAACATTTATATGATGATTTAACTTTATAAGATGCTTTACAGGCTGACAAAGTTGAATCAGAGAAGTTTGCTGTAGTATTAAGGAATGATGGACTGGAACTTAGGAGTGCATGTTTTCTGTCAGGGCTCTACCACGACTTCTTTATGTCACCCTAAGTAAATTGTTTTCCTTCACTCGGTCTCAATCTCCTCATTTATAAAATAACAGGGTTGGACCTGAGCTTAGAGTTCCCTTTCATAATTGTTGTTTTATGTTTCTTATTGTAGGACCAATTATTAATTAGACATCTAAAGGTGGATGCAATGGTAATTTGTCATGGGTAAATTCTGACCTATTATAATGAACGTTTAGCTATTCTGATCCTTATTGCTGTTCAGTTATTTCAATCATATCCAATTCTCTGTGATCCCATTTGGGGTTTTCTTGGCAAATATATTGAAATGGTTTGCCATTTCCTTTTCCTTGTTTTACAGATGAGGAAAATAAGGCATACAGGGTTAAGTGACTTACCCAGGATCACCTAGCTAATAAACTGTCTGAGGCCAGATTTTAAATCAGAAAGATGAGTCTTCCTGATTCCAGGACCAGCTCTCTCTCCCCTGTACCACCTAGTTGCCCATCTAGCTGTTCCTTAGATAAGTGCACTTTTCTAAAGGAAGGCTTTCTGGAAATCAGCAAAGCTGGGAAGAGAGTTTAGAGAATGAAGATTTTCCATGTCTTGTTGATGAACTTAATCAGAGAAGGGGGGGATTGGGATTTTCCTATGATTAATTTCATTTTTTCTCTTTCCTTTCTGTTTAAAAAGATAAATAGAAACTAGGAAATGGGTAGAACTACAATTCCTAATGTTATTAAGCATAGGTCATGTTGGGAATGAAAACTGTTCAGAAAACTAAGTTGAGGGAAGGGGAGAGGGGAGGGGTGCTGGTTTAGGAGCAAAGGCTGCCTAGAAATGAAAGAATTGCAGAATATCAGTAGAGTTCAATCCTCAAATTTTACATATGAGCAAATTGAGACTCAAAAGAGGGTATCATTGGATTCAGAACTGGAAAGGACCAGAAAAGTTATTTAGTTGAATTCTCCTATTTTACAAAGGAATAAAATAGGTTTCAGAGATTTTAAGTAATTTACCCAAGGTCATAGAGTCAGACAGAAACTGAATGCAGGTGTTCTGACATCTGATCCAGTGTTCTTGTCACTACACTGGCAATAGGAAGTTACTTGCTCTTCTTGCATTTTTCTAGTGTATATGCAGAGCTGATGATCTTACTGTTCTGTGGATATTTCTGATGTATGAGAAGTAGCATACATTCTTCAAGAAGAACATGAACTGGTCATATTAGTAGCAATTGATTGCTAATGAGAAATTTCAAGTAATTCACAAAAGGAATGCAATAATCAAGACTTGCAACAACTAAATTTCTTTAGTGGAAAAAACAAACAACAACTTAAAATACTTCTGCTCTGAGAAAATATTTAAATAATTTCATAGTAATATATAGGTCTGGAGGAAAATATATATATATATATCAAAGAAATTAGAAATTAGTTGCTCTAAAAATGGTTACTCTGTATGCCTGTGCATGCATGTGATCTCATGTGTGGACCCATGTGCACTCCTCCAAACCAGAAGAAGGGGAGGAAGAGAGATAACAGATATAGTAGGTTTGTTGATGTTGCTCAGTTGCTTCAATTGTGTAAGATTCTTTGTGACCCCATTTGGGATTTTCTTGGCAAAGATATTGAAATGGTTTGTTATTCCTTCTCTAGTCTTTCTGACTCCTGGACCAGGACTCTATCTGCTATGACACCTAGCTGCACCAGAAGCAGGTTTGAGGGATAAGAATTATTTTAGATATTTTGAGCTTGAGAAGCAGATAGTCATCCAGACGGATATGTATATTGCATAATGTGTTTAAATAATTCAGAAAAGAAATGAGGAATTATCCAATGACTATTTGTTTTAGGCTTCAGGAATAGCATGCCTTATCCAAGCTAAATTGATCACTTGAAATCTAATCATCATGAAGATTGATTCAGTTTTTGATACTCAATACCTTCTTGCTGCCCTCAGATTCCTCTCTCTTCTGATTGGGAATCTGGTGGAGCAATAAGCTCTTCCAGAAGACTTCCTTAATAGAGGAGTCAGAACTTTTCAGGTAACTTCATTTTTACATCAGTTGTTCCCTTTGTTTTCAAATCCAGGTACATCATGCTCTCAGGCAGGGTATACTTCCTCAGCATCCTCCATTTCTTCCTGCTTTTCAGCTTCCTTTTCTGTGTTGTCATACCTGACTAAATAGTAAACTCCTTGAGGGCAAGGAATGTCTTTCCTTTTCTTATTTGTATCTACACTAACCTATGCAATTAATAAATTTCTATTGATTATGTATATATGGGAGCAGATGAGATCACCAAGGAAAGGAATAGAAACTGAAAAAAAGGAACAGAGATTTAGAAGAGACAAACACTTAAGAGGTTAGAGTAGGAAACTGATCCTGAGGAGATCAAGGAATGGTACAGACAGGATGAGACCTAGGAGAAAATAATGCGGTGGAACACAAGTTTGGAGAGACTGTTCAACTGGAGAGAATGGTTGATGTTAAGGATGAGGACTTAAAAACAAACAGAAAACAGCCATTGGATTTGACAGTTAAGAAATCACTAGTAACCGTGGAGGAAGCAGATTCAGTTTTCCATAGTTTACTGCTGGAATCTACCCAGTGCCCTTCATACCCATTAGAAACATAGTAAATGACTAATGATCATGATGGTGATGCTAGTGGCAGAAGGCAATTCCTTTGTTGCAGTAGAGCAGAATGCAGTAATAGTAGATAGAAGTTCTTTTTATAGTGGCAAAGAACTGGAAGTTGATGGGATGCTCATCAATTGGGGAAAGGCTGAACAAGTTATGGTATAGGAATGTGATGGAGGACTATTGTTCTGTAAGAAATCAAGAGCAATCATACTTTAGAAAAGCATATCGACTTGTAAGAACTGATGCCAAGTGAAATGATTAGATCCATGTGAGCATTGTATACTTCAGCAGCAACATTGTGAGGTGATCGAATTTGATGGATGCAGCTCCTTCAGCAGTTCAGTGATCTAGAACTATCCTAAGAGGTCTGCTATGGAAAATGCCATCAATATCCAGAGAAAAAAGACTGTAGAGTCTGAGTGTAGAGCAAAGCATATTACATTAACTTTTACAAACTTATTTTATGCTTTTTTCTTTCTCATGTTTTTTACCCTTTAGATCTAATTCTTCTTTTACAATATGACTAATATAGAAATGTGTTAAACACAATTGTACATGTATAACTGGTTACCAGATTTTTCACTGCCATGGAGAGGGGGAAGTAAAAAAATGTGGAACTCATAAACTTGCAAATGAATGTTGAAAACTACATATGTAAGTAATAATAATTATGATGATGATGATGTAAGTAAAATAATAATAAAATCCTCAAAAAATAAAAATAAATATAAGCAAGCATTTACAAGTGCTTTACTAGCATTATTGCATTTCATCCTCATAACAACTCTCAGTAGGTGTGATAATACTCATTTTATAGATGAGGAAATTCAGAGACACAGGGTTAAATGACTTTCCCAGAATCACATAGTTTATAAGTGTCTGAGGCCAAATATGAAGACAGGTCTTCCTGATTCCAGGTATACTATTCTTTTCACTGTGGTACCTAGATGACTAATTCTCTGAAAATGCATCAAATTAATATGACTTGCCATTTTCCTACCAAATTACTTCATTCCATACAAACCTCTCATGCTTATCTTCAATATTTATACTTTGGTTACCAGTCATTGGAAGCAATACATTCTAGGTGACTTCCACAATGGTAGAGGTGTGGTGCAGAGAAGAATATATCAGATTGGTAGTTGGCCTACCTAGGATCTGACTTCTAATTTTCCTTTCCCTGTATGACCATAGGCAAACCATTTCTTTATTTGGGCCTCAGTTTCCTCACATACAAGATAATTGGAGTTGTATTAGATGATTGTTGAGGTTCCTTCCAGTTGAATCTTTCATTTTCCCAAGTCCCAGAGGAAGAAAGGAAATAAATATTTATTTTCCAACTCATATATGGCAGTTGCACCATGAAACAATTTACAAATATCAGATCTACACAAAAGTTTTGTGAGCTAAAGGCTAGTATCACAGACATTTTATAATGGAAGAAACAGAAACAGAAGTAAAGTGACTTGCTCAGGGTCTCACAGCTAGGAAGTGCCTGGATGGAATTGATTTTAGGTTGTCCTAATGCTAAGCCCAAAGTTCTAACCATTGTATCACCTAGCTTCCTCCTGAAAAGTAAAGTCCAATTTGCTTAGGTGTCACAGTGTTATCTCCCTGCATTATAAGATGACTAAGGGCTACCTAAGTTATTCTCTCCTGATTTATTTTTTTAAACACCATTCAAAGAGATTACCTAAAACTGACTGATTGAAATAGGTGTCAATTTATAAATTGACACTTAGAAATATAATTAAGTGGGTTAGATTATTTGTATCAGTCAGCTCACTATTCCTAGTAAATAAATCTTTTTGAGCAATTGAATGAATATGAGAAGACTTAGTGGGTAAACAAGTATAATGGAGTTGGAATAACACCTAGGTTCAAATCCTCATGCTTTTACTTATTATTATATGTGGAAGAAATTTAGTCATTTTGAGTCTCAGTTTTTAATATGTAACATTATGAGGTTGAATCACATGACATCTAAGATTTTTAAATAAGAATTTTATAAATTCTAGGAGCCTGATGAAATCTCAGTCTTTTATGGCTAGTTTATTTCTGGAAAAATGCTACCAGTGCCCCCTAGTGTCAACAATAAGAGTAAATTTTTTTAGATGATTCTAAGACCTACTTGAAGAAAATATTGAGTATAGAAACAGAAGAGCAGCTGGGTGATATAGAGGACAGAGTTCCAGACCTGGAGTCAGAAATATTCATCTTTTTGAGTCCAAATCTGGCCTCAGACACTCATTAGGTATTATCCCGAGGCAAGTCACTTAACCCTGTTGCCTCAATTTCCTCATCAGTAAAATGAACTGGAGAGGAAAATGTCAAATCACTCCAGTGTCTTTACCAAGAAAATCCCAAATGGGGTCAGGAAGAATTAGAAACAACTTAAAATGACAGAAAGGTGACAGGAACAGAATTTTATATAAAATAATAGCAACCAGTGATGCTTTTCTTTACATATGACTGTTTGGCTTCCAAGAGGAATCTTCACTATAAATCTTTTAAATAATTTATCTCATGATTCACATCAAAAGTAAACTGATTTTTCAAATTATGTACATTTTTGAGAATATATTTCCTGAGTGAAGTGAGAGCCATTTAGGATGATTGGAATTGGAATGTTTGAAATTTGAAGAATACAATCAACATTACTAGTTTATGTGGCCCTTCCTTTTTAATACATGATTAAATTTCATTTGAGTGAATCTCTTCTACATGAAGTGTTGTTCATGATACTCTGATGATTTTTTTCATCTGTTTTTATATCTTGATTTTTAAAGATAGTTTTATTGATATATTTTCTTTTTACATCACCTAAATTTTCTCCTGAATCTCCCTCCCTCAGAATTAAAGTCAGAATTAGGAATTAGAGAGTCATCCCACATCACTAAGTCCTGCTTCCATCCCAGCTCTCACAGTTATCATCCAGGAAGGTGTTCCAGTAGAGAAGAGACAAGGCATCCCCACCAACTGACAACCAACTGCCACACACAGGGCAGTAAGGTTCCCTGAGGGCAGAAGGCAGCACCACCTCCCCTCAGATCCTGATGGAGATGTCCCAGTATCCAAGAATCTTGGGAATAACTATGTTTGTAAACCAATGCCCATTGTCCTGGGAAGCCAGCTCTTGGGAGATGCATCCTGGCAACTGCTTCTGTAGGCATGACAGCCATAGCTGTTGAAACCCAGAACAGAAAGTTCTGTTCAGTGGTTCAGCATTAGAAACTATTATCATTTTACTAGTGGACAAAACATGGTCCTTTGTAAGGACCATGGAGTCATCTCATATGACTTGACTCTGTATATGCAGTTTCTCCCATTAGAATAAGAGTTCCTCAAGAGTAGGGACTGTCTTATTTTTCTCTCTGTATTGTCAACACTTAGCATTGTGCTTCACATGTAATATTACATTCATTCATCCATTCATTTCTTTATAACAAATGTTATAATTTTGATGTTATAATTTAAAGTTTAAACTTCATCTGCATTAATGAGTGTCTTGGACATAACCAAATTTAAAAATACATACACACGTACTGTTTTTTAGGTGGGGGATTCTAGAGTTGTGATTTCAACAGGATTGGAAATGTCCATTGTGGAAACACATTTATTACACAAACCAGCAGCTTTTCTGTGACAAACAGTCTTGAGCTGCTTTAAGGTATTGGAAGTAAGTCACTTGCCCACGGTTATTATGAAAAGAGGGATATGAAGCCAGGTCTTTCTGACTCCAAGACAAACCTCACTACTTACAATCCCAAGTTGCCTCTCCTGTATAGATAAGACATTTTTTAATGCAATCCTATTTACTTTTCTAATTAAAAAAGCTTTAGTTGTCCCATATTGCCTCAAGAATAAATTACAAACTTCATTGTTTGGCATTCACGCTTCACAGGCCTATCTTTCCAGTTGGTTTACATCAGTCCCCTCACCCACTTTATACTTCTGCCAGACTGACCTGTTTGTTGTTCCATCTGCTGCCCCTATACCTCAGGTCTGGAATGCTATTCCTTCTTAACTTTGCTATGGAATCCTGAAGGCTTAGCTCAATGGCTACCTCTTTCAAAAGATTTTTTATTAATTCCTTAATTAACCGCTCATTATAGTTTTCCTCTAAAGTCATTTTGTAATTATTTCTTTTATCTATAACCTGTTCTCCTTTATCTGTGACCATGTTGTGATCTCTAGGCCATCAGTAGAATGGAAGCTCCTTGAGGTCAGGAGTTCTCTCTTTTTTGTATTCATCTCTCTAGCAAAAAAAGCTGTTTATTGATTGGTGAATTAATTGATTGATGATTGACATATTCTCAAAGGTATTTTAATTTCTTCAGTTTCACTGTACAGAGCTCAAACCCCTCCCTGCCTTAATATATGGTTTGGTTTTATGAAAGGAATGACCTGAAACAGCTCATCACCTGGCAACTGAACTACCTTTGATGAAACTTTGAACATGATTAGACTGATCCTTAGACATCAGAGACACATATCTTGGTAAGACCTGCCAGGGCTTATGTTCCATTGGCATATGCTTTGAAAAACTGAGGATTTCCTCATTGAAACAGTGTAGAAGTCCAAGGGAGTAATTACTATGTTTCATTGTGTACTGATACATACTATTATATGTTGTATGCTACATAGCATATGTTCTGTTATATATACATGTTTTATGTTTCATTATGTGTTATTCATGTTATTTATGTGATGTGATATGTAATATGCTATGTAATATAAGAAGAAACATCATATCTTGGAGAGAGAGAGAGAGGAATTAGTTTGGATTCATGAAGACTAGGGTGCAAGTATGGCTATGTTGCTCCAAGTAGTTTTAGTACTCCCAGGTCACCTTCTATGACTGCAAACTAGATAGGAGTTGCCAAGTTTGCATTCTTGGAGGGAGTTTTTGCATTAGGGAGTTACCTGCACAGATAAAATCACTTGTTGGGACAAATGAAAACCACATCATAATTATATTATCACCATCTTTCATCTGTCCTGTTCTGTCATAAACTGAGGTCAGAAAGCAAGTCATGATTCCTAAATGGAAAAGTAGACATGTTAAGATCTCAGGGATTGGCTGACAAGCAACTGAATTGTTAGATGACATGAAACTTAACCCTGATTTTATCTATCCTCCTGGAAGAGTTAGCTACCAGCAGGTGCCAAGAGCTCAGGAGGAACAATTACTAGAAATTCTCATCTTAGTATTTCTCTTTCAATACAAAGGGCTCCTTCACTGTGTCTTGTTGAACACACTGCCCTGTTCAATTGTTTAACCAGCCTTGTGCTTGTTCTCTACTGAATGTTCAAGGAAAACCACATCTAATTATGTAAACATATTGATTTCTCTTTTATGAGCAGAACAATCTCCCTTTTGTTTAGGCTTCGGGGACACTGTAGCTCCTGCTATATTAATTACTCAGATTATAAGAATTTATGTCCTACTCATTTAGAAGGAATAGATCAACCAAAAAAAAGGTTGGACAAAATCAAATGACAGAATCCTTTAAAAACTTGCTGTGTTGGACTGTGATCATAAGTAAAAGGATGCCTGCTCTCCATCCTACTGTGTTTTATTCTAAGTTGCTTCATGACAATCATTGAACTCAGTCACTGTACTCTTATGTCCATCCACTGCCCTTTTACTTAACAATAGAACTTCATTGATATGGAACAATTGGTGAGGTGATAGTTTAAATGGCTGAAAAGTATCAATTATAGACATTATATATGTATATCTATGGTATTAAATGCATATAATATTTATATATGGCACAGCTAGGTGGTACAGTGGATAGAATGATGAGTCTGGAGTCAGAAAGACTTATCTTCCTGGATTCAAATTTGGCCTGAGACACTTGCCAGCTTGTTATGATTCTAGGCAAGTCATTTAACCCTGTTTGCCTCAGTTCCTCATCTGCAAAATGAGTTGAAGAAAGAAATGACAAATCACTCTAATATCTTTGCTTAGAAAACTCCAAATGGGATCTTGAAGAGTTAGACACATTGAAATTACTGAAGAACAACAAATATTGCATATAAGCATGCAGTATTATCATTCCTGTGCAGTAACATGAACTGACAGCTTACATAACATTGATATACTAGAAGATCCTCTGACCTTCTTTTATGACTAAATATCTCATATCATTATTGAATATGTTTTCATATCTATGTAGATTTTGATAAAGCAGTTTTAAAACTTCTGAAAATGTATTTCTGCTCAACAGTAGTTCTGTAGACAATAGAATCTAATTCAAGCAAGAAAGAATGAATGACTTGGCTCAGTAATTCATTATATACTAAGGAGCTACTATATGTTCATGGCTGCCAGGCATCATGAAGAAAAGGTAAAAAATAATTTGGTCTTGCCCTCAAAGAGCTTGTGACCTAATAAAATTTGTTCACAAATACACATTAAAAATGATTAAGTCCATAGGAGAGGTATAAGTAGTGCGCTCATGGGATTTGTAACTGGAAAGAATTTTACATATCATCTCACCCAGCTTTGATTTGCTGAAAAGAAACTGAGGCCCAAAATAGGTGATTTATTCAAGGCCACAGAATAAATGACAGGTCAAAGATTTGAATTCAAACTCTCTAACTGTAGATATTGTGCTCTTTCTATCATAACACATGGATTCTCTTAAAGGGAAGAATCATTTGCCACTAGAAAGATCAGGGCAGGCTTCATTAAGGAGATAAGACCCTAAGATAAGCCTTAAAGGGGAGGGGGGAGTATGTCAACAAGTAAGACTTTATAGTTGTGTGCATGTGTGGTAGAGGAGTAGAGAGGATATCCAAAGTGAAGATGATGGCATAAGATCAGAAATTCTTTTTGAGCTGAGAATAAGACTGGAGAGGTAAAATATGAATGCACACCTTAAAGATAGTTTTGTTTATTTGTTTGATGTATTGACAAAGTATTTTATTCAGAATATTAAAACAACAAAAACAAAAAAATGAGACTATTTGACATGTGATGAAATTCCAATTTTCCTAAAATATTATTTTGTAAAGTTCACATGGTATCTGAAGAGGGTAAGGCCATTTTAAAGAATTTATTTAGAGGATGATTTCTGTTAGCCAAAAGATTGATGGAATCTCCATTTTAGGAAGTACTCATACTAGGAATGCTCATCTTAGACCCGGCTCAACCTATGACTGTGAACTACTTTCCAACCTCTCCCTCAGCATTTTTTAATGCTGGCAATGCTTCCACCTCTATGGGCTCTTTCAGTTGATGAGTTTGTCCTTAGAAGCTTCATTTAAGAAAGTGCTCAAAGCAGCTACTATGTTCACTTCAAACCTAGCTCAATCAATAACTCTCTGAACTACTTTTCCACTATGTTCAAGCAACAGTTTTCAGCTTTCCTTTATTCCTTCACTTTCCTTATTAGAATGTAAACTCCTTGAGGGCAGGAACTCAATTTTTGCTATGCTTGTATTCCTATTGCTAAAAACAGCTCTTAGTATCATGTTGTTTAGTTGTTCACTTGTGTCCAACACTTTGTAACTATCCATGGGATTTTTAAAGGCAAGATACTGGAATGATTTGCCATTTTCTTCTCCAAAGGATGAAGACAAACAGGTTATATGTCTTGCCCAGGGCAAGTAAGTGTTTAAGCTAGTAAGTGACTAAAGCTAGATGTGAATCCAGGGCTTTTTGACTCCAGATCCAAACTCTTACCTACTGAACAATTTAATTAACTCTCCTGGCACAATAATATATGCTTGATAAATGTTCAGTGTAATGATCTATCTACCTATCTACCTACTTGCCTGCCTACATATTTGATAATTAATATGTGTATATGGATAATCCATTATCAAATAATTTGATTAAAATAAGAAACACTAAAATGACATTGAATATAATTTGATTTTTCTTTAAAGATTCAGAAGCTACTTCAACCATGCAATGCCTCAAGGTCATCATCATGGATTTAAATAACACCAATGTAGAAAAATTGTGGTTAGTAGAGAATTCTGTTTGACAACATGTGAACTTTCTTGCAGATACATGCATGTGAATACATATACATCTACACATGAGAGTATAATGTGCCTGGATAATGCATCAATCCACTGTTTGACTCTATAAGTAGTTTTGCATATCAAAAATCATAGAGATTACATAAATTAACCAGGTAAGAACTAGAACAAGATTCTCTAATACTCAGAGGTAGTTAATAATCGTAACAATCTAGTTACCTCCTGAAATACACCTAAGATGGTATTTGCTCCTGTCCATCAGCACAATGTCATTCAGGTTTGTACCTAGACTTAAAGTAATGCTTTCAAAATAAGACGTTTCCTTCCTAGAAATCACAATTAATTGATATTTATTCACTGTTCATGCTGGCATACACCTTAATCGAAGCACTATGGTAGCTGAGAAAAGTAACATATCACTGAAGCTTAAGGTGGAGTCTACAGTGTAAATATGTTTAAAATATATGAAGCTCTTAAAGACATCAGAGCACCTTGTTTCCTTTTTTTATTCAAATCTTACTATATCTTGAATTATTCTGCTTGCAGTATTTAAATATATACTGTATAATAATAATAATTGTATTTATTCAATGCTTTTAAATATTACTATGTTAATTTTTTGAGTCTTATAACAACCCTGTGCCATTATCATTTTCATTTTACAGAGGAGGAAACCAAGGCTGAGAAGTTAAGTTACTTATCCAAGGGAACAAATCTAGTAACTGTCTGAGGCTGGACTGAAATTCATGTCTTAACTCTTAAGTTCCTATCCATTATGCCATTTATCCTACCTACCTACTATAGAACCTAGGTGCCCATAAAATACAATAATGATGGTTTGGGTTTATAAACTTCTGAATCCTTTATACATTTATTATCAATTCCTTTTCTTTAGTGAAAGTAAGTAAGTCAACAAGAAGGATTGAAGTGACCAAGAAAATGACTTCCATTTTACAACTAGAGACCCAGGTGAATTGTACAGAATTGTATAGCAAGCTAATTGTAAATCCAAGACTGACACACTATCTCCTATGGAAAGCTATTTTCATTATACTATGAATAACAATGGACCACAGTCTTGTTTATATAAGATACTATTATAGTCCATTCCTTTGAATATCAGTTTTCCCAATAGTCCTGCATCATACATGGTCAAACCTGAACAGGGTCAATGGCATCCAGGGACAGTTTTATATTCTCCCTCTCCTAAATGTTCCAACTACCCAATAGATAACATAAGAAATGCCTCCCCTACCTAAGGGTGTAACCAGAGGAATATCCTTTTTTAGTATAGGGATACCAAGAAATGTTTTCTCAAAGGGCAAGGTCATTGTTAATTCTAAAATGGTTAGGGACATGCTTATTCCCCAACCAGCTTAGCTTTTTTCAATTACCAGTTATGAATTAATCTAAATGAATTCATCTAAATCTTTTTCTTTTCATTTTTGTAGGAGGTCAGACTCAATAGTGATTTAACTGAAACAACAATAATCTGGGGATCTGACCACAAATTCATTATGAGCTAAGAGTGCAAACATGATTTACAATGGTTTCCAATAAAAGTGAACTTGATCTTAGGCTGCATTAGATCAAGTAACACACCAAACTGTCTATAATCCATTGATCAAAATATATTTGAAGTACAAGGTAAAATTGTGAATATCACAATTTAAGAGAGAAAGTGACAAATTTCCCAAAGGCTTATAGTTTCCTCATTTCATAATGAGAAAATGAAAATAAACACAGAAAACAGGAGCACAAAAAGATTCAGTGTTTTTGCCCAAGATGGCACACTGAGTAAAGTTCTCCTAGATTCCAGTCTCAATTTCCTTCCAATTCACCATACCATGCTAGTCTTCCTCTTTTCCTTCTTGCTGGAGCAGAGCTTCTCAGGGATAGTATGTAGGGGATTCCTGATTTCATGTGAATCCTTTTCCAGACAGTCTACAGTACACTTACAATAATGAGTTCCATAAGCTGCCCTGGTTCTAATGTTTCTTCCTATATTTGGCAAATGAACACATCATATCCTCAACCTCCATGACTTTAAACATAACTTACTCAGTTTTAGTAAAAAGAAGTCCTAATTTTGGTCCTGTCTTTTCTTTATCTCCTATCCTTCCCCTATCTATCCTCCCCCATAAAAACCTAAGATATCCTTTGTCAGACATATAAGTGCAAGTATCCACTATTTTCTTACCAGAGATAATGGAATCATTCAAAGCTTCTTCATCCTGATATAAAAGTGTATCATCCTTGAGTTCTGAATTCATGATCATGTTTTCTTTGTTTTCATCAGACTCTTTAACTGAATTCCGTTTGTTCTCTGAACTGCCATCACAGCTCAGTACATTCTCTTTCTCTTTGCTTCGTTCAATACTGGAGGTCCTGGATGGACGCACATCCACTCGCTTCTTTGGCGACCCTTTACTCTCTCTTCCTTGAAAGCTAGGATTAGAAGATAGCTCAAGTTATATCTTAGCTTAAAGTTTTAAATTTACAATAGAAACAAAACTATGGAGTAGCAATATCCAAACTAAAAATTGGCCACAAATATGGGAAGGGAAGTGGAGAAAGGAACCCAACGCATTCATATTCTTGTCTTTTGATGGAATTGGATCGATCACATCTCAATTTTGGCCATAAGAATGAAAGGTTGCATCCATTTCAGTGATTAAGACATCTTTTTTGATGAAAAGCAAATAAATATCTTATACTTATGTGTATGGAAGGTATCTATTTGATGTTCTTCTGTATTGACCTTAAACAGTTGAGTATTTTTTTTTAAGCCTAGCATATAAAACTATAATTCTAATAAATCCAGGCACAGGAAAAGTTCAATGAAGATTGCAAAGGAAACTTTATTAGATTTCTCCAACTGATAAAAATGTAATTAGGGAACCAAGAAGTAAGATCTCCTTTGCTAATCTTGAGAGTCTCCCTCCCTGAAGAAGCCAGGTAACATCGGACACTTTCTGATATAAATCCTTGGCATTTTGGTGAAGTGAATTGAGAGCTAGTCTCAAAGCCTAGAAGACCTGGGACCAAGTCCTGCCCCCCCCCCCCCCCCCAGTGCATACTGACTGGGATTCCTGCAAATAATTTATTCTTCCAGGGGTCTGGACAGCTCTCTAACATTCGACATTGGTTAGAAGACTGGTAAAAATTTTTGACTCTCTTTGGAGTTTCCTTCACTATTGTTATCTCAGGTTAAATCACTATTTTTATCCCTATCTGTAAAATTGATTCCATAGGAGTGGGTCAGGGCACCCCAAGCCTATTTCAGTTTTGTTGTTCCCTTTGGGGTATTAATGGTAATTGGTACCTTCCCCAAACACACAAGAAACTTCCTGACTCTAATTTGTCTGCCTATGCTCCCAATTGTTCATTTGTGTTAAACTTCTGTGTTCTCCAGATATTGGCATATAGTTTCCTCTTCCCTACCCAGTCCCTTCTCGCTCTTGATGACATTTGTAATCATCTTCCCTTTTTCTGACATCCTCTTTTTCCTAGCTAGTGGAAGGCCATACTGAATATTTAAAGTAATCTGAAAGCCAAATTGCCTAGGAAACACTCAGTCTTCATCTAATTTAAAATATACTATATACTTGGATATACTTAAGATCTTCCTCAGATGACTTTTGAATTAAACTTTCTTACAAGCAAGCAACTCTCAGCCAACTATTTGACATGAGTCATTTAATTTTTTATAGAATTTGCTGAATCCCTGTTTCTAATGTAATAGTCTTTACTCCTTAACACATTTACCATCACTGATGTTTCTTTTATTATTTACCTATTATGGGTAATGAGCCACATTATAAAAACCAGTTTACCTAACTTTTTCCCAGATCAGGCTTTTATTGCTTTGAAGACATTGGTCTACCACCAAGTGTATTATGGAAACTGCTTGAGCATCCTATTCTTTTTGCAAGGGTCTTTTTTGGAAGTATCCCCTCCCCTTCCCCTGAAAAAAAAAAGTCTTGATGAATTGAAATATCCTTACCTATCCTGACGGTGCTTAGTTGCCAGAGCTCGATGTAGTTCCTCGATAACTCTGCTAGGAGGCAAGGGCCTATGGACAGCAGTGAGATGAGGGGACCCTGTGGGTGTGGAATGTTGTCCTCTAAGGAGGGGTTCAGAAACTTTCTGGCCAGAGGCTTGGAAGAGGGTAGCTTGTCCTGAGATTTGGGAGGAACCAACAACAACATAATTCTTCAGGATTGTGGAAGGAGGGGATTTCACTGAGACATCATCCGGATCACTCCCTGCTGCAAAAGAGGAAAACAAACAGAAATACAATCCTAGCATGCAAAACCTGCTGTTTTGGGGGTATGGGATAGGTAACATTCAAACTAAGAAGTGAGCTGCAACCCCTGCCTGCCTTACAGTTCTAAATTGCCAAGTAGCAAATGCATAATCTTTCCAACCAAGGCAACCAGATGGAGAAGCAGGGCCTATTGCACAGAGAGTTGGACATAGGAGGTCAGGAAGTCCATATGAACTTTATGAGTTCATCTGAAAGATGCTTTCTCTGACATAATCTCAGTATCTCTACGAAGCTGTCTAGGACATCAAATGCAGAACAAGTGTTAATCTATATTGCTAGAGGAAGTTTTCTCACCTGGAATTCCTATAAAATACAATCACTGAATTAGATCAAATAATTCTAACCAAATAATGCTAATCAAATGTTAACCAGAAGAAAAAAGAAAAGTACTTTCTCTGCCTTCTCATTTTTCTTTGCCACCTTTCTCCATTCTGGGATTTATTCCATTTCCCTAAGTCTACCTTTTATTTATTCTTTATCTCTTCTCCCACCTTCATTCTTTTTTTAAACCAGTCTTCTAAGGTTAGTCAGGAGCATGTATTCTGGAGAGTAACTTCCCTAGCCAGGACATCTGCCAAGGCCAAGAGCAAAGATTTCATTAAAATTGCTCAATGAATCTCTCCAGAGATTGAAAGGGGTGGGGGTAAAATAGGAAAAATCTGTCACCTTGCACTAACCAAAAAAAGGGAGGGGGAAAGAATACCAGCATCTTAAAGAGATCTTGTATTTCAATGGGGGGAAAAAATCAATCCAAACCACAGACCTAAAAAATAAAAGGAAAAAACAGCCTGCTTTCAATGATCCCTAGCAGGGAAAGAAAACATAGATGGTTTGGTCCAAATAGGCTGAGCAATTGGCAACTTTACAGTCCTTAACTGGTCATCCTCTGCTAGGAAACTTGACACTGCAGTCAACATTGAACTTAACAGTCAGGGACACCTAGACTTGACCACAAAGCTCAACAAAGGGAACATCATTCGCAAAAGCAGCAGCTCCATTTCATTTTATTCAACTTTAGATGTGTCTTGGAATTATGTTTAAATAAAAATGTTATAAAAATAAAGGTAGCGTTTTTTTTATCTTAGATTAGACAAGTTGGGATTTTTTTTTCTTTGTAGGCTGCTATAAATCAATCAACAAGCATTTATTTATTAAGTGCCTACTATTTCCTAAACACTATGCTAGGTATTAGGGAGTAGAAAAATAACCCATTGCCTTCCAGAAGTGTATACTCCATTGGAAGAAATACATCCATCTATAAAATGTATATACAAGTAATATACATTAACATTTGAGGGATAAGAAATGATGTCCTATAGAAAATGGCAACCAAGTTGAATCTTGAAGGAAACTAGAGGCTCTGAGATTTGGAATGGAGGAGAATCTGCATTTCAGACATGGACAACTGATAAAAAGAAGGGAGATAGACAATTGTTGTGTAAGAAAATAAGAAAAGTAGATTGCCTGTAGAGTGGATGAATCTGTGTAGAAGGCTGAAAAATTAGGTTGGGGTCAAATTTTAAAAGGCTTTAAATGTCAAAAAGAGGAGTTTATATATGGATTTTAGTTGTAATGAGGTCACTGAAATTTGCAATCTGTCATTACATGGTACTGACATGAATTTGGAAGCTCTGTGGAGAATAAAGTACCTATTATGCAATCCTTATCATGTATATTACCATGTATATTAATGTATTTTTGACTCTAGAAAAATAATTTTAGTTTATGCAGATAGTGAAAATTTTGCATAAAACAATAACCTTGTCCACATATAATCTTGTCGCTGTGATAGAATCTTGGACCATAACTCAGAAGATCTAATTTGAATCCTCTATCTACCACTCACTAGCTGAATGACCTTGGGATAACCATTTAATCACTCTGGGTCTCAGTTTCTTCCTCGGTAAGATGGAGTTGGACTAGTCAAATGAACTCTTTCCTTTCTGTTTTAAATAATTCTATTTTGTATCCCTTACATACCCTTTCCTTTTGCTCCCATTCCCAGATACAATAGAATAGTTTTAGGATAATAAAAGTTATTGAATATATATTAGAAACTTGGCATGACTTTTGTTTGTGATCAGAAGTGCTCACTGTATTAGGAGTTTACAGACTTCATTTGAAACCTGGTTTGAACATTCTTCAACTGATAGTCAAAGGCTATGAACAGACAATTTTCAGAAGACAAAAAAGTTCAAAGTTATTAACAGTCATGCAAAAAAATATTCTAAGTGCTGAATAGAGAAATGCAAATTAAAACAGCTTCACACCTATCAGATTGGTTATCATGACAGAAGGGCAGCTAGTTGGTACGATGGATGGAATGCTTTAAAATGAGTTGGAGAAGGAAATGGCAAAATCACTCTGGTATCTTTACCAGGAAAAACCCATCTGGGTCATGAAGAGACAGACACGACTGAGAATGACTTAGCAATAAAAAGAGTCATAACCTGCAATCCTATGATCAACTCTCAAACTTGTGATTCTATAAAGCACCCCTGAATCAGCCTATGAGGCTATGGAATATGGTCTATTTCTATAACCCTCCTATTGGAAGGTTACAAAAGACATGGATAGCACAGATGTCTTTGTTTAATGTTGCTGTGTATGACTGCCTTTGTCTGGCACCTAGCACAGCTTCGTGACCAATTAAGGTTTTCAGAAATAAAGCTTTTTGTTGATAATATCAACGGTGATAAGTGATGAAAATCTGTTAGAGTTAAGTGATCCCCCCATTGGTGCCATCTAGTGTTGAGATATGAAAGCAAACACACCTTTAAGGCGTTACATCAGTAAAAGAAACATGTACACAAATAAAATCCTGAAGAACTGGAAAACCATCTTTCAAACAAAGTTTTACAACAATAGCTTGACAGATAGAAAATGAGCCCTAGAGCCAAGAAGATATGAGTTCAAATCACACTCCTGCCTCACTTTAACTGAGTGTTCATAGGCAGGTCTTCAATTACACACACACACACACACACACACACACACACACACACAAATTGAAAATTATGAATGTTCTGCCTATTGGTATTATTAGAAGGTTTGTACATGCTGACAAAATCACAGGTCTGAACACTAATACTATCCCTGTCCAAAAAGAGGTGACACTGAGATGAATATTTTATATCAATAATGAACAGAGTCTTTGCTCCCAGAGATTCAGAAAGGAAAAAAAAATAGTTTTAGCAATCTACCTTCTGATCTGCCTATGTTCTTCTCTATCATTTTAATTATTCATGAAAAAGATAAAGAAATAGAAAGAAGTTACAAATAAATATTTTTTTTTATTATGGCAGCCTTCTTTAATTGATGATCCAATTTTAACTGAGTATATAGAGACTAATATTTTTGATCAGACAAACCTTAATTTGACCTAAAGACTTAATCTTTTAGTTTTAACAAAGAAAAGGTCCTTGAAACTTGAATCTGAAATAGCATCAGAGGGAAACAACTTCCATTCCTCCTCAAATCATCATATGTTTATTAGAACTGTAATGTAGGAATTCAAGGATCTGGGGCAATTTCAGTTGAGTAATGGCAGAGTAGGGATAAGACAGGTCTCAAATAAAGAGTGTCAAACATGCTGACAAGCCTGGGAAATATAACAAAATAAATAAAAATATGATAAAATATGACATATTTAAAAATTAAGTCAATATGCATCCTGAAGGGTCTTCATTTCAATTTGAGCTTGACAGCACCTATATGTAGGAAGCAGACTAGAGAATAGTGATTAGGAGAGTTAAAGAGTCAGAGATCCTGAAAAGGCAGAATGTTCAAAAGGGATAAAAGGGTTTGGGGTCAAGATGGAGATGTGAAGGCAGGTCCTGAACTTAGGAGAGAAAGAAAGAATGATCTTGAGATCTTTGGAAGAAAGCATCAAGAACATGGATATGATGGGATGATTTTTAAAAGACTGAGATGTTTGGTAGTAGATGGAGGGTGTGAAAGTAGCAAGTGGGAAGTAAGTGATATGCCAAGTTCTCCTTTTAGCCTTGTGTGTCAACAGAGAGAGAGAAACATCCAGTCTTGGAAGGGGTGCCAAGAGACATGAGGTCTCCTGGAGAAAGCTAGATTCTAGAAAGCACAAGAAAATGGAAGGGATATGAAAGATACAGGATGAACAACCGAAGAAGGTTCTAAAGGACATCATGGAATGGGAGAGCAAAGAAGGCTAGGAATTGGATATAGCAGCTGGTTTATGCACTTTGATCAATGATTCTTAAGGTCACCTAGGCCATACCCTTAGGTTGGGCAATATTTCAAGGCCAGGTCCTTGATGCTCTTAACCCTAAACCCCAAGAAATGTGGTGAGGGAGGGGTGAGAGGAAGCAGCTAGCCAAAATTCTTGGGGTGGGTGAGAAGGAAATTGCTCTGGCCCCTTTTGAATGCTCCTGAGGCAAATCCCTGTTGTTTTATATCATGTTTAGCTTTGGTATTTTTATCAATCTGTGTGTACATTGAATTTCCCAATTTTACAATGGTAAGTTTTTGAAGGCATATTCTGTTCCATTTTTGTCTTTATATTGCCAAGGTATAGCAGTTTGTCATTGTAGGCACTTAATAATGTTTGTTGCATTGAATTGAACCAAGGCAATTATATTTAATTCAATTCAAAAGCATTTAAAATTCTAAGTATAAGGTACTAGTTTTGTAATAGTAAGAACTCCCTCCCACTTCCCCAACTTCCTTCTGGACTTTTGACTAGAAGTAAGCAGGTTTACACAAAATTTCCCATAAGAGTGGGAAATGATGCAAATGATTCCTTTGGTTAGCATATGCACATACTTGTTGTATTGAGCTCACCATCCCTTGCCTTTTCCCTCTTATTCCCTTCCCCACTCAGGGAGACGAATAAAGGATGAAAAATAGAGAACAAAAAACTAACCTGTTACATTTTTATTGGTTTTATTGGAGACTGACTTCGGTGGTGGGACTGGAAGCCGTGGGGGGCTGGGGAGCTGGGCTGGGTTTCTTTCCATGTGTTTATAGGGGGAGTCTGTGGATTCAGAAATAGGTAAGGCTTGGGCAGACTCTTCGACAGAGGACAGGCTGACATCCTCTAATTCTTCACTAGATGGTGAAGGCAGCTTGGCTAGTTAAGGGAAGAAAAGATAGGATTCATGAAAGCATCCAGCTTATTATTATTAAATCAAACATGACTAGAAAAATAAAATGAGGACGTTTATGGCAAAGGCAGGACCACAAATGGGTGGAAGGGGGAACTAGCTACCATTTTGTTTTTGTAAAACAAAAAATAAACTATTCCAAAGAAACTACAAAGCAGGTAGAAGCCAAACAACCCATTCTAACTGATCAAGCCCCATCTCCCTAACTTTGCTTATATTTTTTCTATGAATTGAAGAGTAGGGGGACCAGAATGTTTGACTGCAGCTCAATTTACTGCCTATTGTGAATCATTTCATTCTAAAAGTGAAATTAGCTACCTTTGAAGTTCTACATAGAGAAATTAGCTTTCTATTCCTGGTGAACAGTTCAGTGGTGCCAGTAGAGAGCCTTCTAGATCTGGAGTGAAAAAAAAAAACAGAACACCTGAGTTCAAATCCAGCCTCAGACACTTACCAATTAAGAGACCTGGGTAAGTCACTTAACCTTCGTCTCCCTCAGTTTCCTCACCTGTAAAATGAGGATAATAATGGCACCTATCTCCCAGGTTTGCTGTAAGTATTAACTGAGATATTTGCAAAACACTTTATAAACCTTAAAGTGCTAAATAAATGTTATTGTTGTTTCTGTTACTGTTATTATTACTTGCATCTTTCAAAAGCCGTTTTCCCACTATGGACAAGTGCCAAAAATATGATTAGAATTCTAGATTTGTGTATTAATCACTTTTTTCCATATTTTTTTGAGATCTCCCTAGCTTTTGTGCTGAACTCTTGGGAAACAGCAGGATAGACAATTGTGGCAGAGATGAGAGAGAGGAAGAGAGAGGAAGCATGTTTAGCCGATGTTCCAGAAAGGGATATGATTAGATTTTTCATCTGAATCAAACTGGTCCTTGGGTTCCTGTTTATAAGTAACTAATTTCCTAAAAACATAATTATACTGAGAGTTATTTATATAACAATTTACCAGAGGCCAATTTTTCTACCTGCCACCTGACAGAGCTCAGGGATTTTATTTATTGCTCAAGATATTGACTTCTCATCTCTTCAACCAACTGTCTCCACTGATAGGGTGTCATATAAAAGTGGTTTCCTTATGGCTGAAGCTAATGCATACTATTCATCCTGAAATGATTGCTGTGAATAGTTAGGTTAACAGGATGCATAGGCTCTTGGATGAATATCTGGGGTTAGTTATAGGAGTTAGAGATGAACTAACTACCTTAACTAAATGAAAGCCAAAGGACTTGATTAGGGCTGACCCCCCAACCACAAGCCACAGAATACAAGTTTCCCCTACTAGTGCAATGCTCAAATTCATTTTAGATAGATCTAGAAAATCCTCTCTCAAAGAATGAGAGGATGCTGTGCATGGATAGAAAATGGAACAGAAATTTAAAGAAAGTATTATAGACTTTGGGAGAATGGGAGTTGTTTTGCAAGGGATTGATCTGAGCAAACCTCATCAGAGTGAAGGAAGCATTGAATTTGTATAACATCATACTTTTTGCTTAGAAAAATAGTACATTCTTTTGCTTTTCTGAACCAAAATGGACCATGAAACCTCTTTAGGAACACAGAATTCTTGATCTCTATTCTACCATATGACCTTGACCCTCTATAATATAAAGAGAGGATCCACAGGAACAATACTATTCCTAAGGAAGCTATTCCTAAGAGAAGTCTGACTTTTCTTATTTCTGAGTCCGTCCAATGTTCTTGAGTAACTTTCACATTCACTTTTTCATTTAAATTACATCCCACCCTCCAATTTCCAGCTGAAGCAAAAGTCTCTAAAGTCAAAGCAGAAGGTTCATATAGAATGGTTCATGGCTAGATCTTAGTCAAATTTTTCTTTTCCCTCTCTCTGTTCTTTCTTGCCATTCACATACATTGGGTAGTTTTCCAATTCCCTTCAAAGATTTTCTACAGACTAATTGTAAAATTATGTGCTCCCCATTTTGATTTCTTCAAGCACTAGAATTCTCCACTCTTTTCCAATCCAAGATCACTTCTCTTCTAGTGAATCAAATAAATTTAAATGGAAATGATAATCAACAACCTTTTAAAATAATGATTCCTTTTTTCCCCTTTTTTTGGCAGGGAATGGGGGGGTATATGAGTGAGAGAGATTGTCCATAAATATAATTTCATTGGTTTCGAAAACTACTAGTGAAAAACCTTTTTTAACCAATGCAAATGGGTCATCTACAACTTATAATCTTAGTTGCCAGAACACTGAAAGTTAAGTGAATTGTTCAGGGTTGTACAGATATTATGTCTGTGTCAGAGGCAGGACCAAAAATAAAATCTTTCTAAGGTCATTGTAAAAATTAAATGAAATTTTTGAAGTGCTAAATAAAATCCTTAAAGTGCTAAATAAATGATATTGTTGTTGCTGCCCCTTTTACCTCCCGTCATTTTCATTACTAATACAGATTATTCTATTTCAGAATAGTTTATCACATCATAATTTATTGAGAAGCATCATGAAGTGATGGATAGAAAGTCATCCTTTGAAATAAGCCCTATATTAAAGCTCTACCTCTAACATAATACTAGTCATGTCCCTGGGCAAGTCACCTTAGTCTCTCAATGATCTAGACAAGTAATATCAAACTCAGAAGGAAATAAGGTCATTCACAACCACAAATAAATATCTCTAACAGTATGCATATTGTTCTATAAAATCATATATCAACATAATACATGCTTTATTGCAGTTTTATTTTGTTTTATATTTATAATTATATTTTACAATCTGACTGACCCTACTGATAAGTGTAGGCCTGCTAGTAGTGCTTGATACCTCTGGGATAGAAAATTATTTGAGATCATAAGCAACAGAGAAGGTACCTAGTTGAGGAAGTTCTTTCAACAGATTGTTCCTTAAATCAATGAAATCACAGACCTAGTCCTTATTGATATCCTATTATTTTCACATATATATATATATATATATATATATATATTATATGTATATAAAATATAAAGAACCTATAATGTGTTGAGCACCAGGGTTATACGTACAAAAGTCAGACAATTTTTGTCCTCAAGGATTTTCTATTCTAGCAGGGGGAAACAACACTTACTCCTGTTGTTCTGGGAAAAAAAATAAATCAATACTACTATTTCTTTGAGAAAGGGTATAATATTTGACTGTCCTTTGCCTCCTTTTGCCATCTCTATCACTTCCTACATCAAAGCTCCCTTCCCTGGTCATCACTCCTTATATATGGATTATATGAATAGCCATATTTTAAATAGCAATAGCTAATTTTATATAATGTTTTAAGGTTTACAAAGATTTCCCCCCAGTATAAGTATGATTACCTCTATTACTGCAAGAGACAATATGGCATAGTACTTAGATAGTCAACCCCAGAGATCTGGGTTCAAGTCTCACTTTTTTTTTGAAAGGCAAATTGGGTTAAGCAGCTTGCCCAAGGCCACACAGCTAGGTAATTATTAAGTGTCTGACACCGGATTTGAACCCAGGTACTTCTGACTCCAGGGCCAGTGCTTTATCCCCTGTGTCACCTAGCTGCCCCTCAAGTCTCACTTCTAACACATTCTAATCTGTGTGACTCTTAATCAATATCTTAGTGCTCTAGGCAAGGGGTATCAACCATGTGACCCAAAGTACTCTGAGTGTTGTTTGAATCTGATTACCACATAATTCCTATAAGATTTTAATGTGTTGCTATAGTAATTTTAAAAAGGAATATATGAACGAGTGGCTTTTTTGACATAAGGTTAACTCATAGTTCTTTATGAATGTTTCAGTGGCCCCTGTTTCTATTTTAATTTGACACTAATAACCTGAGTGGGCAGATGGAGTTTTGTCATCAGAGAGTTACCTTTATCCACGAGATCACAGATTCAGTCTCTATCTTTGTCTCCTATCATCTCCTTTTTTTTTTTTTAACAAAGAAGGAAATATAGGCCCACATATAAGGGTCATGTAATCCAAGATGGAGCCACAACTTCAATCCAGATCTTGAAATTCCAAAGTTATCACTTTGTCTTCTACCACCTACTGCCTCCAATAAAACAAACAAAAAAAAGTATAAGAGCCCCCACCAAAATCTTATTCTCCCTAACCTGGGATCTTAAAGTATAGGACAAATTCCACTGAAGTATAAGGACTTTATTGATGAGTCCAGTGATAAATGAGGTCCATCATCTCTGGTTCAAAATCATTAAATGAAGATATGGTTATCACCAGATGGTTTGCCATAGGGAGGTAGACTTTTACAAGGGTGGGGTGAAGTGAGGAAACTATAGGTACCATGTCAGCTATGTCTTTAGAGGGCTTATCCACATTGATGGAATCAGTTATCTTTTAACTATTGAATTAAGTAATAATCATATTTTATATTTATATAGTGATTGATAGTTTAAAAATGATTTTCAGGAGAGGTGTGTAGGTTCTTTGCTCCATTTTTGACTGAAACAGAAGTCCTGCAAAAGTTGAAACCTTGGATCCCTACTCTTCTGATTGATGACTGTTTCTTCTGGATAACTATTTTAGCAAATCCCCAGCTATGCTCCATTTTACTTATTCCTCTCCAATTATCTTTTTACTTATACCCTGGGTCAATAAAAATGAGAACTGAGAAAACCCCCCAAGGAATTGCCCAAGATAACACTGGTTACTTTCTTACTGTCTTTCACAATAATTCTACTTTCATGATTAAGAACTTTGAAATTCCCTTTTCTGACCATAACCTCCTAACACTTCATATCTATATATTGAAAATATTTTTGTCTTTATCATCATCTCTAGTTACTTCCTCCCTCAATATTCTCCTAAACTGCCATCCTGGCTTTATTTCTCTCCCCTCTGAGTCTTGACCCTCTAGCAAACCAGTTCAATTCTATCCTTTTTTGTATTATTTAATTCCTTGACCCTCTCTCTTCAACCCTAGACTACTGCATGATTCCTCCCAGAATATTACTCCTTCTTCATCCCAACATGTCTTTATTTTCCCAATGGCAATACCTTAACCCCTATTAACACTGAGTTGTCTTTCTATGAACACTGAGTTCCTCCCAAACCACCATTTGAGGAATTTCTCACAACCACCAAAGTTTTCTTCATATCAGTCCCACATTTCTTCCCACATCAGTCCATTACTGCCTAGACTACTTTTTCACCTTGTATCCATGTGACTACTTTCCTCTTGACCCTCCCTTGTTTTTCAGCTCCATTGCATGCATTGCCTTATTTGAATAGGAGGAAAAAGAAAATGGTGAGGAGGAAAGGAAAGGGACAAGGATAAACATTTATTATAGGCCTACTATGTATTGGACTTTGTACTAAGTGATTTACAAATACTATCTCATTTTGATCCTCACAAAACTAGATAAGGTAGGTAATATCATCATCTCTATTTTATAGTTCAAGAAACTGAGGCAGGGAGGCATTAAGTTGCCCAGATTCATATAGCTAGGGAGTTTCTTAAGAACAGAGCCTGACGTGTTTATATTTCCAGAACTTAGTTCAGTGCTTGGTCCATAGCAAATGCTTAATTAATGCCCACAATGAAGAAACAAAATGATTACTTTTTGAAGATGATATATAGAATCCTAGGAAATCAACCAAAGAAACTAGTTAAAACAATGAATAACTTCACAAGAGTTGTTAGATTTAAAATAAACCTACATGAATCATTATCATTTCTATATAACTACCAACAAAACCCAGAAGGAAAAGATAGAAAAAGAAATTGTATTTAGGATAATTGCAGACAATATAAAATACTTAGACATCTACCTGTCAAGACAAACTCAGGGATTATATGAACACAATTACAAAATATTTTTCACACAAATAAAAACAGATCTAAATAATTGGAGAAATACTGTTTATGGGCAAGCCAAGAAATAAAATGATACTTCTATCCTAAGTTAATTTACTTATTTAGTTCTATACCAATCAAACTCCCAAAGAATTATTTTAAATAATAGAAAATAATTAGTAACAAGATTCATCTGGAAGAAAAAAAGATCAAGAATATCAAGAAAATCAATGAAAAAAATGTGAGGGAAGATGATGATGATCTAATAGTTCCAGATTTCAAAATAAAGTACAAGTGGTAATCAAAATAGTCTGGTACTGGTTAAGAAATGGAGGAGTGGACCAGTGGAATACACTAGGTTAGTTACCTAATACACAATAGGAAATGACTGTAGTAAATCTAGTGTTTGATAATTCCAAAGATCCAAGGTTTTTTTTTTGGGGGGGGGGGTAAGAGCTCAGCTTTTGACAAAAATTGCTGGGAAAACTAGGAGTTTGGCAGAAACTAGACAGAGACCAACAATACCTCACACTGTATGTCAAGAAAAGGTCAAAATGGATAAATGATTTAAACATAAAGAATGATATTATAAGTAAATTAAGGGAGTATAGAAGCATATGCCTGTTGATCTAGGAAAGAGGTTATGACAAAACACGAGATAGAGAAGATCATGGGAGGCAAAATGGATAATTTTGATTATGTGAAATTTAAATCTTTTGCACAAGCAAAATTAATGCTGAACAAATTAAAACAAGGGTTTTCTAATATTGGGCTCATTTCTCAAATATATAGAAACCTGAGCTAAATTTATAAAAGTAAGAACACATGCCCATTTGGTAAATGGTTAAAAGATATGAACAAGAAGTTTTCAGATGAAGTAATCAAAGATATCAACAGTCATATGAAACAATTTTTTATTACAGATTAGAGATGATTAAGTAAATAAGTTTAATTAATGTAATAATTTAATTAAAATGAAAATAATTCTTAAGTACCACCTCAAATCTTTCAGATTGTATAATGTCAGTAAAAGAAAATGCCAAGCACTGGAGAGATGTGGAAAAACTAGGATATTAAGGTACTATTGATGGAGTTGTGAACTAGTCCAGCCATTCTGGAGAACAATTTGAAACCCTGCCCATAGGGATAGAAAATTGTTCCTATAATTTGACCCAGAAACACCACTATTAGTTCTATACACAATAGCAAACAAAGAAAAGAGAAAATGACCTCTTTGTGCAAAATATTTATGGCAGTTCTTTTTATAGAGGCAAAGAATCAGAAATCAAGTTGATACTCATCAATTGGGAAATTGTTGATCAGATTGTAGTATGTGATTGTGACAGAATACTATTGAACTATAAGAAATGATAAGGAGGATGGTTTCAGAAAAACTTGGAAGAGATATGAACTGATACAAAGTTAAGAAAACAAGAAGAATTTTTAATACAGTGATAGCAATATTATATGGATAATCAACTGAGAAAGAGCTATTCTGATCAAGAATTGATCCAAAATAATTCTAAAGGACAATTGATAAAAATGCTATCCATCCCCAGAGAGAGAACTAATGGAATCTGAATGCAGATTAAATCATGCTTTTAAAACTATTTCCACATTTTTACTGTTTTATTTTATGTTTTCTTTTTCAATGTGACTAATATGGAAATTTGTTTTGTATGAATTCATAAGTATAAGTGATATCAAATAACTCACCTTCTCAAGGAGAGGAGAGAAATAAGGGAGAAGAAGAGAATTTGAAGCTCAAAATTTCTAAAAATGAGAATTTCATTTGTAATTGGGAAATATTTAAGAAAGTAAAAATAATTTAAAAATAAACGCTTTAACCATCTATTAATCTAAATCATTCATTGTCAATTCCCAACTCTGAATTCTCCCACCATCCATCTCCCCAATGGAGGTACTGCTTAAGAGAGATAGAAAAAGGTAGGCAAAATACTGTTAGAGTGCATCTCAAATAGATGTTTTCTAATATCATCTGGGCTTTCATTTCAGCAAAACAAATTTTTTCCCTCTAACTAGCATGCTCATACTCCACTTCTCTTCTCAGGTTTCCTACACAGTCCTTCCCCCTCCAATTTTCATCCATGATATTCATTTTCATCAGAATTACTGTCTGCAGGGGCGGCTAGGTGGTGTTGGGGCGACTAGGTGGTATAGCGGATAGAACACCAGCCCTGGCGTCAGGAGTATCTGGCTTCAAATCCAGTTTCAGACACTTAATAATTACCTAGCTGTGTGGCCTTGGGCAATCCACTTAACCCCGTTTGCCTTGCAAAAAAAAAGCAAACCTAAAAAAAAAAACAACCCTAAAAGAATTACTGTCTGCAAAAATATCTATCCACCTCAGTTCTACCCCTCCATATTCTATATATTTCACCAACTTCTCATCTATCTTTACTTCTGGAGCCCCACAGCTTTGTTAACAAACTCCCTTGCAGTATGTCTCCTTTTCTGATACAATTATCCATATCTTAACATTTATGGAAGCTAGATTTAAAATATAACACTACATTCCTGGCAACCCCTCTAAAACTTGGAGCTCTTTCTCTCATGTAGCTTCAAGATACTGAGGTTTATTCTTTGCTGCTTCCAGTCCATCACTTTGCCATCATCATTGTATTTTATCCTTTAGGCTAACTATGGGAATCATTAAATAAATCCATACAGATAATAGGGTAAGGAACAAGGAACAATATCTGAGACCACCAAGGGCCTTGATGGTGTGTTCTATCAAAATTGCCACAAAGGTCAATTATGAGTACAATAAACACTATCTAAAAGTTCAGGATAATGTTTTTGTTTAGATATTTTTCTGTCACCTCTGACTTCATGACTCGTTTTTGGGATTTTCTTTGCAAAGATATGCGTATATGTATACATATTGTACATATTTATTGGAAAGGTATAAGTTTTTAAGAATTTTGAAAAGATTAAGAACATTTTTATTTGGGCTCATGGGCAACAAAGTGACTAGTATTTAATAAACACTTCCTGTAATCCAGATACTGTGCTCAATTGCTGGGGATATGATTGTGAGCCAAAGAAAAGCAGTCCCTGCCACAAGAAGTTTACATTCTAATAAGGGGTGATGATGATATTTCCTTCTTCAGCTCATTTTACAGATGAGAAAACTGAGGCAAACAGGGTTAAGTGACTTGCCCAGAGTCACAAACTGATAAAGTGTCTGAGGCCAGACATGATCTCAGTTCTTCCTGAATCCAGGCCTGTCACTCCATCCACTTCATCACCAAGCTATTCAGTTTGCCTCTCCTCCCCTGGTCATTGGACCCTGGCCAATTGGTCCTTAGGTACCAGCTCTCAGCTGGCACCTCATGATGCAACTTCCTTCAGTCCTATGGCTTCCTTATTCTGGAATTTTCATTTTCTCCTGATGCCTTCTTATCCTGGATTATTCCTCCACCATGCTTGCCCCCTTTTCTGTTTGGTGAGTTCCTTCTGGAGCCTGTAATTTGGAGAGGGGCCCAACTTCTTGTCTCTACTTCTGACTTTATAGATTTTGTACCTTAACTTTTCTTAGCAAGTGGGATCTCCTTATCCTGCAACATTCTTCTCTTCCTCTAGGCTTTTCATTCTGAAAAATCCCTTTCCCATGTCATCCACCTTTTCCCAATCAGTGAGATTCTTCTGAGCTTCCATTTTTGATAGAGGCTCATGCTAACCAACCTTTATTTTCACTTCTGGCACTGTTGATTTTCCTAACTTCACTAACATTGCTCCCCTTTCAGTTCTTTTGTGCATTGTCATCCTCTTTTATGAGCAGTTAGGTGATGCAATGATAGAGCACCAATCCTGGAGACAGGATGATCTGAATACAAATCTGGCCTCAGACTTTTGACACTTAATAGCTGTGTGACCCTGGGCTCTGGACTCACATCCAGAGTCACCTCCAATGGTCCTTATTCATATTTGATCATTGGATTGAGATGGTTCTGGAGGAGAAAGTGAGTCTGGTGACTTAGCACAGCACCCCCTCACTCAAATCCAATTCATGTGCTTTTCGTGAGATCACTTCCCTGATGTGGTGGTCTTCAAGAATGAAGGACAAACATTATCATTATCATCATCATCATCATCATCATCATCATCATCATCCCCTATTAGAATGTAAGCTACAAGGATTGCTTTTCTTTGGTTTCACAATTTTATCCCTAGTAAATTAGCACAGTATCTGGAGCTCAAAAAGTCTTTATTAAATACTAGTTATTCTGCCTTAGAAAATATTGTCCATGGGGGTGGCTAGGTAGATAAAACACCGGCCCTGGAGTCAGGAGTACCTGGGTTCAAATCTGGCCTCAGACACTTAACAATTACCTAGCTGTGTGGTCTTGGGCTGGCCACTTAAACCCATTGCCTTGCAAAAACCTAAAAAAAGAATTTTGGAAAGATAAAGAGCATTTTTATCTGTGTTCATGGACATTTTTTTTAGGTTTAAGGCCACACAGCTAGGTAATTATTAAGTGTCTGAGGCCAGATTTTAACCCAGGTACTCCTGACTCCAGGCACAGTGCTTTATCCACTAAGCCACCTAGCAGCCCCATCTTTCCAAAATTCTTAAAAACTGATGCCTTGCCAATAAAGAGTGACTTAAGAAACAGATATTTTCCTCTATATAAGGAGGAGAAATGCAGACTCAACCCACACCATTGACAAAGACCCATCATCTAATCATTACATAGATTCTAGTGATTGTAGAGGCATGGGGAAAGTTGTTGAAGGAGCAGAAACTCTTTACACCCACAGAAATGTTTCCATTATCTGAAATCACCCATGGGAATCTTAGTAGTTTTCTTATTTTTTGCAATTTTTTTTTGATTCCTAAATCTGAACAGCTATTTTATATAATGCACATAACTTTTCTGAACATAGATGCATTACATTTTGTGATTTGCTTTTGTCATTAGTGACATGGAGGCAATGTCTTACACAACTATTCCACTAATAAGCCTATGCTGCTTAATGTTGGAGAATAAGTAGGAGATCCTAATCACCTATCCAACCCTTGGAACAAGCCCCATGAAGCTCAGGCACTTGGTCTACATTATAACAAATATTAAAAAAAGTACTTTGAAATCTTTAAATCATTCTGACAACATCAGTTATTTTCATTATTTTGTTAATCTCAAAAAGAGACCATTTTGTCTCTTACCTAAACTATTATGACCACTTTCTAGCTGATCTTCCTGCTTCTAGTCTCTTCTTTCTCTAATATATATTTATAAACCTAATTAAGACCAAAAAATTTCTTTCCCTCTCAGAAATCTTCAGTGACTCCTTTACCCTAAAGGATAAAATGTTAACCCTTTTGTTTGGCATTTATAATCCTTTGCAATCTGTCTCTCAACAGTTCATATGACTCCCCTTCATACACTCTACCTTTCAACCAAACTTATCCATTGTATTTTTGAAATTCACAATACAGACTGTCCTCTGTCCCTCAAATGATCTCCTTCCTCAACCTATCAATTAGAATTTTTTCCTTTAAGGCTCAGCCCCTGCTATCTGCTACATCATTTCCTGATTCTTTTTCCTTCATTAGTATTTTCTCCTTCCTAATTTCTTTATATTCATTTATTTAATGTCACATATAAAGATCCTTGAAACCAGGGACTGTTGTTTTTGTCTTCATATATCCTAAGAGAGCATCTTGCTTGTAGAAAGCATTTAATTTTCTTGTGTTGACTTACTATATGGGAATCCATGACAAAAAAAGAAAACAAGGCATAGTTGCAAATAAAACTTGTATTTGGGCAAAGGCTTCAAAGGTTTCAAAAAAAGATAGGTAGGATTTCATGGACAAACATTCTATAGGGAAATTCCTTCTGGGAGAGATTGGAAATTCTCAGAAACAAAATTTGAAAAATAAAGATAAATGGTTTTTATTAGGAGGAAAATAGAAAATTGTTAAAAGAAAATGCTGTAAAAAGGAGACTCATGAACAATCTATATTCGAAAGAAATGTCCTGAAGATGGAAGCAAGGGCAAATAACAGTATGAAGACAAATGTGTAGCATGAAAAAATGATGCCAAGCATACTAGAGCTGAGAATGAACTGACAATGATGAAGAATTCTAAAGACAACCTATTTTGGCGGGGAGAAAAAGAAGTATCAGAGAAGGATGTCTAAGATTTGCTCAAATTGTAAATAGGACAGGTGTAAAGGATGAATGAAAGAATTATCTCTTGTTTTCTTTTTTCTCTACAGGAGAACAGCATTGAGAGTGTAAAGGAAAAACAAAACCAAAAAAATGGTTCATAGGTGACTGAAATGCAGGATAAACAGATATTAAGAGAATTCCAAGATGAATAAAATAAATTTATCAGGTACAGACAAATTATATCTTAGTGAGAGATTTGGTGGATGTGATGGCTGAACCACTAAGTGATCTTTGAAACTTTTTGAAGAAGGGAAATGTCTCAAGGGATCAAAATATAGACTTAGAGAATCTCAGAGTTGTAAGAGGCCACTTAATCCAACCTCTATATGAACAATAGTATCTTCTATGAGATGTCCAACAAATGGTCATCTAACCTTTGTCTGAAGACCTCTAATGACAAGAAACTGCTACCTCCTGGAGCAACTATTTCCACTTTGAGATGGATATGATTCTTCTGAATTCTCTTTCAATCAAACTTCAATCCACCTTGCTGATACTTCTACTCTTGCTCTTAGTTCTGTTTCAAGTGATGAGTTGAACACATTTCATTCTTTTATATTATGGAAACCTTTCAGAAGCAGTGTGATATGGAGGAAAGCTATAAGATTTGGTGTCAAAGAACATGTGTTCAAACCTTGACTCTGTGACTTATACTATGTGACCACAAAAAAAATTGTTTAACTTCTGTAGCACTCAGCTTCCTCATCTTTAAAATGGGATATATATATATATATATATATATATGCATATATATATATATATATATATATATATATATATATATATGACTAGATCATCTGAAGTTTCTTTCAGCTATAAATCTATTGAACTCTAAAACACTCAGAAAACTCATACCTACTTTTCTTTTCCAGGTTAATCATCCCAAGTTCATATTGTTTTTTATCTTAAGTCCTTTTATCATTTTAGTCTTCATTCTTTGGATGATATCCAGTTTGTCAGTGTCCTTCCTAAAATGTGCTGCTCAGAACTGAACATCATATTCTAGACTGATTCTGACTAGGTTAAAGAGGGACTTATCACACCTATTTATTCCTAGAAGGGATACCTCTCTTCATGAAACCTATATGTTACAAAAGCTTTCTGGATGTCATTTTATGCTGTTGACTCATATGAAGTTTGAAATTCACCAAAACATCAGATCATGTTTGGACAAAAAGATATCTAGCTGTGTTTTTCCCATTTCATATTTGTATAGTTGATTTTATTATGTCAATCATTCAACTTTATATTTATCTTTTTTTTAGTTTCTTTTTGCAAGGAAATGGGGTTAAGTGGCTTGCCCAAGGCCACACAGCTAAGTAATTATTAAGTGTCTGAGGCCGGATTTGAACTCAGGTGTCTCCTGACTCCAGGGCTGGTGCTCTATCCACTGCACCACCTAGCCACCCCTTATATTTATCTTCAGTAAATTTTAGATTAGATTCAGTTAAATGAACTACTCTATCAAGATATTTCTAGAATCAGAATTTATCAGTTTATGTGTTTGCTATTCTTTCTAGATTTTTGGCCATTTTTCAGACTTGATAAAAATTTCACTTATGCTTCTGTGGAATTTTTTTGATTAAAATAAGAGTAACAATAGAGTGACAAGCAGAAATATCTGGGGTATTCCAGTGGAGACTTTTTTTAAGTTGATATTGAATATTATGACTCTGATTCAGGTCATTAAATTAATTTCAAATCCATCTAAATGTACTAGTGTCTAAATCATATTTCTTCAGCTTGTTAACAAGAACAGAGTGAGAAAAATGGCCAAATATTTTCTTAAAAGCAAGATTAACTCTATAACAATTCTTTGACCTCTCAAGATAATAAGCTTTCAAAAAAAAAAAGGAAACAACTTTACAGGGACATGGTCTGTTCTTGATGAAGCCAAACTATCCCCTTTGACATTACTGCTTCCTTTTTAAATGTTTACCTTTGTAATATTATAATCAAGAATTTTGAAAGTAATCAATTGAAGCTATACTATAAATTCCACTCTCTTCCTTTTTTTAAGACCTGAGTCAGCATAGCACAAGAGGATGAATTGAATTAACTGGATTCTTAACTTGGAATGAAAATACAGAAAAAAGGATTAGACCTGTTCTTCATGGCCAGAGAGTAGAACTCACAGAGAAATAGACTTAAGTTTATTGTAAGGAAAAGTTGTATAATGAAATTATCCTAAAACACAGTGAATTGCTAGTGGAGGAAGGAGATTTTCCCTTATTGAGCAAAATCTGTATTACTCATTTGTCATGCTTTGTAGAGACAATTCTCAATGATGAACTGGACTAGACAATGTGCCATATCTGTTTCCATTCTGCTATTCTGTGATGCTAATAAGTGATCTGCTTGAAGTCACACAGTGAGTTAGTGGCAGAGCCAGGATCAAATCTCCAATTTTGTGACTCTTATTCCATATGTTTGCAATTTTACTTTTATATAGAATGTACCATATTGTGACTAAATAGACAAAAAGGCAAAACATGGAAGCCATGGAAAGATTCTTGCCTTTTTTAAATTGGATAGGAAATTGGGAAACTGGGGATTGAATTTAAACTTTGCCACTAAATATTTGTGTAACTATAGGGCAGCTGGGTGGTGCAGTGGATGGAACACCATGCCTAGAGTCAGGAGACATGTCTTCCTAAATTCAGAATCTGGCCTCAGATAACTTATGAGCTATATGACCCTGGGAAAGTCATCTAATTCTGTTTGCCTAAGTTTTCCCATCTGTAAAATGAGCTGGAGAAGGAAATTGCAAACCAGTCCAGTAATTTTGCCAAGGAAATCCATAATGTGGTCACAAAGAGTTGAGCACACTGAAGAATGACTGAACAAGAACAAATTATGTGACATTAGACTAGGAGATATAAATTGTAGAGACATCCAGATGTTCAGGAAACCTGGGTCACTAACAATAACTACAGGATTGGGAGATAATTATTGACATATAGCTACCATTTCCAAGGGGTTTACATTAAAAATATGTAATCAGCATCCATCTATCTACTCTTAAGTGGCTCATTTCCAAGTTTCAGCCAGAGACTTCCTTCTCTTCATATATATCACATAAGTTATCTGAGGTCAGATTTTGAATTTAGGAAGGTAAGTCTTCCTGACTCCAGGCATGGTCCTCCATCCACTGCACCACCTAGCTGCCCTATAGTTACATAAATACTTAGTGGCAAAGTTTAAACTCAATCTCCAGTTTCCTTGATATAAACATCCTTGATATAATGTATTCATATGGATTCATGTGCCATCTTTATGTAAATGATTCTATAATATCTATATCCATTTTTAATTTCTCCCCTCAAATTCTTGTATTATCATCTGTTCATGGACCATCTACAATCTGTATATAGCCTCAACATCTCAAACTCATTATGTATAAAAGGGAGCTAATTATCTTTCCCTATCCACTAAATTTGGCCTTCCTCCAAACTTTACTGTTTCTGTTGAGGGTACCACTTCAATCTCAGTCATACAGGTCAGTCCATACACTCATTTTTTAACTTTCCACATCTTGCTTCCTAGATCTAATCAGATACTATTACCTTCAAAATCTCTTTTGCATTCATCCTCTTCTTTTCAATCATGGTTACCTATCTGCAATATAGGCCTTTATTACCTCTCATGTTGAAGACTGTAATAGTCTTCTAATTTGTCTCCCCTATTTTTAATTTCTAGGGATTGTCCAGATCCTACTTCATATAACTACTCTTACCTCATCCAAAATCATCCTGAAGGCCTAACCATATCACTCTGCTCAAAAATATGCATCTCCCTCCTGCCTCTGGGATAAAGCATGGACTCTTGCTCTGGCTCCATTGTGGCTCCAAACTACCCTTCCAGTCTCAGTTCATACAATACTCCTTCTTTTATGCACTCTGGTTACCAGTGCAACTGAACATGACATTCATTTCATTTCTTGCTTCTGAACAGATCTTTATCCATGTCCAGAATATACTTCCTCAATATTTATGTCTCTTGTAATTCTTATCTTGATGAAAGACTAACTCAAGTGTTAGATTCTCCATTCACCTTCCCAGATCTCCCATTCTTGATACTCTGTCTTTCTCAGATTACTTTATTTTATATTTATCTACATTTTATGTACTCTCAGCCTATTAGAATATAAACTCTTTGAGTTTAGGACTGTTAAATTTTGAGCTTAATTAATGATATAGCTATAAAAATATGAACTGATGACATATTCTAGCTCCAGGATAATTTTCCAGTCTTATTATATATTACTCTATGGTCTAGCCACACTGGTCTAACTTGCCATAGTAATCTAAGGTTAGCCCATAGTTGTACCTGGAACAATGCTCTGAAAACACCAGTGTTCAATAAATGTTTATTGAGTAGAATTTCCCTATTTCTATTTAGTTTTCCTTTCACTTTATCTTATTGAGTTATGAGTATAAATTTAAACATAAATTTAAATAATGGCAAACATTTTTTATAATTCCTTAAAATTCACAAAGCACTTTAAAATATTATTTCTTTAGATCCTCCCATTTCTTTGTAAATTAAATGCTATTATCTTTTAGATTGAGAAGCTGAGATTAAGACCAGTGGCTGACTTTCCCAAGAACCTATAGCTATTAAGTGCCAAATTTCAACTCCTGTTTTCCTCCCTCCAAGTTCAAAACTCTAACCACTATTCCAAGTTACCTTTTTTTCCCCCAACTGAGTTGCTCCCTGGCCATCTGGAAAGGTTTCTTTTCCTCGCTCTACCCTTCCCTTTCTAGTCTACTGCTACCTTATCTCACCCCACTACTGAATGACTCCAATGTTTTAGAGTCCTGAATTTTGGTGCAACTGTTTTAGAAACATAATTTATTATATTTATTTTTAATAGACCAACCATATTTATCAGAGGCTTCTAAAGCACAAAGCAGAGTCACCTAGGATTTAAAAGAGGAACAAACAAAAATGGTAGGAAAGAGGAAGAATAAAACCAGACATTTTATTCCCCTTTTTTTAATCATAAGCAAATCCACTATTTAAAGGAACTTCCAATTCAGCTTTTATAAAAACTACTGAAGTGACTTCCATCCCTCCATCTGGAATATCTTATTCCCCATTTCCATTCTCAAGATCTTATCCAAACTTTAAGATTCAGTTGAAATGTTATTCCTTCCATAAAGTTTTCTTTGGTTTCTTCCAATCAAAGGTGATCTTTCCCTCCCTTTCTCTGAACTCCTCCAATAGCTTGTTGCAATCTTCTCACACTCTATTTCCCTCCACATTCCAAAGACACAGGTCTCCTTTCCATTCCTTGACCAAGATGCTTCATAAACTAACTTTTCCCTGACTGCTGTCCCTACATGTCTTGAATGTTTGCCTTCTTATTTCTGCCTTCCTAGCTTTCCTTGTTTCCCAACTAAAGTTCTACATTTTACAAGGAACCTTTCCCTGTCCTCCTTAATGTTAATTTTTCCTTCTGAGCTTATCTTCCATAGACCCTTCATAAATCTCTGACTGTGCACATAGTTGCCATCATGCTGTCTTTCACATTAAAGGAGAGCTACTTGAGGGCAGGGATTGTTTTTGCCTTTGTCTTCTTTGTATTCCCACTCAGGGAAATAGCATTTAATAAATGTCTATTAACTATGAGACTAACTTCATATTCTCTGATACCAGCTATATCTTGCTATTGTATGAGAATTATTTCTGCATATATCCTATCTTTTTACTCAATAATAGGTTTCTCAAGGGACTATACCTTTTTTAATCTTTCCTCTATGCCACCCAGCATGGTACAACCTAGCACAAAGTAGGCACTTAATGTTTGTTAAATTAATTAATGTTTGAGTGAAAGAAGGGATGAGATGATGCTACTTTTCTGAAATAGGTAATAAATGAGATTACAATAAGTATGATTTTCTTGTTCTCTTACTGTTGAGGGCTTGTTTTTTTAATTCAGAATCCATTTTCTCTGCATTAAAATTTCTGATTGCTCATATGAAACTTTCTCCCAGAGATACAAGCTAAAATATGTTCTCTGAATCTCAATATCTTCATCTGTAAAATACAAATCATTGATATATTCTAGAACTAAAGAGATCTTAGAAATCAACAATTTCAACTCTACTATTGCCAGTTAATAAAATGAGAGAGGGAGATTAATTGATTTAACCAGAGTCACACAGATGGGAAGAAGCAGAGCCATGCCCCCTGACGCCAAATCCAGTGTTCTTTCCATTAGCCCACCCTGCTTCTCTCTTCTTTGTTTTACATTTTTTTATGATACTATGAGCTCTCTATGACATCCTAGCAGCAGCTAGAGAACAGATGTTTGCGAGAGAGGGAAATGGTGGAAATATGGTGGGTATAAAAGTCCCAGCCCTTCCTTGACATTAAAATAAAATACTAGAACAAAGGGTATTTAGGATAATCTTTTTGGGTGGTCCTCATCCCTAAGAGGATGTTACTTCACATATTTACATACAGAAATAATAGCAATAATAACACCACCATGTTATGTTTGTATAGCACTTTTAAAAGACATTTTCCATAAATTATCTCATCTTCACAGATCTCAATTACCAAGCTATAAGTATTTGCTATGCTCCTACCCATGTACCAAGCATTGTGATAGACCCTGACCATATAACAGACAAAAAAAATATTCTTTTGTCAAGGTTCTTATGTTTTATAGGGGGAAACAATGCACATACATGTATCTTTACATAAAGTAAATATAAGGAAATTTAGAGTGAGGGATGCATTAGCATTTGGGGAAGTAAGGAAAGGACTCATGTAAGAGGTGGCAATTGAGATAAGCTTTGAAGGAACCTAGAGACTCTAAGAGGTAGAGATGAAGAAGGGGTTTATCCAAGTCATGAGAAAGAGGTTATATAAACACACAGAGGGTAGACCACAGAGAAGAGAGCATTGAATAAAGCATGATGAGCCTGGGAATGTGACCTGGAGCAAAAACAAGCCATCAGTATATTTACCTATAGAATGTATAATTAACTAAGTCTAAAATTAAAGAGCAGAATTATATTTGGGAAACCATATTGAATTTCAATGATCCTTAGCTACTCCCCAACACAAACTCTGATCTTTGGAATGCATGTATTCTCTTGACAACACTGGAGGTATTATGGATTCTGAATGCTACTACATATTTTGCTGAAACAAAATTTCAGGTAGCCTAAAGAGGAACGGAAAAACCCATGGTAGGCACATATAGACTTTGGCATGTTTCTAAGAGGTTTATGGAATATTATATATGACCAGAAGAGATTTGGGCTATCATTTAGCAAGAGAATAAGATAATATAAAGGAAGTCCCAATGCTGTCATGGTAGTCAGGAAATATGAAAAATCCTTCATGAATGCCTCCAAGACATTGTGGATAAGCTATGGGGAAACTTGCTTAGCTAAAGTACAGACTAAGTAGGCATAAAAAAAATTATAATCTCCAGTGGATAGAATGACAATGTTGATAAAATTATGCATCAAGGAAAGGACTAAAACATCTTTATTTCAGCTACTTTAGTTCCTATTGCAGTGTAAAGGGAGCAGCATGAATATATATATATTTGTGGGAAGTCAAATCATGGTACTTTGAACTTCTTTGAAAATCTGTCATTTTTATACTAGGACAGAAGCAATTCATTCTATGCTGCTCACTGAATATTCTATAGCAGAGGTCAGTAAATTGTGGTCTATGGGTTACAGTCCCCTGGCTATTTGTGTATAAAACAGAAAATATAAAACCCATTCTGAGCTAATAGACCAGACCACAAACATGCAGTGGACCAAGATTTAGTTCAAGGACTGTAATTTGCAGACCCCAGGTATCAAATATATATTTTGTTTGTCATGTTTGCCAAAAAAGAAACTTCCTCCAAGGGGGAAAAAGCTTATGAGGAAAATGCTATCCTTTGGCATACTATTCTCATTTGAGAGAAACATGTCCATGTTTATTTAGCAGAAGCCAGTGCATTAGAGCATAAGGAAGTAATCAAAAGAGGTTCAGATTATACTAATCCCAATCATAAAATTACTGGTATTTTCTTTTTCTTTTATTTAGCATCAGAATAAGAGGATAGCCTGAAAATAGAAAAAAATAGTCTCAAGTTTGTGTACTGGTAAAGTCAGGAACAGATGGTTCAACATAGTGAATATGAGTAATAAACTGATGTTCTTGAAGTACTAAAAGAGCCAGAGGGAGGGTGGTCTTTGGGTCTCTTGGACAAATTGCTTCCTGATGATAGGGAAAGATAAGAACAATCTTTGGATGAGAAGTTAGAAGTTGTGATCTACTGGGGTAAAAGTTGTACCCCATGATGGTAAGATCACTAATCACAGGATCATAGGATTTCCTAAATATATCTCATTTCATGATTAATGGGGAAAGCGGAAGTAACAAGATTTATTAATCATGTACAATTTGTCAGGCATTCTGCTAAGTACTTTACAATTATTATATCAATTGATATCCACAAGCCTAAGAAGTAGTTCTTATCATCTCCATTTACAAATAAGGAAACTGAGGCAAACAGAGGTTTGGTGATTTGCTGGGGGTCCCATAATCAGCAAGTGCCTGAGGGTGGATTTGAACAACTTCAAGCAAGCCCTCACTGCTTCTAGGTAATCCTTATATACATGCCTTATCAACATACTATCCTACTCACCAAAAGGACTATACCAATTCTCTTTTTCCCATTCAAACTCTCTATGGTTTCCCCTTCACCCACCCAGTTTAGCATACTGCCTCATATTTTACAGAAAAAAAATTGAGAACATTTGCTAAGACCTCTCCTCCCCTTTTCCTCATGTTATATTACTCACATCTATTTCCACTATTTATTCATTTACCACTGTTTCAAATGATTAGGTGACTTTACTTCTTATGAAAGCTAACCTCTCTGCCTTCTCAAATACTTCAGTTCCACTGTATCTCCTTCAGCATATTGATCCTTTGTCATCCCCCTTATTTTCTACCTTTCATTCTTTCTATTTCTTTCTTTCTTTTGGAGAGGAAGAGGCAATTGGGGTTAAGTGACTTGCCCAGGGTAGCTGAGTCAAATTTGAACTCAAGTCCTCCTGTCTCCAGGGTCGGTATTCTAGCCACTGCATCACCTAATTGTCTTATCCACATTGTAGAAAGAGTAGAATCTTTCCCTACTGTCTACAAATATGCCTGTTTCCCTTATCCTCAATTTTGTCCTTCATTCAGTCTTAACATCTATTATTCTGTATTTCGTATGCCAATTGTGGTTAACCTCCTTGAAAAAAAGTCTTCTACAAGAAATTATTCCATTTTATCTCCTCACTCTTTTTGCCTCTTAAAATCCAGCTTCAAATTCTAAATCCACTGAAACTGCCATCTCCAAAATAATTAATGATCTCTTAATGACCAAATCCAAAAACCCTTTTTCAATCCTCATTCTCCTTGACCTCTCTTCAGCCTTTGACACTGTTTATCATCCTTTATTCCTTTTCTCTCTAGGTTTTTAGGATACCACTCTCTCCTGGTTCTACTCTATCTGACTAATGCCTCACAGTCTCTTTTTCTGGATCATGCAAATGATGATCTCATGTTTTCTTACCATAATTGTCCAAGAGAGTACTGTTCTAGTTGTTTTTTTCTACTTTGCTTTTTTGATCTCAATTTTTCCTAGAAATTTAATTATTGTGGAGTCTCTATTGGTGAAAGTCAAAATGTGGAAAACTTCAAGCAGTAATGGTAATGAATAATGTGGTTTTCCTGTCAAAAGTCTCTAGCAGTAAGTCTTAATAATAATATGAAGTTCTTATCACCAAAAGTGATGAATGCTGTAAATCAAGTTTAGTATAAGCCAAAAGAAAACACACTGACTGAGGCATGACCACAGTAACCAGTATAAGTTCACATGCCTGTAATTCTAGCCCAAATAACATTGATCTGATACCCAGGTATCTGAGACCCAAGCCCAGTGCTGAGCATAGTAAACCCAAAATATCAGCCAATTCACTCTAACATATTCCATAATTTTCTCCTCCTTTTGTCTGATTCCTATAATTACCATGAGTGGTCTTTGTGGGTTATTCAATATGTCATCTGACTGTCCTCCCCAGACAGCTCTGATGTGACTATTCCACTTCTATTATTAAACTATTTAAGTGAACTTCCCTATCCTTTTTTTTCAGTATCCCATAGGACCCCTTGTTTGGAGGAACCTTGAATATTCCACTGAAGTTGGACTTTTCAGGCAAGACAATCATCATCTCTCTGATGAAAATTCTCAAATCTTCCTACTTTATCTTAATCTCTCTGATGATCACAAATCTTGTATCTCCAAATGCCTTTCAGACAGCTCAAATTGGATGTCCAATAGAGATCTTAAACTCCACATGTCCAACTTTCTACTTAAATCCTCCCCACCTCCTACCTTCTCTTTTATTATAGAAGGTAGTCCTGTTCTCCTAGTCCCTGAAGTTCACAACCTAGGTGTCATCTTTGACTTCTTATTATCTCTCATTGCCCACATCTAATCTGTTGCCAAGGCTTATCAATTTTGCCTTTATATCTTTCTAATTATGTTTCCTTTTCTCTTCTGCCACTGCCACTACCTTATTTCAGGTACTTATCACTTCATGCCTGCACTATTGTAATAACCAGCTGCTGAGTCTTCCTCCTCAAGTCTCTTCCCTATTCTCTAATTCACCCTCCATATAGTTTTCGAAATGATTTTCCTAAAGTACAAGACCAGCTATTCTACCACCCTATCCCCCAACTCAATAAACTTTAGTGCTTCCCTCTTACCTCCAGGATCAAATAAAAATCCACCTTTCTGAATTCAAGACGCTTCATAAACCAGTCCCCTCCTACCTTGCCAGTCTTCTTACCATTTCCTCCTCACAAAGCATTCTTCAGTAGAGGAATACTAGCCTCCTTCCTGTTTCACACTCAAAACAATTCATCTCCCTGTTATGGGTATTTTCTTTGCCTTTTCCCAATGCCTCAAATATTCTCCCTCTTCAACTTCTTCTGATTTTCCTGTTTTTCTTTAAGTTCCAACTAAAATCCCATCTCTTAGAGGAAGCCTTTCCTAGCTCCATAATTCTAATACCTTACCTCTGTTAATTATGTTCTGCTTATTCTTTACATAACTTGTTGTACATATTTGATTTTTTTGTTGTTGTTTCATTATATTGTGAGTTCCTTGATAGCATGTACTGTCTTTTACCTCTTTATATCACACTGGCTCATCGGACTTAATAAATGTTTACTGATTGCCTTACATACCTCTCTTCCCAAAACTCTTTTAAAAATGCAATAACTACAGGAAAGGGTCATAATTTTTAACTAATGTTTGTAACTATTTATGAGATGACTTTTTCCTGAAGATAGGAAGCAAGCTACATGAAACAAAATGGTGGAAAGTGAGGACCACTAAGAGAGAAAAAGAATAGAAAGAGGGACCTTGGGCAACCAAGATAAATTTATAGATTTCTATAGTAAGGCTGAGCAACTAGAGTTCAATCTTTATTTTGTCACCTGAGATTTGTGTGACCTTAAGCTAATTACTTCACTTTGAATCATAGATTAAAAACTGAAAGGGAACTTAAAAGTGTAAATCCTGAATCTTGCTGATTATAAAATTAATGTCCAGAAAAGTTAAGCTATTAACCAAAGTCATATAGGTAATGAAGAAAAAAGAATTTATAATCAAGTTCTCTGACTTCAGAGTCATCTGAATAATTAATTGTAATAATAATTAATTGTTCAAGATTATGATAAGGTGTTGAAGGATCAAAAACATCCTTCCAAATCAAATAAATAGAAACAATTTGCAAAGGAAACTATTGATTTTTAAAGTTTACCAAAGGTGAGCAACATTTGGAACAGGCTGACATCTGAAGAGACACAAAAATGAAGAAGCTTAAAATGGTTCTGTAGAATGTGACAATGATTAGGAGCACAAATGGCATCATAAAAGATGGAATGAAAACCTTTGGCATTGTGATCAGAAACACAACATGCTACAATGAGTAGGGCATCAAATGCTAGTGACAGATGTGGGGGGAGGCCACACATCCTTAAGCATCTTGAAATGTCACCTGAAACTGATCAAAACAGTAAACCTTTCAGAGAAAAGTGGAAAGAAAAAAGTTCACAAACTCAACATAAAGTTCTAAAAAAAAGTTCAAGAAACTCAAAAGAAATCTTGTCCCAAAGAAGTAGGAAGATTTCATTACTCAGGAACCATCATTATATCATTATTGAATAAATGATGAATTTAAAACTGTTGTAAAATGAAAATGTAAAATAATCTTTGGTTTAAAAAAATCCCAGTATGTACCTGCTAGGAGCATTAAAAATAGACTTTTATGAGCCAAACCTCTACTAGAACTCAAATGACAATCATTATAATTTTAGCTAGTTGATTTTACAAGGTTGGTAGGATTTCAAGGTTCAACCACAAAACTAGAGACTAGGTAAGTGTAAGGAAAAACTTAATAATTAGGACTATTAGTCATTAATGTGAATTTGTTAAGTGTTTACTCTAGGTCAAATACTGTGCTAAGTTTTGGAGATACAAAGAAAAGCAAAAAAACTTGGTCCCTGGCCCATAGGAGCTGTCTCAAGTAGAAATGATTTCCTTGCCTTGAAAAACTTTAAAAATTAGATGTCTGGGGGCAGCTAGATGGCGCAGTGGATAGAGCACGGGCCCTGGAGTCAGGAGTAACTGAGTTTAAATCCAATGTCCGTCTGTTGGAAACATTACAAAGAAAAATACTGCTTTGGGTAAGGTTGAACTAAATAGTCCTGGAAGTCCCTTCCAAACTTGGAAATGTAGAACTTTAGCAAGAGTTTGGAAGTTTAGCAAAAACAAAGTCAGAAATTTAACAGTGAGATTCCCATAGTACTCATAAAATTGTATAAATAATTGGGTTTTTACATGAGGTGGTGGGTGTTTAAATGTTGCCTATGAAAATCCAGACTAGCACAGATTCTCCTGAAGTTGACATGATGGAGGTGAAAAAATTCTAACTAGAATTAGACTTAAGGGGGGGGAATCAGGATCAGGAGAATTTTTTTGATAACATCAAGATTATAGGTGGGGTTTTTGTAAAGTTGTGACCCAGAAAAGTTCATTTCTTCTTGCTGTTAACAAAAAAAAGTCCTTTTGAGGACATTTACTAGTTATTAATGAGTTTCAGTGGCCTTATCTGTGAAATTTAAATAATACTCCCTCTTCTTACCTTGTAAGGTTATTATGAGGAAAACACTCTGTCAACTATTAAATGTTATAGCACAAGGAATTGTAGTTGTGTTTGTAAGTGTTGTTTTTCCTTCTCTTTTGCAACTTTCAACTTAGTTTATTCTATCCAATTTGTTTTCTAGTCCTTCCTATACCTGTTTGGGCCAGGTGCGACTTAAATTTAATCTTACAATAAGCAGGAAGAAGTAGGTATAAAGATATTTATCTCTCTTTCTCTGTCTGTCTGCTTGTTCATCTATCCATCTCTCCATTAAACTATCTATCTATCTATACATCAATTTATCTAACTATTCTAAGGGACCTTTATTATTAATTCCCATAAATTTCAATAGATATCTATGTTCAGGCTTTCCAACAGCCTACATAAAATACTTGTTCAAAGGATTTGATTACATAGTATTTAGGCATTATTGATCCTGCCTAGATATTCCAGATGATAGGGTGTAAGATAAGTTTGGAGTCAGGAAGGTTTAGATTTATTTTAAGTCATTCACACTTACTAGCTGTGAAACCATGAGCAAATTGCTTGAATAGCTGTTTCCTGACCAGTAAAGTAATAATTTCATTTGCATAGTCCTTGAAAGTATAAAATGCTTTAAAAATGTAGGTTCAAATTACTCTTTCCATAGTCATGTGGAGAGCTCCACAAGCTGAGAGAGGTTAAATAATTTACCAAAGTCACACAGTTAGGAAGTGTATGAAGTGAGACTGAAGCCTGATCTTCTTGATTTAAAGACTACCACTCTTACACACTGTACCACTACCTGCCCTAAATGGGCATAACAATACCAGTCATATTTCAGTGAATTGTTGTGAAACTCAAATAAGATAAAGCATATAGTCTTCTCAACTTTAAAGAATCTTATACATTTTCATTATTGCTATTGTTAGTTATACTACTACTAATAGTACTTTTGTTATAAATATTAGTAATAGCAACAGTAGTACTGGTAGAGTAGTCACTGTCATGTAGGATAACAGTAGTTCATTTTCCTTCTTAAACAAAGCATTGGTCTTCTTGGAGTTTATTTTATAATAAGGGCTAGGTGAAGGAGTCACCAAGAATATACCCATACTGCCAAAATAGCTATCTTATCCTCACAAAGAAATGTCTACAATTATCAGTTAATGTATTTGGGTCTTCAAGAATTTCTTATGAGAATACAAATAACCTCATATAGATAATCTTGCAAGTTGTCACCAATTAATCTTGAGATGCATGAGATACAGAATAGGAGATAAAGGAAAAGAGAAGATTACCCTAGGTTAATCAAAGGAAATTTTGCTGAGGACTGGTCCTATGTTCTCATTTGTACTGTAGTACATGATATTATAGCCTCTCTAAGGATACCTAGACCATCCCACCTCCCTCCCCTTCTCCCCTAGCGTCAGTAAGCAGACAGTCTTGGTGGTATATCCTGGCCTTGGGGCATGGAGGGCTGGTTTCCAACCCCATGGCAGCCTAGGAAGAAGACCCTGTAAGGATGTACATCCAAATACCTGCATCTTCTTTTTCTTCCTCTGAATGCAGTTCCTTGTCAAGTGAGTTCTGATCTGTGGCTGCTGCTGCTTCGGCTATGGAGCTTTCTCGCTGCATTTCTTCTGAAGTAAAGGCCTGGCATTGGGGGGTTGAAGGATCACTCTGCGTTGCTTTAGTGCCACCATCAGCACTGCATGCTTTGGCTTCAGCATCTAAAACATCATGCCATTTAATCTGAATTAAATTATCAGAAGTACACACTTGGCCTTCAAATTCTACAACATTTCTATAGAACAAGAACCTGCTAATCAACTCAGCCACTCCTGGCTCAAGAGTTCTCCTGTCCCTTCTTAGTAATCAGTAATTCATCTTACTTACCTCAAGCCCCACTGCAAGCCTGCTATAACAAGGACTTACATTTTAGTGATGAGTCTCATGTCCTTTTTTTGTGGTGGTGGTGGTGGAGAAGAATTTGGAATTATGATTTTATTGACATAGGAAACTTTCACTGAGGAAACTTTACTTATATGTGGATAAGCAAATATTTTGCAACTTAACAGAATTAGAGATGCCTATGGCCCTGGATGGTTAAAGATGTGTCAGGGTCAATATGTTAATGGAGTGACTTAAAAAATTCTTCCTGACTTCAAGAATTCTAAAGCCAGAAACACTGCCCTTGCCATTTCACATGTTGGTGCTTACTGTATATTCGTTAAATGTTGAATTAGTCATCTCTACTCTCTATTCTCTAATCCTATAATGCCCCTTCACCACCCTCCCTCCACCTTTCCTCTGCCTATAAGACACTTCTTTCAGGTTTATCTTCTAGGGAAAAGATTCTTAACCTGTGAGGTTATATACACATATGTGTCTACCTATATGGATATTTATATTCTTGGATGTAATATAAATATAGATATATGTACATATAAATATACATGTGCATACACACATATAATGGAGCAGCTGGGTGGTGACTAGAACCCTGGGTCTGGCATCAGAAAGACTCATTTTCCTGAGTCCAAGTCTGGTTTCAAACCCTCATTAGTTATATGACCTTGATCCAGTCACGTATCCCTGTTTGTCTCAGTTTCCTCATTTGTAAGATGAGTTGGAGAAGGAAATGGAAAACCACAGCAGTACCTTTACCATGAAAATTCTAAATGGTCATGATGAGTTAGACACAATTGAGAAACAACTGAACTCTCTGTTTTTCTGTCTCTCTGTCATCATCACCATCATCCATCTATACTGGGGCAAGGAACCCTTAATTCAATATATCTAGTAGATTTTTGGGGGATGAATTAATTAAATGTTTGATCAAATGTAGCCCACAAATGATGTTATAAATATTCAAATAGTCCTTAGCAAAAAAAAGCTTCCCAATTCCTTATCTATATACACACATATAGATACACAAATACACACACATACATATCAATGTATACATTTGAACTCAGACCTTCCTCACACCAAGTGTTCTATCCACTCTGCTACTTGGCCTCCCAGTGCATTATACACATATGCATAAGTACACATCCACATACAAATACACACATAATTCACAGGTTATATTGCACATATATACACACTAGTCATACAAACATAAATATATACTATATGAATATATAATGCATTTGTCTAGGTAGAAATAAATATAGATATGCATACTAGAGTCAGGAATACTGGAGTTCAAATTTAGTGACATTTCCTAGCCATATGACTCTGAGAAAGTCACTTAATCCCTGTTTGCTTCAATTTCCTCATATATATAAAATGGGGATAATAACAGCATCTACCTCCCAGAATTATTGTGAAGGCCAAAGGAGATAATAATTACAAAGAGCATGATACAGTGGCTGATACATAATAAGTTCTATATAAATGTTATCTGTCATCATTGTTATATATTTATACATATTTTGATAAAGAATAATTGAATTTTCAATTTTATGTATTTTATTTTATGCATTTAAAAATGCAATTCCTTTTTTTTTTTTTTTTGGTTTTTGCAAGGCAAACGGGGTTAAGTGGCTTGCCCAAGGCCACACAGCTAGGCAATTATTAAGTATCTGAGACCAGATTTGAACCCAGGTACTCCTGACTCCAAGGCTGGTGCTTTATCCACTGCACCACCTAGCCACCCCAACTGTCTCCCTTTTAATCCTGCCATCGCTCCTAATTCTAAAAGGGATTCTCACCCTCAGTAAGAATTTCTCTCTCCATTTCCTAATCATGAGTGAGGACTCCTGGCTTAAGGAGAGCTCTAGGGAACTAGAAATCATGTTCCTGTTCTTTCCATTTCCTCAAAGATGAGACTTCTAAAAACAGATTACCTCCTACTTTAAAAAACAAACACTACCGGACTCCCCAGCAGAGGGCTTATTGGATCCAAAGAGCACAAGACTGAGGCCCCTATCCTTCTGAAGATACTTAGGGCTCCCAGAAGACTCAAAGGCAACATTAAATTATATCCCATGTGCTTAGCAGCCAAGATCATCAGTGCTGATCAAGGCTCCAATAAGCTCATGATGTAAGATTAATCACAGACACATGCTCACACTGGCTCTCCCACAGAACACGCAGGCTTTTTTTGTTTGTTTGTTTTTATAGTCCAAGCTCACTATTCTGACCTGGAGTCTCGTTCACTGAAAAGGTAGCATTCTTACAACAGGCCCTGCAGGACGACAGTTGCTAAGATACAGCCTGGGGATTGGGGGTGGAGCTCTTTTTCACAGATCCATCTCATTGTACAGTTGGACTGCTCATGATCCGGGTGCACGAGCAGCTGTTCCCATTGTTTATCTGATGCCTTTTCCCTCCCTGGCGCTACAGAATGGAATAGATTGGAGGGAGCCTATATTTTACACTGCATGGGGAGGTGGGGGTGGGAACCCACTGAGGCCAGCATTTCCATGAAGCAGAAACAGGATATTTGATCTGTCAAGGCCTAATTCTCAGGGGGGAGATACATCATCTGAGAACACTAGACATGGTATCATGAGAATATATATTTAAAATCTAATTATAAAATATTAAATTAGTAAGATCATTTAGGAAAATTTTAAAACCATCTTTATTAGAAGATGAAGAAAAGTCACCTCCATGGTTCTCTGAGAAGCCTATGACACTAAGAAATTCATAAGCTAATCTTGATGATCAGAGAAGGCCCCTTCTTGTCTGCAAACAGTTTTACAGGCAGAAAATGGTTCAGGGGAGGAGAGAGCAATAAAGAGGGGGAAACAGAAAAGGAAGACAATTTTTTTCCCCTCTCCTAATCTAAGTCTAGGTAAAAATCACCTAATCCAGTCAAGGTGTTTTCTACCTTTTCAGTCTCTAATGGGCTTTTGGAAAATCATCCCATACCTCTTATTTAATATGAAGTGAAATTAATATTAAAGTTTATTATGCATATGATAAATGAAATCAAATGAAGGGCCTAACTTTTCATTAAAGATAAATTGATCTGATACATAATATTTTCAGTATCATAAATTTTTTTCTGCATTCCATATATTTGTTCACTAACACTTTGGGAATGTTTTACTAGGATAACAGTTAACTACCAAATATTCACCATCGTCATTTGATATTTGTTTCTTATACCTTTCTAGGAGTAACGTAGCTGAGGTTGAGAAACTTTGATCTAATCTCTTAAATATCTACTAAGAAATTAAAAATAATAATAAATTTGCTCTATCTGGATTGTGGGTAGGGAAGATAAGAGTCACAAAATGCATCCAAAATAGTCCAACAAGATAAAAACATTCACAAGCCACTTTTCTCCAAACTCTATACTGGCAGAAATAGACACGATTCAGAAGGTGAACTGTTTTCTGTTAACTTCTCTCTTTCTACATTTTCTTCTTTGTCAATCTCATCTAGTGTTATAATTTCAGGTAGAAATTTTAGTTGAATGAATGTTCAATCTTCTAATCTTCAATTTCCAAATTCCTAGTAAATTCTTGCCATGTCCACTGGATGTTAAGTACTCCAACTTTTCTACAACAAATTCACTCTACCAGTCACCTCACCTCAAATCCTCACCATTAACTTTGATTCCTTTCCTGAGTCCTAATGAATTCAATGCTAAGTCTATTGCCACTAATAAGTTAGGACACTCATTATTTCCTGCCAGGACTAACATTAATGTTTTTTTCACCCCATTCTATCTCCCCTTTTCTTCTTTAACATGCTATCTTCCTAATGGACAACTCTGTTCTTCCCTGATCCAAAGTTTTTCCTGATCTAAACCACAGGTTCAAATTTTTTTTTCATATTATTTACTTCTCCAAATTATACCGCAACAAAATGAATCACTATTCCTTTGAGCAAAATTGTACTTGGAATGTCCTTCTCTTCCATATCTCTGTTTACTGAAATTCTACCATCTTAAGTCAAGTCATTCCTTCTATGAAACCTTCTGAGATTCCCTACTCAGAAATAATCTTTTTCTTCTTAATTCTCATAATATTTTACATATGCCTCTCCAGAAATTTAATGATAGGCCTTGAAATAGAGTTGCCTTTTCACTTGGTTTATCTTTCTTATTATATTATAAACTTATCAAGGGGAAGAATTCTCTCATTTTTCTCTGTAATTTTTCTTAGAGCTTAGCAATACAGTTAGCATTCAGTTAACAATTATTGAACATATACATAAATTGAGTTGCTAAGAGAAACTGGGGTCGGGGAGGGGACAGGGAGAAGAGTTCAATAACTCATTCCTTCATTCAAGAAAGATTATGTTTCCTACCATGTATGTGCCTCTAGAGAATTGGGTTAGGCACTAAGGCAGGGATTCTTAAATTTTTTTTTCCCTCTCATATATCCGTTTGACAATCTGGTAGACCTCTTCTCAGAATAAAGTTTTTAAATGCATAAATAAAACAGGATTGCAAAGCAGAACAATTATGTTGAAATATAGTTATCAAAATATTTTTAAAAAATAAATTCCCAGACCTTAGTTTAAGAACCTGAAATACTCAGTGGACCTAGAGAGAGATAAGGCACAATGCCTGCTTATTTGGAATTCACAGCCTAGTAGGAAAAATTATATACATGGATCATTCTGACTTACATGTTATATGATAAATTCATACAAGAAAAAGTGCTATGTGAGATCTGAGTGGGAAGGTCACTTCTGACCTGGGATCAAGAAAGGTGTTAAATATTTACCTCAGTTGTCTTAGAACGATCCTGTCATTTAATAACTGGCATAATTATTCCCCCTTTTTACCCTCTAAAAGATAAAGGAGCAAATTTAACTGAAAGGGATTAAAAGATGTTACAAGTCACTTCTAATCTAGTTTTAGGAAGGATTAACAGTGCTGTTGATGCTGTTGTTTTAAAGCAGCAGTTGATAAAAATACATATGTTAATAAAGGCACAGAATAATCCCTGGGGACGGGGGAATGAGAACCTCATTGAGCTAGAAGCAAATCACATGAAGCATATTATATTAGCCTTCAGTTGGCCATTACTCATGGCTTCTGTCTAGACACCAGTGCAGTCTTGTAAATCTCTTTGATAGTTTTATAGTTTACAGCCTCGAACCAGGGACCCTCCACATCCAAGGGTCTCTTTTGAAAGGACATTCTGCTCTGCATAGTTCTTGACTGAAGGAAGATTATTCACTGTTTATTTTTTACTAAAATGGCTTTAAGATGAAAAGACCTTTCTCTGCCCTCCAACCAGTTCTTAAAGATGGTACAATCATCTTGTTCTTTTTAAAATTTCCTTTTCCTTAGGGCTCTATCGCATCACTTCTCATGAGACAACAGCAACATCAACAATAACAACAACAGTGTTTACTGTTTGCAGAACACTTTTAAAAAATATTTCATCCTTTCTGTAACCTTGGGAGGTACATGCTATTATTATCTGGTTTTAACACGTGAGGAAACTAAAAAGTATCTGAGATCACATTTCAACTCAGGTCTTCCTGACTCCAAATCCAGCACTTGTCCACTGTGCCACCTAGCAGACCCTAGGCAAGGTAAAGATTGTATGCATTGCATATTATAAATGCACAGTTTATTCTTGTAAATGTACTGAATGGGAAAAATATATGCCATATATGCCAGGTAAATACAAAGATATGGTTAGGAGGATTAACTATCTTATCTAGGAGGCTTGAAGGAAGCTACATATACCATAAAATTTTACATGACCTATGTTGAGAAAAAAAAATGGCACCTGAAGACCCATAGAATAGGACAAGAAGAAGTGTGAATTAGAAATTAGGAGATGGAAGTCCTAGTCTTGGGTCTATCACTTATTTTCTGGTTGACTTTGGGTACTCCATGCAACCTTACTTAGCCTCAGTATTCTTAAGTATAAAATGGGAAGGTTGGAATGGATGAAAACCTAAAGTCCCTTCCAGTTCCGAAGTCCTGTGATTCTGTGTGATTACCAAATTTGTGGGCAGAAACAATGAAATCTCTTTTTTAACTACTATATTTGATCAGAAAGCAAAATACAATGCATTGCAATGAATTGGGGAAGATAAATATTAAAAAAATTAAAAAGCCCACTTAAGTAAAACAGAAAATCTTTATTATTTGAACTTGCAATCTCAAACAGAACCTCAAAGTGTCTATGGTATCAAGAAGTGCTATGAGGATTGAATGAGATAAGGCATGTAAAATTCCCTCTCCAGGCTGTACCACACTTCATTTCCATAGGATTTTCTCTCCCATTTTATAACTCTTCTTTCTGAAAGCTCACACCACTCCTGGACTGCTCACGTTGGAAGTACTCTTTGTCTCAGACTCTCTCATTCTGACTGGCTGGTTCTGTTCAGAGCCTCCAATTTAAGGAGTGAGCCAGCCTGCATCAAAAATGTCTCCATCTGCCTCTGACTCAACTCCCAAAGATTTTCCTTACCTTGCCCTAAGACCAATACCTTCTCTCCCTTCCTCCACCAGCTCCCTTTTATGTGTTTCCCATTAAAATGTAAGCTCCTTAAAGAATAGGACTGTTCTTCTTAATAAATGTTTATTGAGGACAATCCCACAGGATTAATGAAGAAGTGTACTATTCACCTCTAGAGAAAAACACTATTATTTTATGACAGACTGAAGCATGCTATTTTTAACTTTCACTCCTTTTTTATTTGAATTGTTTTGTTCAAAATGACTAATAGGGAAATTTTAAATGATTGCTTATGTATAACCTATATCTGATTGTTTACTGATGCAGGGAAGGAAAGGATTTTGGATTCAAAATTTAAACAAATAGTTTTAACATTTAATTGGGGTAAAGAAAGTTTATTAAAATTTTTTTATAAAGCAAAAAATAAATGCTTGTTGGCTGACATTTTGCAAATTTTATGTATAAATTTTATATTCCTACATGAGTTACAGCTTTGTTTTGTGTTTCCTATGAAGAAAAGTAAATTAAATATATAAAACAGATCTCAGAAAGAAACTTTAACCTTCCCATCCCAACTGATATCCCTTTAGGACAGGCCCTCATTGCCTATCAGGTAGGTGATTATTAGTCTCCTAATTGCTATCCCTACCTTTCAATATCTTCTCTCTTAATGCCACACCCATGATCAAAAATACTTTAGTGGTTCCCTATCATCTACAATCCAAAGCATAAATTTTTAAGCTTGTTCAAAGCTTACCACACACTGACTCCAGTTTAGTAGTCTAGTCATAATTTGAAGTTTTCCCTTTCAAAGACACACTAGATTTCAGCCCTTATATTTGTCTATTTGAAGAATTCTCTTTCTTCAAATTCCAGACAAGTATGATCTCCTTATAGTATCTCAGGTTTGGAAGGAAGCTTATAGAAGTTGTGAGGTTTGGTTTTTTTTGAGGAAGTTGAAGTTAAATGACTTGCCCAGGGTCACGTGTTCCTGTCATCAGAGTCAGTGACCTATTTACTGTACCACCTATTTGTCTTATCTTAGACATGTTTTAAGCCATACTGGAATAACAGTATCCTCTACATCTTTAACAAGAGGTTCATTTAGCCTTTCTAGAAGGCTTCCAGAAATAGGAAACTCATTACCTTCTAAGTCATTCTAATTTTTGGAAAACGACTTAGCTCATTTTTGTCACAACTTCCTTTGCAACCTTAAGAATCACTAGATTTTAAAGATCTGTGGTCAAATATGATCTTGGTGATCTTGGTCACATTATTTGCTATCTTATAATCTTAGTTTCTTTACCTATAAAGTGGTGGAAATTATATATTCTTTTTATATCTCAAAGATATGATGTGAGAAAAAAAGAAAATAATTGCTTTCAAGATGTTCTAGAATGATAAAAGTGCTACACAGATATTAGAAAGCATTATTATTGACAAAATGTTATAGAAATATAAAAGAAAAGGTAAGATGACAGTATTCCCAAGGTGGTAGAGAGTCTGGCTGGTCCTGTTATTCTAGTGTTTGTCATATGGGCCCTATTAGAATTCTCAAAACAAACTATTTTTCAAGGATGTGGGATTTGGCAGAACCCAAATTTTCCTTTGCCAGTGCTTCTCTTTAATTTTAAAAACATGTCATTTATTCTAAAAGGAACCAAATCTATATCTTTTGTTGCCCACTGATACTTTATTCACCGAAATATTATTTTTTAGCACAATTTGATGACTAAGGATTTTTCTCCTTAAAGAAACAAAAAACCCCATAACATTTGCTTAAAACAAAACTAAAAATATAAAGATTCAGGGGCTTGGCTGAAAAATTAACAAGCAAAATATTCCAGTTTTTTAACTTGGCAAAATGTACTCCCTCCACAGCTCTGAAATGCCTGTTTGGGGAATTAAATGAGGTACACGGTACATGACTGTTCATGAATGACTTTTCATGGCAACCAGGGCTCATACTCAGAGCATCTGAAGCCTTTTATTTTTCAGGTAGGGAGGCACTAAAAATAGTAACTCAATCTGCTTCCTCTTCCTGGATCTGAAGAACAGAAATAATGAAAAAAATATCCCCAGCTAAATTGGATTTGCCAGAAAGCAAGCCTCACTAAATTAGTAACCCTGCATGAAATCTGGATTAATTTGTTTCATATGCAGACTCACTAAATTTCTAATTCTTTAGGCCCAATTGACAAAATCTAGAGTACTATTATAAGGATAGAAAGGGGAGTTGGAAATTCAAGGCAGTCACAGACCCTATGCCAGCTGGTTAACAAGGGAAGGATGCTGTTCTCCAAAACAGAGGTCAGAATCTGTACCATGGCTTGGTAAGCACTACCTTCTGCTCTTCCCCCATATTGTTCTTATGTCAAGGTAATTTTTTTTCTTATAATATCCTCAGGATTCAGAGTCTCACAATAGGAGCTAGTGGAGGCAGTCCTCAGTGTGTGGAGTTCATACGTTATAAATTATTTTATTTGAGCCCTATGGCTGTCATTAAAATAATCTCTAGAGCATGGGTTCTTAATCTTTTTTTGTATTGTGGGTCTCTTTTGGTAGTCTGGTGAAGCATTTAGGCCCCTTCTTGGAATAATGTATTTAAAAATTGAAGAAAATGAGGCGGCTAGGTGGTGTAGTAGATAGAGCACAGGTCCTGGAGTCAGGAGTACCTGAGTTCAAATCCAGCCTCAGGCATATAATAATTACCTAGCTGTGTGGCCTTGGGAAAGCCACTTAACCCCATTTGCCTTGCAAAAAACTAAAAAAAAATTGAAGAAAATGTTAAATTTCATTTAGGGGTTAGTGAAAATACAGATATAATTTCCCCCTTATCCAAATGTTATATAGAGAGAAATAAATCTATGTAAAGAAAAATTATTGTATTATCAAATTGCTGTTGTTGTTTGCTCTTTGGGTTTTTTTTTTGTTTGTTTTTATGCTTTGTTTTTTTCCAAGTCTGTAGGAGTAAGTGATTTGCCCAAGGTCACATAGCTAGGTAATTATTAAGTTTCTGAGGTCAGATTTGAACTGACTTCAGGGTCTGTTCTCTATTCACTGTGCAATCTAGCTATCTCTTGTCCTTTGTTCTTAAAAAGGACCATCACATCAGGAAAATGATGCCATGACATGCTAGTGAATTGGATTTAAGTGAGGGAGGGCTGTGCAAAGTCACTACTCTCAATTTTATAAAATATAAAGGCAGGATGATGAACAAAATCTGTGATGTCAAACTCAAATAACAAAGGTGACACTATATGAGGATTCCTATTGACTTAGTTTTAAAATGTATTATTATCTATGTTTTATTGTAGTTTGGTTTATTTTGTCAAATATTTTTCACATTTTAATCTGCTTTAGTAACACTTGGGAACTGTTGTGAGCCATGTGTTGGACACCTCTGAATTAAATAATCTCTAAGATTCCTTCTAGTATTTACATTCTATAGTTTTAGAAGGATGACATAGTATTCCTAGCTTTGTCAACAATTCTGTGACTTTGGTGTCTCTGGGATCACCAACTGTAAAATGAAGGTACTAGACTAGAAGATATCTTAAGAATCTTCCTCTTTCTCCACAAGAAAATAAAGATATTAGATGAAATTATCTTTAATATTCCTTTGAGGGCAGCTAGGTGGCGTAGTGGATAAAGCACCAGCCTTGGAGTCAGGAGTACCTGGGTTCAACTCCAGTCTCAGACACTTAATAATTACCTAGCCGTGTGGCCTTTGGCAAGCCACTTAACCCCATTTGCCTTGAAAAAAACCTAAAAAAAAATATTCCTTTGAGTTTTAACATTTTATGATAATTGTCTATGGGCTTAGATATGATTTGTTTGCCTCAATTCAGGGCCATGAAGGAAATGTCACAAAAGCAAAAACACATACATACACATACACACATATGAAGTTAATTTCTAACTGTGCTACCAATTATAATGAATAAAACAAATTTTTAGCAAAATCTGGACTAATAGCTTAAAAAGTAAAATTCACTGGTAAAAATACTTATGAGTCATTTAATAATCAAGTGTCATTGAAAATGTAGGCATGTCCTGAAACACACCAGAATCTCTAATGTTATGCTAGAATTTCATTGGGAACAGTCTAAGATTTCCCAGGACATACTGATTCTTTTCTGCCCTTGATCTGTCTATGAGATCCTCCCTATTCCATCCTGAACTCTCTGAGTTTCCCATTCGTGTGTTAAAATGGATGCCATAAAAGTGATCAAGGCCTTGGCTTACCTTGCTCCATCATCTCCAGCAGACCTTTTTTAATGAGTTCATCCCGACCTTGCCTTGTGGAGATCTTCTTTTCCAACACTGCACAACACACAAACACCAAGATGATTGGCAGTCAAGAGTTAATTCATTGCTAATGTTTGCTCATTGGAAAGAAATCAGTAGGGGATGATGAATTTTGAGTTCACTTAAAGCAAACAATGGGAAATTGACCAACCAAAAGTTTGCATTTAGTTCTGGGTCCATAATGACAAGGACATTTTACAAATTTTGAATACTTATTTGTTTAACAGTTCTGGGACTCTTCCATCAACTATTCTCTTTAAAATTGTACATATAGCACAACCAGTTAAATAGCATTTTGAGCACTCTTTCAACACTCCAACACTTTTTTTTTTTAAAAAGACAATTAACCCTCAATGATTTATTTGAAAGGCAAAAACTGTAGATATCTCTTCTATAAGCCAGCTGTTCTCTGGCACCAAAAACTCAATAGCTTACCAGCTAAGGAATGTAACCTTCTTCTGCCCCCTTCACCCTGATCTATGTTTTTGTGGTTTGCATTATCATTTGCTAAATACATTTCAGCACACTATTTATGTCAGACCTCAGCTCTAAGACTCTAAGTGTTTTCCCTCTAGAAATTCCACAAATAAATCATATATTAATAGTATTCAGAAAATTCAAAAGAAAGATTCTTAGCCAATAAGCCATTTCCCACCCATGAGCAGTTGCCAAATCTTGTCAATTACTCCTTTAAAAAAGTGCTCTTTCCTCTCTCTATCCAACAACGAAATCTGTTCTGCATGTGGTGACCATGTCTCTCTCAATCTCATCCTCTCTCCATTCCCCTAACTTCTCCCCCACTCTGCTCTCCAGCTGGCATTTAAAGGCTGTCACAAAATTATGTAATGTTATTTTTCTTTAATATTAAAATATCACCATTTCCTTTTTCAGAAAATCTTGTTACAAATTAATTTTTACCCCAGCACATCATCTAATGTTTTTGATTAGAGACTGTATCTAAGGTTTCATTGTTACAGGAATTTTGAATTTAGGTTGGCACCTTTGCTACAATGTAAAATCTTAGATAGCTGTGTAAGTGAATTGTCCAGGCTCATATAACCAATATATATTTAAAGTAGGTCATGAACCCAGATCTGAGTCTCAGAGCAGCTCCTTTCACTAGGCAGAAGCTAGGTGCATAGGGTAGTGCTCTGGAGTTCGAATCTGAAGATCTGAATTCAAATCTGACTTCCCTTACAAGTTATATGACCTTGGGCAACTTACTTAACCTCTGCCTGCCTCAATTGTGTTTAATTGAAATGTGTTTAATATAGAACCTGGCACATTATTAATGCGTATTCCCTTCTATGTGGGATACCATTAATTGTGGTTACAAATACACATATAAACTAACACTTGGTCCTAAATGCGAGAAGGTGCAGGTAACTTGCTCACCATTAAGTCTGGAAAGACCAAGATAGAAAAACAAAATGACTAAAGTCTTGAAAAAACATAATGAAAATATGGTATATCTAAACACAAAGCATTTTACTCAGGCCTACAGTATTCAATCTAGGAAGTACCTCTTGTTGAATTAATATTAAGAAATTTCCAGGGTAGCTGGGGCAGCTAGGTGGCATAATTGGTAGAGTGTTAGGCCTGGAGTTAGGAAGACTATTTCCTTGAGTTGTGTGCATGTCACTTAAGCCTGCTTCCCTTGGTTTCTTTATCTGCAAAATGAACTGGAGAAAAAAAATAACAAACCACTACAATCTCTTTGTCAAAAAATTCCATATGAAGTCAAGAAAAATGGAGCACACCTGAAAAATTACTGAATTGAACTTCCCAGGGTAGGAAGTTTAGGTAAAATAATAAATAATAAATAAATTGTAGAAAGGATAAATAGGAAATAAGAGCTCTATAGATTAATGAACTTACTAGAAAGAGATGGAATTTACATATTATTTAATTCAATGTCTTCTTTTTTCCCAGTGAGGAAACTGAATTTCAAAGAGATGCTGTGATCACTAAGCTCATACTACTGAGAAGATGCAGAACTATAACATCAATCCAATTGTGATTCCTAGTCCAATATTCTCTCCGCTACAGCAATCTACTTCCTCCAAACAATGAAATAAAATCCTAAAAAGCGTAACAGAGATAAGTATTGCATGGTAATAGAAATGTTGTATTGGACAGGTCATCTGATTAAATCAGGAAAGTTAGACTTGAGCTGTTCTATCCGCTTGCAATTTGGATGACTTTAGGTAAATTACTTAAAGGAAGTAATTTTCATCTTATTTTCCTTATCTATAAATTGAAAGGGTTATAAGATTTCTAGGGTCCCTTCTAGCTTTAACATTCTGTGAAAAATTAGGATGTTTGGGGCATGTTGCTAACCTCAGCCATGAAAAAGGCCGATCCTGCTTTCCCACAATGTATCCTTTGGTCTGGGCTGACCCAATGTACCAATTCTGATGCTTTCAAGGAGATTAAGATTATAACAAGGAGAGCAGCAAAGAGCTTTAAAAATGAAATATAGTCCTGCTAGACCTCAGGTAACTTTTTAAATATTGTGGCAGCTGACAACCATGATGATAAAAAGTGGGGGAGGAGAGCAGACAGAGAAAGTGTACTGCAGACAGTACCAACTATAAAAGGCAGCATGATAATGGTAAATATTGCATTTAGAGTCAGAAAATCTGGGGTAGAATCGCAGTTCTGTAAGTTAATAGCCATGTGAATATAGTTATGATATCATCTTTGAATATCAGTTTCTTCATCTATAAAAATAGAAGGGGAAATCAACCCTGTTCCATTTTTATAGAGTTATGATAGACAGAAAATGTCTAGCAAAATAATTTAAAAAATAATATAGTGTCTTTCTGAATCAGTTTGACATGAACTCAGAGATAGGTCAGTATAACCCAAACTTGAACTTGGATCCTTTCAACAATCCCTGATAAGGAAGCATATAGTTTTTGTTAGAAGACCTTGAGAATGGGAACTTATTACCTAGTAAGGTACACCTTACACTTTTGGATAACTCAACTAGTGAAGAAATTTCTCTCTATATAAAATTGAAATTTGTTTTTCTGACAATCTGCCAGACCTTGTGGCTTAGCAGAACATTTAAAGGACACTTTCATATGACACACTTATCACTCTTCAATTACATGAAGAAAACTTTCATGTTTTTCCTCAGCCTTCTCCAGACTAGTCAGCCCCAGTTCACCCAGTTCACAGTTTATTTTATGACATGCTCTCTTTGGTCCTCTCACCATGCTTGTTACCCTGATGGATCAATTCCACTTTGTTAAAGATCCTCTTACAATATTGAAGACCCACCTTAAGATGTCCAGAACTAAATGCAAAAGATAAGTCTTATTATAAAACAGCAGGACTGTTATATCCCAAGTTCTAAGCAACCTAACCTGAGATTGAACTAGCATTTTTGTTTGCTATGATTACACTGTTAACTCACATTGAGCTTGCAGACCACTAAAACTCCATTGGTTTTGTCTCATTTTGTTTTACTTTTTGTTATTGTTAAGAGGAGCTGTTTACTAACTACTCTATCTTATATTATAGTTGATTAAAAAAACAAACCAATATATGGGACTTTATATCTATCCCTATTAAATTCCATCTAATTAGATTAGCCTCATTGTTTTATCCTGTCAGAATCTTTTTGGATCTTGGTTCTGTCATCCCATGCTTACCATCCCTCCTAGCTTTGTGTCATCTACAAATCTGATGACAAATTAAAGTAAATGGTATTAATTAATAAGCAGTGACAGAGTTCAAGCAGTCTAATGAAGATGATTTTGTCTCCTTATTTCCTAATTACTTATATCCTCTTTGGTTCTTCAGAGAAGTAAAGAAAAGAGATTCTTGGGACTTCCCAAGGCAATATCCCCTAAAGCAATCATCTACAGAGACTGAGTCCAAAGGCTCAGTATAATTCTTATGAGCATCTTAGATAACAATTATGTTCCATAACTAATGATGATGTGGTTCAGAAAAGAGTAAAGGCTGGGGCACTCAATGATGTTTAGTTGTGAGTTGAGGTGTTTTCAAAACTGTAACTTTCCCTCTTAATTATCAAGCCTCTGTTATTTTTGACATCATGGCTCACTTTTGATAACAGAGGATTGATAATTTAAATCTCATTTAAATAGTGGAAAGAAAAGAGGGACAAAAATTCATTTACTCTGTCTAAACTATGTTCTTTATAAGACTTGAGTGAGTTTCCCTACTAGAAACAAATCTCATTATTTTATTATGAGTTTGCCCTCCCCTTCCCCCTTTATCGTATTACTTTTACCTGATGAAGTCTGTTTTAGTTTTTCATTTTTCTTTTTCCTCCATTTCCAGGGTTTAAAGATCCTGCCTAAAGTGGCCAGTTTGCTGTTCCTCCTCACCGGGGGAGTGCGAATCCCTGAGACCAGATATTCGGAACGTACTGCAGGAGACTGGTCCATCTCATCTAAAGAGGAAAAACCACAAGGGGGTTACTATCAAGTGCACAATATTTCTCAGGAAGTTTTATGGGGACTCTCTCACCCTGGAGATTTACAAAACCCACTTAAAAAACCCAGAAAACAGTTACTCCTTCCCCTGAGGAATAGCCCAAATCTTCCCTTGGGCCTCAAAGAAGTTATTTAGTTTTTTACTCTCTGGACAGCAATTATACCAACATCTAACATATAATTTGTTTACTTTAGTTTGTTTTTTTAATCTAAAAATTCCAATTAATTAAGACAAAGAAGAAACAAGGGTTTGAAAGTAAGAAGCAATGGAGAGTCTGTTTTTGCTGGTCTTAAACATAGCAAAATTGGATTAAAGATGGTTTAAATCCCATCTCTGTCACTAAGAAGACATTGATCTCTGACTTTCTGGGTTCATCTTTCACTATTTCCACTACCTTCAATCTGAGAGATACTATAATGTGGTGTGCAGTACAGTGGAAAGCATCTATTCTGCTACCAATGACAATTTAAGGAAAGTCATTTGACATCTCTGGGCTTCAGTTTCCTCATCTGGAAAGTGAAGAAGCTGAACTGAACAAACTCAAAGGTCCCTTACAATTCTCTCCAGCTAGGGTATTTTCTTCGTTTTGTTCTACCTCCATGAATTTGTTCATGCTATTCTCACTTCCTGGAAAATGCCACCATTGTTCATCACTTCAAAGTTAAATCTGATCTGTCAGTAATACCAAGATTAGTTTGCTTTAAGGTTTATAAACTACTCTATCTGCATGGTGGGTATAAATAGAGTACCACATATACAAATGTGTCCCGGAGGAAGTATATCTATGCCACTGAGAGCAAAAAAATGCCTTAAATTTATTTACAATGTGGTTCTATCTCTTCTACTGGACCATTTTAAAAATTCATTTTGGTGGTCACACACATAGATGCACATGTGCCCTCAAATTCATCACATTATCAAAGGATCATGGACTTTGAAAGGGCCAGGAACTTAGAACTCATTTAGTCTAACCCTCAATTTTTTTTTTTAGGATTTTGCAAGGCAATGGGATTAAGTGGCTTACCCAAGGTCACACAGCTAGGTAATTATTAAGTGTCTGAGGTCATATTTGAACTCAAGTCCTCCTGACTCCAGGACCAGTGCTCTATCCACTGCACCACCTAGCCACCCCTAACCCTCACTTTTAATTCAGCAGGCATTAATGAAATGCCTTCCATGTACTAGGCACAGTAAAAGGAACTTGGGCTATTCAAATATTCAAATGGATCTATGATTTCATTTATCATCACTCCTCTATCCTACCCAAACTGTGAGATTCTCATCCATATCCTCTTCTGTGACTGGCATGGATGGCCAACCTATAAGTTAGGGGGTGTCTCCAATTCCTCCTAACATTACAAGGGTACTAACTGGGCACTTGACATACCTCTTCTTTGGTAAATGACTAGCCTCTCTTATCTTCCTAGCTCATAAGTCGTTGGGATCATCTTTCGCTCCTATTCTTTGAAGTTGTTCATTGGTTTTGTGTTGTAGCCTGCTCATACTCACCACGTACTTCTTTATTGCTGTCTGTGTAATATTCATTTTCAATTATTGAGTGACTATTGTGTACCATGTATCACTGTCCTATAGCAAATAGACTACTGGTGTTATTAAAAACTTTCATTAAAAGTGGAGGTAGATCTTTTTAATTTCAATGGGGCTTTGTAATACAATAAAAGAGTGTCCATCCTTGAGAGGTTTATATTCTACTGGAAGTTAAGGAGAAGCTGAGGTACAAAAAGAGGATGAGCTGACTTGCTAAAAATCACAGATAGCAAAGTAGCACAGCAGTGTCTGACACATAGTAAATGCTTAGATAAATGTTTTATTGACTTTCTAACTTGAATCCAGGTCCTATAACTACAAATCCAAACCTCTTCATTTGGTCTGGAGTCTTGCACACATATAATTCAGTATATGTATTTAAGAAGCATTTGCCCAATGGCAGCTGGAGCAGGCAGGGTTAGACTGTATGAGAGTATTAAGGAAGGGAGAACAGACAAGGAGATAGGTACAGTAATAAATAGGCAAGGACAGGATGCCAGAGATGAACTCTGCCAGCTTTACCACTTTGCCAAGTCCTGGCATTGGTCATGGTGATTTTAGAACAATGTACAGAGAACACTAATGAACAAAGCATCAGACAGATTCCTGGGCATGTCTGGAAAACAAAGAAGGGAGGAAGCACTCAGCTGGAAATGAATATTTGTATCTGTATGCTTTGTTGCCTGATAAGCCAAGGAGGAAAGAATTCTGTGGATTCTGTTTACCTGGCTTAAAGATCCATTGGAATGATGACATAATGAAAGCTGTTATCAGACTTTACAGATTCTGCTCATTAAAGAGGCTGGCTTCTGAACCAAAGTAGGCAGGGAAAGACACACTCATTAGAGTGATCTGTACACATCCCAGCAGGTACAGCTGAAAATGGCACAGAGCTCCCTTGGGCATCTGACAAATGCTGAAATGAAGATGTTCACAATCAGTCTCTCAGCCCATTTCACAGATAATCAGCAGGGTACAGACTCCCTGGGAATTTGACTGAAGAAGGAAGCACAGTGTCTTCAGAACTTGGTCCTGCTCTGGGACTTGTACTGCCTGAACTGACCCATTTGCTCCAGGAATTTCTCAAGCATGCAAATGGAGATTTGATGCACTGGCAGATTTTTGTAAGGCCATGACAAACTACTGACCCAGGAGAGCTTTATTGAGAATTCCAGCATTTTTACAAATTGGTTTACATGCTTCTACACAAGTCATTGATTCTCAGGGCATTTGCATGTGGTACCAAAGGTATCCACCTCTGTTTTGTTAGTGAGTACATCTTGGTACCTCAGCCTAATATCACCCCACATGGCATAGTAGCCAGAGTGGTTCTGAATCCTACCTTAGATGATGGCAAACTATATGACCCTGGGGAAATCCCTCAATTTTGCTAAGTATCAGTTTCCTTATCTTTAAACTGTGGATAATCATCCATTTCAGGGGGGTGAGTAGGCCAGCCATCTCTTCATTTTGTATTCAAATTTGGACTTCTCCATCCTGTCCCAGCACTGAGCACCTATTCCCAGTCCTCTTTTTAGCTTCTTTTTAGGTATCCCTTTTTCATATTTGACTCCCAATGCTTAGCACAATGGCTGACACAGAGTAGCTCCTTAATAAATGTTTATTGACTACCTGCCTCACATTTTTACAAGTGAGGAAACTGAGGCCCAGGGAGATTCAATGACCTGCCTAAGGTCACAAAGGTAGTAAGGAACAGGACTGCTGGTCGAGGGAGAACCTACTGTGGTAAAAGTTACAAACTATTTTAATCTATGTAAATAAAAAATATTTTAATTTTGGGCTATGGAAATAACTTGATACACATTTATTGTGAGATGTAAATTAGTTTTTATATAGATATATGTATATAGATATATGTATATATTTTTGCTGTTCATCCATTTTCAGTTATCTGAATATTTGATTCTTTGTGGTTCATTTGGAGTTGTCTTGATAAAGATAATAACATTGTTGATCATTTCCTTCTCTAGCACATTTTATAGATGAGGAAATTTTGACTTATCCATTGTCACACAGCTACTGTATAAAGCTTGATTTGAATTCAGGAAGATGATTCTTACTCTAGGCCTGGCACTTTATCTGCTTTGTCATATAGCTGCCATATACACACATTTGTATGTGTATATAAAATCAAACTATAAAGCATTACATAAATTTTAGTTATTATTATTTTTTAATTATTACCAGGAAGACTATGATATATCTAAACTATGCTACAACAAGCCAGAAAGATAAACTTTCTTGTCAATCCCACATAACTTCCTCAAATTGACACACACATCTTATAATTATCCCTTTCTTGCATCTAGCAATCAGGCATTGGGAAAAGATCTTAATCAAGTATGTTTTACTTTTGTAACTTCCCAGTTCAACAATCACCTAAACACTTATTTATTAAACTCTTATTATATACAAGGTATTGGGAGTCTTCCTCTTTAAACTGTTCAGCTGAAACTCATAAACTCACATAACATCATATAACCTGTGTGATGCTGAGCTAGTCACTCAATTTCCCTGGGCCTCAGGTTCTTCATCTGTAAAAATGTAGGAGGTTGGACTAGTTATCATATGTTTTCTTCCAGCTGGGAATTTATGATTGTAAGAATAATGTAGATTGGTGGAGCATTTCACACACATGATCTCAGTTTATCTTCACAGTCCTGGGAGATAAGGATCAATTTACAGCTGAAGAAACTAGGGGGAAAAGGAGGTTAAGTGACTTGCCCATGGTCACATACTAGAAGCTGCCAGAGTTTACACTTCAGTGCAATAGTTTTGGAGACCAAGGAGTTCCTTCCACACATGGTAAGACATTAAAGAAATTTTTGAGTGAAGGGTTCCTATAGATTAGGGAGGGAAAAAAATAATAAATCTAGACTGAGATTCAAAATGTCCCAAACTCAGACATCCAAAAAAGAAGCACCTCAAATATTTACATGCATTTGAAGACTCTCCAATCTCTTGACCTCTACTCTTGATTTCTTTTAATGTCTATTTTTTGCTATTTCCTGGAGAGCAAGATCAAAAACCAATAAATTCTCACGTAACCTGTAACTTCAAAAGTGCCTTGTTGTGAAGTCCACAACCAAAGGTCCATAGCATTGCCAATCCTCCAACCAACCCTGTAGGGTTCAGGTCATTTCTAATCTCTGGTCAGCATATCAGATTTTCCAATTGTCATGTTATTAGACTTGCTGTCAGATTGTTGTTAGGGTTTATATTTTCTTACTACTTAGGTGTTTGTACTAGAGATTTCCTAAAAAGAAATGAGAAAGTAGAAGTCTGATTTATTAGACTTAGTTCTTAAAGCATCAAAGTCTATTTTTCCTCCCATCCAATGATAATAGAAAAAAAGGGCATTGTCTCCCAAGTACCTATCAAAAGGCCAAATTATTCTCTAGGTTTTTGCAGTCTTGGTTATGATGAGTGAGGGCAGAAAAAGGTTATTTTAAACATGAATCCTTTCATACAAAAAGTTTCAGGCAAGACTTGTAAAATCAATACCGCTACAAAATAAGGGCAGTTGACACTGTTCCCAGAATACACAATCCTGGGAAGCAGTATACTGGCACATTAGGAAAAGAGTGACAGAAGCCCTGGTAGCATTTCTAAGAACTCAATCTGGTCAAGGCTCCTTTTGCTCATGGTCACCTGAATCTGATGATTACTCGGATATTACTGAAAACTCCTTTCCAAAGCTTAGGGAGTTCAGCTAGAGCTCCTAATCCATACAAGGTACTGGAGTCTTCTTCTTTAGACTACATTTGGTTGAAACTGAAAATATCTTATTGTTCTTTTCCTTTTCTTTGAAACCAAAGAACAAGTATATATATATATATATATATATATAATAGCTCCTTAATAATGTAAAAATGCCTCTACCTAATAATAATAGCTCACATTTACACAGCACTTTTAACTTTACAAAAAGTTTTCCTCAGAATTTCCCTGGGAGGCTTGTAGAATCAAGTTGATGCTCATTTTCTAGATGAGAAAATCAAAGCTAATCTAGTTAATCAGTCTATAGTCTACACAGCCCACAGAGAACACCAAAAACAAAAACAAATGACAACAAAGAGTCCAGCAAACTCTACTCTTCTGTTTTTTCCCTAACTTGGCTGGAGATCTGCTGCTTCTAATAAAGCATAATGATCTCATTGCTGAGTTCTGAGAGGTGATACTTTTTATCAATAAGATGGAGTGACTAAAAAGCACGATCACCAATATTCTGACCCAAACATTCACCCATGAGTATGCAATTTAATCACATGAGCTAGGCACAAAACATCCATTTATAGATTGGGAACTGCTGATGTCTCTCCCATTTTAAGCATATATTTAAATGGTATATGGTGCTGTATTTCCTAAATCCGGTTATATCATGTATTTCCTGTGTCCTTGGACTTATCCTTGTCTCAGTTTCCTTACCTGTAAAATGAAGAGTTGGGACTAAATGGTTTCCAAAATTCATTTCCACCTTGGAAAATAACACACTGTGGTTTTTATTATAAAAGATACGAAAAGTATTATGGTTAATAAGGTTATTTTATATGCCATTCATAGACTATCAGTTTAAAAAATAATAAGATTATTAAACTTGGACTAGAGATTGGAGATAGATCATGCCATTATTTTGCATGTGGAGAAGTAGGTCCCAGATTGTGGAAGTGATTGTACAGGATGGTCAATATCAAGAATTGGCTAGTGATAAAGTTGCAAAGGAAATAGAGCTCACTGATCTAGAGCCAGAAGAGACATCAGAAGTCATTTACACAAACTTCTCTCTGTATTTCAGATGATGAAACTGAGATCCAGGTAGCTTAAAAGACTTCTAACTCTCAATCCATTACATTATGCCATATCTCCAAAACATAATAAAATAGATACTAAAAATGATAGAATCACATAGTTTCTTTTAACCAACATTTTTTAAAAATAAAAGTTTTATTGATATATATTGTTTTTGTCATATTTACCTCCCCCAATTCCATATAATAAATAATATTTTAAAGAAAAAACAAAAGGGGAAAAGTTCATCAAAATGATCAATATGCTAAATATCTGAAAATATATGCAAAGTTCTTCCAGTTTACAAAGGAATGGGGTTTAGGGGATGTCTTCTCAAGCAATGCTTGTTCTTTGTAATTTTGTAACATTCACTTTTATTGATTTTTGGTACTTATTTGTTCCATCTGCAATGCTATACTTTATAATAAATTTCAAGTTTAAAGGGTCACAAAATTTGGAGTAGAAATAAGATCACTGGGAATCAGGATATCTCAGTTTATATTCTTATTCTGCCATTTACTAGGCAGAAAAAGACATGCCCAAAGCCAAAGTCAAATTTGAGTCAGAAACTGATCTTTTTATTTTTTAGTTTTATTTTGTGATACATATATTCAGGCAAACAACTCAAAAGACATTGAACATTGCCCAATTCCTTTTTCTACAGTACATGCTATCTTCCCACCATTGACTTAAAGGAGCTTCTGCCATCCAAGTGACTAACATTGGGACAAATCAGAATGCTTTCCAAGAAACTGTGTCCACTATATAGCAGGTGTTCAATAAAACTTTGTCAAGGAAATAAGAAACTACTACTCCCCTATTTTATGAGAAACATAAATCCTAGTTCCCAGCTTCAAAAGTAGATTTTTCTTTCTATCTTGGTCTTTTCTGTGAGGTAATTTAACTCAGTCTATGGGTCTAGGAAAAAGAAAGTTAGAGAATTTAAAGGTTGAAGGAGCCTTAGATATTGCCTAATTCAACTTCTCAAATAAATGAGGAGGGTGAAGTCCTAAGAGGGCATTTGCCCATGGGCACACACACACACACACGTAGCACATAGGGATTGAAAGCTAGATCCTAATTCCAAATCTCATGCCTTTTCTACTTCCCCATAGTTTTAGCACCCTAATATTTGTATAAGGGAAATGACTAAATATGGAAGCCTGACTCTCTTGCCTGCAGTATTCCTGCAAGGAAAGCTTTTTATTTATACTCATGCAAGTTTCTACTTCAAAAGAAGGAAATTTCAAACTGAATTAAGAATCATGTAAGAAAATAATCCAATTCAGTAACCATTTATTGAACAACTACTGTTCTAGGAATTGGGAATACAAAGAGAAAAAATGAAAAAAGGCAAATAATAGGAGTTAAATAAATTTTCTAAGAAAATAGTTCCTTTCATCAAGAAAACCATACTGTAAGATATGGTGGTTGGTGAAGATAGAGAATGAAGATAGATAAGATTACAAACACATACATAACATACACAAATCTCAAAAATCTTAATGCATTTTCAGGTTACAATTCAATATGCTTATGTTCATTTGAGGGAGATCTAACACTTCTGGGGATTAGAACATGCTTCCCAAAGGAGATAATACATGAATTGAATGTTGAAGGAAGTTAGGAATTCTAGGAGGCAGATATAAGAAGAAAGTATATTCCAGGTAAGGGGATGATGATTAATTTTTTGTTTTTTTGGTTATTTTCTTAAAGAACACCAAGACATGTGGGGGCAGGGAAGTGGGTGATGCCAAGACAAGAATATGAATTAAATTTGAGTGAAGGGGTGCTGTGCTAAAATCACCAGTCTCACTTTCTCCTTCAGTCCTCTGGTTCTAGTGGCCAAATATGAATCAGGTCCACTGGATATGATCCTGGATGCAAGGCAATAAGGGTTAAGTGACTTGCCCAGAGTCACACAGCTATTTAGTGTCAAGTGTCTGAGGCTAGATTCAAACTCCGTTCCTCCTGACTTCAAGGCCAGAGCTCTATCCATATATATGGTGAGATGAGACTTAAGGAGGATTATTTTTTAGGGTGAGGAAGAATAGTCAGATAGAAGACTTAAAGTCATATGTCTAATTAGGAGATGGGGCAATCAGAATAGTGCTCAAGTTAGAGAAGATAAAAGGATAAACATCAGAGATATAGTACATATAGAATTCACAACACTCAGTGAGAAAAATGATTCTTAATAATCGATGATTTAGGGAGATCCCAAATCCTTCCCCTTTTCTAAAGTCCTGATTTTAAAAGTTCAATTTTTAAAAGATGTTACTGATAAGGACACTGAACTTTCTCCTTCAGATCCCATCCAGGTAGGGAAGACTCAGGTTTGGGTGGTTGATGAAGTCTTTGAATAGATTGTCCAAGGTTGGGTGTAATTTAAGAAGTAAACAGCATAATCAAAGTTCAGGTCTAGCCCTTCATTATAATATTCATTCTCTCATTAACTGTCAACAATCACAGTTGATTGCCACCTTTGCAGCATCCTATCTTCTAAAGGACATGAAAGTTGTAAGTCCCACCACCATTCATGGTCCTTGATTTAAGAGAGACAGTCAAAAATGACAAGTCTTTTATTAACAAACATGTTGATATTATTGATAAAATGATTAAATTACCTAGAAATGATGTCTCTCTCTTACCTTTGAAATTATCATCCAATTTAGATTTTTGAGGGTGAGAGTAAAGGAGTGGTGGTATGCTGAACAGAACTAGGGAAGTTTGGAGAAGGTATATGTTCATGGGAAATATAACCAATTTAATTTTGTGTATGTGGAATTGGGATTGCCATAGGATATTCTCTTGGAGGCAACCAGCAGGCCAGCTGCCATTGGGGAAATGAAACTCAGGAGCCTAGAGTTACATATGGGAGTCAGCCACTTAATTTATAATCTTTAAACTATCCTTCCAAAGAAGGTAAAAAAGGAAGTGTAGGAAGAGAATAATAAATCTCTTTAAATCTCCTAAGTCTTTTAAACAATTTTGTTTTCTATCTCTGTTCTGGAGGTGGCTTCACACCACTTTAGAATGCCCAGGAGAATTATAAGAGGTGTCAAGACATTAACAAGGTTATTAGTCTTCCTCCTGGATCAAGGCATCACACTCTAGTGGCACTTCTTACTACACAAGAGACATTAGCAACTAATTAATGAAATATGTTTCCCCACATTTGAATGAGGAAATAAAAAATGCTAGAGCTTTCTGGGCCTCTCAGTGAAGAAGAATCCCTAAGGGGCACAAATGAAATTGCCAGAGGACCTAATCATTCACTATAGTTAAAAGCAATTACTGTATGATACACAGTGGAACATTAGAATAGAGACAGAGAATGCTCCTCTCTCCATCCTACCTAGTCTTGCTACTTTTCCCCTATGCCAAAGAAACAAACCACCTTTCTCATTTTCATTTCTTACTTCTGGAAAAAGACAACCTGTTACTTTACCAGCTTCAGTTAACTAGTAGCAAACGGAGCAGAGAAGTGCAGTGAGGTAGTAGCAATTCTAGATTTATAGATAAAAGACTTGGGCTTAAATTTCAGTTCTGCAACACTCTACCTTTGTGACCATGAATGGCAGAGGAGTCAGACAGAAGACTTAAAGCGATATGTCTAATTAGGAGATAGGTGCAATTGTTTAAGTCAGTGCCTAAGTCATTTCCTCTCTCTAGGCTTCTGTTTATTCATCTGTAAAATGAAAGTATTATATAAAATGACCATTAATGTGCCCTACAGCTTGAAATTCTTTAAGAAATCCCATGTGAGGGATTTCTAGGCACAAAAGAGATGAGACATGAAATGTTCTCCCTGTGCCCATCCCTACTTGCTGGTTCCAGATCCACCCCTTTTCCATTGCTCTCACCTCTCCTTTGCAGAAGCTAAGCAACAAAAGTAGAGAGAGTAGAATAGACTAGTCCTGAAGTCAGGAAGACCTGAATTCAAATTTGAGTTCATATATTTACTGTGTGATCCTGGACAAGTCATTTTATTTCTGACTAAGTTTCTTCAACTGTAAAATAGGTATAATAATAGCATTTACCTCACAGTGCTGTTTGGAATATATTAGATGCTTATGCAAGCCTCTTTTCTTTCCATTCAAAATAAATGGCATGAATTGAAGGGGGGAGCTAGAAGAATATGAGTAAATGTAAGAAATAATTTTTATGCTGTTTAAATGTGAGATTTCACTGACAACATTAAGTCTTATAATACTTTAGAACTCCTAAAGCAAGCACACAACAATCCAAAAGATTCTTGAGTCTAATAATCCACGCAGAAAAAGCAAATGGAGGAAGAATACTATTGCCCAAATTATAAATGGCTGGTAGACAGCTCATTGCAGTGGTCCATCACTGTGTAAATAAAAAACATCTATTCAACTATATATGTAAGCATATACATGTATTATACACATAAACACATATATTGCATAGATGTACATACATATACAACAGTACATGTGTATATATGTATATATGTGTGTATGTATGTGTATATATATATATATATATATATGTATATATGTATTTCAATGACAGGAGGATAATAAATTGGGCCCAGATGCAAATAGAAGGAAGAAATCAGAGCATTTCAAAGACTCTAAATTTTTCCCAGAAATAAAACTGTTCTTTCTTGTTTTTTTTATCTAATGATCTTTTCTCAATTCATCTTCTCCTTGATCTCTCTGCAGGCTTTGACACTGTTGATCACTCTCTCCTCCTTGACCTTCTCTACATTTTTGGAACACCATTCTCTTCTGGTTGTACTTCTATCTATGTGACTGCTTCTTCTCAGTTTCTTTACATTATCCTCCTCCAGATCATACCCTCTAACCACAGGTGCTCCATGGGCACAAAGTTCTGTCATGTGCTCTTCTCTTCTCTGTTGCATACAGCTTTGTTTGGTTATTGCATTGGCTCCCTTGGATTTAATTATCATCTCTATTCTGAGGATTCTCAAATCTACCTCTTCTGACCCAGCCTGACCTCAAATCTTGTACCTACAACCAACCTTTCAGACATCCTGAATTGGATATTCAGTAGAATAAACTAAATGCATCTAAAACATAAGTTATTATCTTTCTTCCTAAACCTCTCACTTAGGCTCAAAATCTAGGAGTTATCCTGGACTTCTTTCTCTCTCTCTCACCCCCCCCCCCCACCTCCCTACCCCACCATATTCAAGTTGTTTTCAAAGTCTGTCAACTTCACCTTTGTTCCCTCTCTTGAATATGTCCTCTTCTCTTCTTTGATTCTACCCTCACTCTAGTGCAGGCTCTCATTACCTCCTATCAGGATTAATGCAATAGCTTCTGGTGGGCCTCCCTTCCTCAAGTCTTTCTCTACTCCAGGGCAGCCTCTGTTAAGTTACTAAAGTGATTTTCCCAAAAGTGCAGATCCAACCATGTCACCCATCTAATCAATAAGTTCCAAGTAGTTTTCTATCACCTTCAAAATCAATTTTTAAAAAAAAATCCTGTTTTTAATTCAAAAACCTTTATGACCTATTCCCCCTCTTACCTTTTCAGCTTTTATATACCTTACTCTCCATGATATACTCTTTAATACAATGACACTGGTCTTCTTACAGTTCCACAAAAAAGAAAATCCATTTCTCAGTTCCAGGAAGTTTCTCTAATTGTTCCATGTCTGAAGACATGTCTGAAATATTCTTTTTATCTCTGACTATTGGCTTCCTTTAAGTCTCAACTAAAAACTCATCTTCTTTAGGAAGCCTTTTGCAATATTTGTTAATTTAGTGTCTTAGCTCTGTTAATTATTTTGTGTTTATGTTATCTGTATTTCTTTTGTTGTCTTTCCCATTAGTTTGTGAGTTTCTTGAAAGCAGGGACTTCCTTTTGCCTCTTTTGGTATTCCTAATACGTGCTAGCACAATTACAGCATATGGCAGATATCACTATAAATGTTTATATACTGATTGAAATCAGCATTTTTGTTTTTATTTTTAAATTTAAATACTTTATTTATTTTTCCAACTACATGCAATGGTAGTTTTCAACAATCAATTTTTGCAAAATTTGGAGTGTTACATTTTTCCCCCCCTCTTTTCCCTTCCTCTTCATCCCTGACAGAAACTAAGCTCTACATGTATAACCATACTAAACACAGATCCATATTAACCATCAACAATTTTTTTCAGTGATTTTACAAGGCTACAGAAGATGAACTACTACAAATTCCAAAGAATTAAAATTTTAGTCACCCAAAGAGCTTTGGAAAAATTGTAGTGGTTATCATTACCAACAATGTAGAATACTTTTGATCTACTAGTATTTAAGAAGCATCATAAGCTTTATCTTCAAAGAGATGTGTAGTATTGAAAAGGAAGCTGGCCAGTCACTTAGCATGAAAAAAAAGCATAAAAGTTGGACAAAGGTCCTGCAATCCTGGTAACCATATGTTAAGATTCTTTGAATGTTGCTTGACTAACCCTTTACACAGAGACAGGGTCAGAAAGACAGAAAAAGTTACAATGCTCTACATTCCTTCCCCACCACACACATTTTTTCTTGTTCAGTCCCTGTGTCACTTCTTTCTGATTGGTCTGAAATTGATGAGTTTAAAAGGAACATGGGGTCTGATGACCTAATTGGGGGGAGGGAGAGAAGTTCCCATTTCCCCATATCCTTTTCAATATAAAATAGTTTAACACTTCATCTCTGTAGCTAATCAAATCTAGCTGCTACTCTGATCAGGGATAGGATTTTTCCAACTCACACTCCAGAGCTTTATCTCTCAAGGAGCAGAATATATAATAAAGAATTATATGCACAGTGGCAGATTACCTTTGAGTACTTTTTTGTGTATTGTAAACTATCAGTGTGATTTGTATGTTAATGAATGCCACAGAGTCAGCTCTAAATGTATTTTTTATTGGAAATCTAGAACTGGACCAATTCATAAAGGAAAAATATATGCCAATATATTAGGCGGTTTCCTATAGGGAAATATATGATAAGATAGACACAAAAATAACAATCTGATAAGTCATGGATGGATGAGCCGTTTGTGCAATTTTTCGGTCATTGTTACTGATATTTTAAAACTCAGGGAATATATGAATGGTACCACAGGACTAGAAGCAGGAAATATGATTTTCAAAAAAGGAAGATATTTTAAAAATGTATTTTAGATATATGGATAAGGGAAGAGTTCATAATCAAATAAGAGATAAAGAAGATCCTGGGAATCAAAATGGATAATTTATGATCACATAAAATTAAAAATGTTTTTGCACAAACAAAACCAATGCAGCCAAAATTAGAAGGAAAGTAGGAAATTGAGGAAAAAATTTTATAATATGTTTCTCAGATAAAGGAATTATTTCTCAAATACATAGGAAAATGAGCCAAATTTATAAAAATAAGAGCCTTTCTTCAATTGATAAATGTTCCAAGGTTATGGATAGCAGTTTTAAGAAGAAAACATCAAAACTATTAATAGGCATATAAAATGTTTTAAATTACTAATTATTAGAGAAATGCAAATTAAAATAATTTGAGAGACTATATCAGACTTCTCAAATGTATTGAAATTATAGAAAAAGAAAATTCAAATGTTACAATGGATGTAACAAAATAGATACATTAATATACTCTTGGCAGAGTTGTGAACTGAACAAAGCATTCTGGACAATAATTTGGAACTGTGTCCAAGAGATACTGCTACCAGATCTATACACCCCCCCACACACACACAGAGGAAAAGGACTCAAATGAACAAAACTATTTTTATAAGTTCTTTTGGATGGCAAAGAATTAGAAACTAAGGAGATTTACATCAATTGGAGAATAGTTGAACAAGCTGTGGTATATGATTGTGATGGAATAGCACTGTATTGCAAGAAATGATAAAATGCATGTTTCAGAAAAATTTGGGAAAAATATGGATTGATGCAAAGTGAAGTAAGCAGATCTAAAAGGGCATTGTATACTGTAACCACAGTATTATAACAGTGATCAACTAGTAGATGCTTAGCTACTCTGCTTAACACGTAATTTACTATAATTCCAAAGGACTCATGATGAAAAATATTTTCCACCTCCAGAGAGAGAACTGAAGAACTCAGTTTTGAGTTCGTGATTGAAGCATATTTTTTCACTTTTTTTTCTTGCCTTTGTTTTTTTCTGCAATATAGCTAATGTGGGAATGTTTTAAGTCACTTTACATAAATAATAGGTATCATATATCTTGCCTTATACATAAAGTGGGAGGGGGGTTAAAGGGAGATAGAGAGAGAATTTGAAGTTAAAATTAAAAATATTTAAAAAGAAAGAGTTAAAATCACAAGTCAGTGAGTTTATCTGTGACTACTGGAAAATTCTGGGTTGAATGGCTAAGGAAATAATTAGCAAATATCTAAAAAGGAAAATGAGAAATATAAGGAGTCAGTATATATATTTTTAAGAACAGGTCATGTCAGACTATCATCATTTCCTTTTTTTGAAACCATTATTAACTAACAGAAAAGGGAAATGCTATGGAGACAGTTTACTTAAGATTCTAGCAGAGGTTTTGATAAATTACTGTATACCATTCCTTCCGAATTAGTTGATTGATCAGGCTCAACAAATAGTTGCTAATAACTCAAAATCAATATAATATCTAATATATAGTGCAATGTGTTTGGTCTTGCCCTCTTTACCATTTTAATCAATTATTTAAATAAAGGAATAAATTTAAGCTCATCTAATTTGCAGATGATACAAAGCTGGAAAGGATTTGACATGACAGTGTCATAGACTAAAAATATCCTAGTTAGGAATATTAGACTGATTTTAGTAAAATGAAATTCAGTAGGATAGGTGTAAAGTCTTACATGGTACAGAAAAACAAATTTCTAAAATTCAAGATGGAAAGGATTAGTTAGACATCGGTTTGTTAGGGGTGGCTAGGTGGCGCAGTGGATAAAGCACTGGCCCTGGAGTCAGGAGTACCTGGGTTCAAATCTGAACTCAGACACTTAATAATTACCTAGCCGTGTGGCCTTGGGCAAGGTACTTAACCCCATTTGCCTTGCAAAAACCTAAAAAAAATGGACATTGGTTAGTCTACAAAAGATCTGGTGGGTTTAAAGGGATTCAAAGAACTTAATAGCAGTCAGTTATGATAACCAAAAAAGCTAATGTAATATTGAGCTATGTTCTTTTTCTAGGAATGGGAAGAGAAGAGAAAACTAAGGGACTTGGTCACTGTCTTCAGGCATCTAAAGAACCATCAGGTGGTGGTATAATTAGATTTAATCTGTTTGACTCAAGAGGGAAGAATAAGCAGCAAAAGGTGGAAGCTATGAGAAAAAAAAAAGGAAGGCAATTTCGGCTCAATGTCAGGGAAAACTTCTGAACAAGTAGAACTCTCCAAATATAGAATGGATGGCCTCACCAAGTGGCAGCTTCCTTCAAATAAACTAATTAACATTTGTTAAGTGGAAAGTACTTTTATATATTGATTGGGCTGGATGTTAGCCAAGGTCCCTTCCAATTCTCAAATTCTGTGATTGTTATTATTATCATCAGTATTCACAAGGTAATTAATCTACAGTTTCCAATTCTACAGATAATACAATAACTTTGTAGAACTCTCAGAAGAGCAAAGTTCAAATCTCAACTTTAATATAATTCTGAGACCTGGACAAGTCATTTTTCCCCTCTGTAGGTTTCAGCTTTCTTTCTACAAAAAAGGAAGTTGATTTGTCTGAAATCCCTTTTGCCATTAACATTCCATGTTCTAAAAAATTCCTTTTAAATGATTTTAAGTCTATTCCAGATTTGACATTCTAGATGCTAAGGTTTCCTTGAGTTCTCATAGTCTTATCTTCTAAAGCCCCTTCCAGCTCTGATGTTCTAATTGTAGCACCTACCTCCCAGTTTTGAGGATCCGATGATGTGATGATGTTTGTCCTTCATTCTCAAAAGGTGATGACATCAGGGAGGCAATGCCATGACACCCATGTGAACTGGATTTGCACTGCGTGGGGCTGTGTTAAGATTGCTCTGGATACAATTTGGTTGCCCAGAGTCACACAGATAGTAATTAGGCTGGATTTGAATGCAAGTCCTCCTGACTTCAGAGATGGCACTAGATCCAATGAAATAATATTTGTAAAGTGCTTATCACCATATAGTATGCACCATATAAATGATAGTTTGTTATTTTTTATTATTATTATTACATTTATTAGCAGCATTAGCATTTCCCCTGGCTAGCACACCCCCCTCCCAATCCTAAAGATCAGTTATCGGTGGTACCATTTTTTTTCTTCTTGTCTTTCTAATATAAACCTTTTAAAAATGACCAACTCCAGGCTGCATCTTACATGGAGAATAATAAAAACTCCTTTAGGAAAAAGAGCATAAATGGGAGATTATAATATGTTAAAATTACACCGTAGAATCAGATTTGTAAGAGAATTCAGTGATCAGTTTAGTTCAATACATTCTAAAGTTAAATCTCCTTTATAGTATTTCAACTCAATGCCAAGCGAAAGAAGAAATGGATTGTTCCCCATTACCCTGTGTTGATATTTGGTTTCAGCTACCTGGTATTAATCACTCCTCAAGAGTTTCTTGTCCTTCGGCGGGGGGGGGGGGGGGGGGGGGGGGCTGAGAGTTTTACATCAGCAAAGCAACTATCCTGTTTGTTGTCTCCATTTAATTCTTTCCTGGAAACATCAGCAATTCAGTGTTCAAACTCTGAGAGTAGTAGATATACCCTGATTTCTATCTAGAAACTTTTTTCCACTCTTTCAATCATGTTTTCCTGAGACTTCACCCCATTTTAAGGACAATTATCTACATTTTGTTAAATTTAAACTTTTGCTTTGAAAATCAGCATTAGTATATGATACATTTAAAAGAACTGATTAAAATATTGAAAGTAATATCCTAACTATATTGGGGTGTTTTTAGGAGGCATACAGAAGTTCACACAAAATATTATTTTAATAAAATTTCAGAGCTGGAAGGGGCTTTGAACTTAGTCATTTTTAAAAGGTCTATATTAGAAAGACAAGAAGAAAAATGGTACCGCCAATATCTGATCTTTAGTATTGGGAGGGGGTGTGCTAGCCAGGGGAGATGCTTCTGCTGCTAATAAATGTAATAATAATATAAAATAAAGAAATATCATTTATATGGTGCCTACTATATGGTGATAAGCACTTTACAAATATTATTTCATTGGATCTAGTGCCATCTCTGAAGACAGGAGGACTTGCATTCAAATCTGGCCTCATTACTATCTGTGTGACTCTGGGCAACCAGATTGTATCCAGAGCAATCTTAGCACAGCCCCCCCCCCCCGTGCAAATCCAGGTCACATGGGTGTCATGGCATTACCTCTCTGATGTCATGTCCTTTTGAGCATGAAGGACAAACATCATCACATCATCGGATCCTCGAAACTGGGAGGTAGGTGCTACAATTATCTTCATTCTATAGATGAGGAAGATGAAGCAAACCCAGTTTGTGTCACTTGCTAGGGTCACACTCCAAGTAAATATTTGAAGTTAGTGTTAAACTCAGATCCTTCTGACTCCACCCTGACTCTAACTACTATACCACCACTTCTGCCTTGGCATGTAGGAGCCCAGAATGATAGGAAACAGATAATCAAAGAAGGTTCACCTGTAAGGAAGAGACTTCAAACTCAGATAATTTCTCAAATTCTTATATGGAGGACAGCATGGAAAATTGATATCAGTAAGCAACTTCCAAAACTTATTTTAATTTGCCATTATTTTGCTGAAACTGAAACCAATAATACCATGTCAACTTTGGATTTCTTTGTCCATTTATCTCCTGGTAGAGATACAAGAGAATGGTAACTTTTTCACAAAGTAATAACAGGAGGGGAAAAGGAAAGTGGTGATAAGTATAGGTAAATATGGGAATAATAATTCCTTTGGTACCTTTGTCACAAGGCAGCTAAGTAGTGTGATGCTTAAAATGCAATGCCTGGAGGCAGGAAAACTCATCTTCCTGAGTTCAAATCTAGAATCAGAAATTTATTGTCTGTATGATCATGGGCAAGTCATTTAACCTTATTTCCCTCAGTTTTCTCATCTCTGAAATGAACTGGAAAAATAAATGACTTACCACTCCAGAATCTCTGTCAAGAAAACCTCAAAAGAACTCATAAAGAATCAGACACAATGAAACAAGTGAACAACAATAACATTTATGTCACAGAAGCTCACATGAGATGCAAAGAATGAGTTTTGTCAACCTTTAAATACTATAATAAATTTTAGTTGCTGCTGCTGCTACTACTATTACTAACATCACCACTCTACCTTTGCATTTGTAAGTAATTTCCTAAATACTGAAAAGCAGGATAATCTCTATAGAACCTTTATGAAATTCAAAATTCTGTGTCACCTCTATATAGAGGCTAAACCCTGCCCCCCAAGCAACCAGACATAGTTTCTTCTTATGATATTTCAAAAGTAAAAGGATAGGTGGATGTATTTGTGACAAAGAAAGTCATAAGAAAGTAAATGACCATGAATTATTGTCTTAGAAACCTGGTCGAAAATCAAGATATTATTAAAATGACTTGCTCATGTGTACTGAGTAAAGGAAACAACCAACTCATCGACCAGGAACCCATCTGTTTAACATCAACCTCATCATTCTGCCAACAGTAGCTAGAGTCTGCCAGACATATGGTCAGCTTTCACTTAATACGCAGTCTAAGAGTAGAACCCTGCTATGAAAATGCTCTGTGGAGTTTATAGACTCAAGGAAGAGAATGAGACAAAAAATAATACAAGAAGAAAAGTGGTTTCTCCCCCCCCCACACACACACACCTCCATCCAACAGGCAGGTGGAAGTGCTTCTGTGTTTGATTAAAGGTGGAGTTTTTAATTCTGTGGCTATAAATTCTATCAATTCTTTTTTGTACAATAAAATCCATTGATAGAGATTCAAGATGAGAAATACCATGAGAAAGTGGTGCCAGATTTGGAATCAGAAAGAACACTTGCTCACCAGGGTATTTGGAAGGATCAAAAAGAATAATATTTGAAAAATGCTTAGCAGAATGACCAATACATAATGAGCACTGTATAAAAGTATATTTCCTACCCCCATCCCCTTACAAGTTATATGGACAAGTCACTTAACATGATAGTGGGAAAAGTGATAATTTTGAAGTCAGGAAATTGTTCAGACGAATCTGATTCTTTTTTACCCCATTTGGGATTTTCTTGGCAAGATACTGGAGTAGTTTACCATAAACTTCTCCAGGTCATTTTACAGATGAGGAAACAGAGGCAACTATGGTCACACAGCTAGTAAGTGTCTGAGGCCACATTTGAACTTTCTGACTTGTTTCAGCACTCTAGGGATCAAGAAGATCTGAATACAAAATTCCCTCAGATACTTCATTGCTTTGTGACTGAAAAATATCTAAGTGACTTTGCTTAGTGTCAGTGTCCTCATCAATAAAATGAGGATTAAAACAGTACCTACAATATGGAACTATTGTGAATATGGTTAAGATAAAATATTCATTAAGCAATTGTTATATTCTATACAGTATAATAAATGTTAGAAATATTAAAATGGTGTGGGGGGAGATGTTGGCCCTGCCATAGGAACACATAATAGGTAGGCAAAAAAGAGGATAGGGGAGAGGTCACTGCATGGCCCATGGGGCTAATTCAAGGGACATGGCTGACATGGGGACTCCTCAAGTGGAAGAAGCTGCCACAAAGGTGGAGCTATCACCATTTCCCTTAGGAATAAAGGGAAAAAGTAGTACCAGAAAACAGGCACTGAGGTGAGTTAGAAATCAACATGGTTTGTATGAGTACTTCCTCAAATAAAAAAGCATGTTATTATTAGCCAGGAGGATAATAAATAATTTTTATTTTATTTACTATTAGTGGTAATAAATTAGCATTTAATTTGCTCTTTAAAATTTTCAAAACATTTCATAAATATTATCTCATTTTATCCTCAAAACAACCTGGAGCAGAGATACTATTGTAATCTTCCTTTTATACATGTGGAAACTGAGGCAGACAGAGGCAAAGTGACTTTTCCAGAGTTACAAAGGATGTGTCCTTACTCCCATACCTTTTAGCATGATATATTCAGCCATGTCATCCAATGCCTTCATTGAGAATGAACATGGCCTCAAGGTCAACTACCACACTGCTGGCAAATTCTTCACTTTGAAAAGTCTACAAGCCAAGACCAAAGAGGAGGAAATGTTGGTGCAGGAACTTCTGTTTGCAGATGATTGTGCACTCAATGCAGCTTCTGAAGCTGAGATGCACTTTGCTGCTTATGATAATTTTGATGTAACAAGTAACACTAAGAAAACAGGTGTTTTTTCAGCACCACAACATCCATATGTGGAACCAACGATTAGAGCAAGTGGAGAAGTTTTGAATACTATGGACAAGTTTATTTACCTTGGCAGTGTCCTCTCCAAGGAGGGACACATTGACAATGAGACAACTGACAATGACACTTGCATTGCCAGAGCTCACTCAGTATTTGGGAGGCTCCAAAAGAGAGAGAGAGAAGAGAGATACCAAACTGAAGATCTACAGAGTCATTGTGCTGAACTCATTGCTACATGGCTGTGAAACTGCACAATCTACCAGTGGTATATTAGGAATTGCTTCCATTTAAATTGTTTTAGAAAGATTCTGAAGCTTACTTGGCAGGAGAGGATACAAGACACTGAGGTCCTTTCTCGAGCTAAACTATCCAGCACTCCAGCATTACTACAGTCTGCAACTACGATGGACTGGACACATTAGAATATCAGATTGTACACTTGCCACAAAAACTATTTTATGGAGAACTCACACAGGGCAAGTGCTCACAAGGGTGTCAGAAGAAGCCACGCCAGGACACCCTGAAGGTCTCACTGAAGAACTTAGAATTGATTATACAGTTTGGGAAACACTGGCACAGGACCACCCAGCATGGGGTGCCCTCATTAGAGAGGATGCTGCACTCTATGAGGAAGGCAGAATTGAAGTATCTCAAAGGAAACGTGACAAATATAAGTTTAGAGTACCCACCCCAGGTGTTCACATGGACTATTTGTGCCTGACCTGTGGTAGAGTAATCTAAATTGGTATTGGTCTGATCAGCCTCAGTAGGACACACTGTAATTTGTCTCAAACACAGTGATTTCATTTTGGTCTTCTTAGATAGCAAAGCACAAGAACCAACCAACCAACCAGAGTTACATAGTTACTAAGTTCCTGAGGCCATATTTAAACTCAAGTTTTCTTGACTCCAGTCAAATGTTATATCCTCTATATCACTTAGACATATCAATAATAATTGCTACATTTAAGTATTGATTTAAGTTTTACAAAGTATTTTATTTTCCTCACATCAACTTTTCTGTGTAATAAAGGATACAATGTACTTTTCAAAACTTAAAGCATTATATAAATGTGATATACATCCACACACACACACACACACAGACACCTATCTACACATAATTGAATAATTGTCCCTGTGAAAGGTGTTTGCTCCACAAAACTTAATAAGGACACAGCACTCTGTATTCTAGAAGCTTGTATATTCTTCTGGGAATAGGAATAAGGAGAGAAAATGAGACAGATACTCAGGTAAGAAGACTACAAGGTAAAAAGTACCGACTAAATGACCTACCAATATTTGAGGATAGAACACTGGGCTTTCAATGCTGGAAGTGAAAAAGCACATCTGTAATGCTGTCGTAATTCCATGAGGCATTATAGTTTTCTTAGAAACAACATCAATGCAATTAATTTTAATTTCTAAAAACGATTTCTTACTATTACTGTCACTAGCGCCTTTCAAAATAGTAATATAACAAAAGCCATTAAATATATTGCATGTCTTAAAAGTTTTCCTACAACTCCATTGGAGATCTCATCTCTTTAGGAATTCCTTCCACAAATGAAAGAAACAATTGTAAGTAACCAGAAGGAAAAGGTATAGAAAAGAAACCAGACAGGAGAGAATTGTGGTCAATTCTTCCTTCAATAACGAAGCTAAGAGTCGTAAGTTCCTCATAACTGCCACAACTCAAGAACTCTCTTCAGAGCCTGTCTAAAGCTGAAACCTTTGAAATCAATAGAACTATCAGTCTTTTTCTATTTGTGTCATGATTCAAATTCAGATTTCTGACTCACTTTACTTTTTGGCCATGCTAATCATATTGTGTTTATTTTTAAAATTATGTTGTTTACAATTTTTACCAGATTGTTCATTGCCATGAGGAGGGCAGAGGGAAGGGAGGGTGGTAGAAAAATTGTGAAACTCATAAACTTTCAAATTGATAAATGTTGTAAACTACCTTTGTATAAAAATTGGAAAAATAAAATAAAGTTTAAAAAATTTATGATTAATCAAAGAATTGAAATAAGATATGGGATTTTTACTACCAACTCTACCCAGCACCATAGCCTCATCCTGCAAACTCACTGCCAGTCCAGCAAGCATACATAGAGAATTGGCACTTTTTACGAGGTTTCTTCTGTTATTATTTTTGTACTTTTCTTATACTCCCTTATCATTAAAGACAATAAATCTTCTTTACCTCTCTTTTCCTGTTATTTGTGAAATCATGAGGGAAAACTCACTATCTTTCATCAACTAATAGATAAATCTTCATTCTACAGAAATAGACTTTAAAATGTCACTGAAAATTAAACAAATCAACTCTATGGAACCAGTCCATAATCACAAGTAGACTAGTTTTGGATAATCCCCCAGACTTAACACTGATACATAAGAATATAATTAAAAAATTTAATTAGGGATAGCCATATCAAATTCTCAAAATCCCCAATCTATGTGGAATTGAAAAGTTTTCAAAGTACAAAAATTTGCAGAAGAAATCAAAGTTGTATGGGGATCAAATGAGGTATATATCATACCCACAATTCCATCTGCTACTGTGATTTTCTCAAGGATGCTTTGGGTGAACATACAGAAGATGAACTTATATCACAACACTTTTATCAAATATCAAAAAAGTTGTATGGTGAGGATGGATAAAGTAATTATTTTGGGACTGTGAAACCTGGGTTCATATCCCTCCTTACATACATGCTAGCTGAATGACACTAGACAAATCACTTTAACCTCTGCATAAGTTTCTTACCTTGTAAAATGGGAATAATAACAGCTATCTCCCAGGATTTTTGCGGGGATAAAATATATGTAAAGCACTTTTCATATCTTAATGTGCAATGTAAATGTACCTTATTATTATTTTATTTTCCTGTGTAATAGTTTACAGAACATTAGAGAAAATAATAGGATAATCATTTGACCCAGAAATTCTATATTAAACAAATTTTAAAAAGAGAAAATGAGATGAATAACAATAATATTTTTTTATTGTGCTTCAAGTCTTAAAACATCCTTCCTCATAATAATCCTAGAGGCAGGTAATGCAAAAACTATTTTATTTACTTTACAGATGAGGAAATTCAACCTTTTACAGATTAAGTGATTTGCCCAAATGGCATTAGAATTGAAACACTGAAGGAATAATTGAGTAATTCCTCCTCAGACTAGGAAATAAATCCTCAATATAAAAAACAACAACAAATAAATAATTAAGAATTACTCAAAAATTAAATGGACTGACGCATAAGGTTGTAAGTTCCCCATAACTGCAAGTTACCCAGTAGAATTTGAATAACTATTTGTCAGAGAGGCTATGGAAGGAATTCCCTGTTCAGCTAAAACTTGGATTAGAAAACTATTGAGACTATTTTAATTCTAAGAACCAATGAATCTATTGCCTTTTCCCTGTATTATCTGAATTCCCAAATCTCAATTATGGGTCTAGGAGTTTAGGGCTTGGGTATCCTCTTCTTGAGTCTTCTTGCCGAGGTGTTGAGATATCTTATGTTGAAAGATTGACCCTATCCTAGAAAAGTGATTTCTGTCTTCTTCCCCTTATTTCACTTCCCTTACCTTTTCTAGCAAAAAGGATTTTTCTTGTCTCCAAAGCTTTCCCTGTCAGGGTTTCAGATCCTGGCACTTCCATCATTTCCACCTTAAATGGATATTTCCATGATTTGTTCCCTTGTAAATCTCTCTCTCTGCCTTTGTCTCTCTATGTGTCTGTGTTTTAATCCCCTCCCCTCCCCTCCCATCCCTTCCCTTCTCCTTTCTCTCCTTTCCTCTCCTGCCCAGCTAGTCCATCTGAAGTAAATTCTGCTGATTAAGATTTTGAAGATTAAAGTTTGAAGGCAAAATGACAGCTTTTACCTAAGTCATATGGACCATGAGCTCTATAATAGAGGCCTATGGGTCTCTCTGAACTTGGGCATCAATGTTCCTCTTAACATAGTTACCTAATTATCCAGCTAATATACTCTTTAGCTCTAAATTTTCTCCTCTATGGTCCCAACCTAGGTATCTACTTCCTCAAGATGAACTGAGAGACTCACCCTTTGGTCAGTGAAACCACCCCGTTTTCTTGTTTGGAGGTGGGGATTTCATCACTTCTGCTACCTAAATGTAATGGGTCTTTTGTCCTTCTTAGGCTTTCTCTCTTGGGTATTGTTAGAGTTTTGAAGTTGAAAACCAATAATAGATGTAAAGTACTTTGGGAATCTTAAATCATCATGTAAATGTGAGTCATTATTGTTATTATTAATTATTATTATTATTATTAATAGCCTATATTCACCAGACCTCTAGTCTAGTGATGACCTCATTCCTTGAGTCTTCTATAACACTTCTGCTGAACACAAGCAAAGCTTAAAAAGCAATAGAATATGCTGGTAAATATTTAACAATCTGGGAGATGGAGAAGAAGGAGGAGAGGGAGGAGTAGAGGAGAGAAATGTATGTATGCACACTTTTAAGTTTTGTCTGCATTATTAATACTTTCTTAAGTCTAGACAATCAACAAATCAATGAATCAAATACTGAGTTGTAAGGACTGCTGACAATTTAACAATGGGTACTCCGATGCCAGTCAGAGCTGGCTCCAGCACAGTTCCAAGATCTATATGTTGTTGTAATCCATAAATGAAAACTATATAGATACATACAATTTACATTACATTACACATATAGTGTAATGTCAACGTATTCTCATTTGACCTCAACATTGCAGAGTCAATTCACTACAAGTACTCACAACTGCTCACTTGAAAGGATTTTTGCTTTCTGATAGGGAAAGAATGGTGGAATATTGGGAAAGGCTCATTGTCTTTGTTGTAATCTCTGTCTATTCTTTTGGAACAACCCTTTATTTGGTTACTATGGTAACTGGAAAAGACAGTTAAAGCTAAAGATGGAAAACAACCATCAAGCACTCAAGCCCTTGCACAATCAGAGTTGGAAAAAAAGAACTCTGTGGACACTAACTGACCATGCTCTGAAAGAAGAACTTCTCTTCAGGACTCCAAAAAGTGTCATTCAACCTTTATTTAAGGATCTTTAGTGGTGAAGAACACATTGTTTCACAAGTCAAGTCAAAAAGGAATTGTTAAATGCCTAGCACTTCCCTATACTGTGCTGAAAGCTGAGGGTACGAAAAAAAGGCAAAAATTGTACTTGTTCTCAAAAACTCCTGGTCTATTTAACTTCAGAACAGTATCAGGAAATGCTTCTTCACAGTGAGCTTTTCTCAGGGACAGATAACTACAATTCCAAACAGGACTTACTCAATTGGACTTTTCTGCATAATTCTTTCTTTGCTTGTTGTTTTGCTTTGTTTTGTTTTTTCAAGGCAATGGGGTTATGTGACCCAAGGTCACATAGCTAAGGTAATTATTAAGTGTCTGAGGCTGGATTTGTACTCCTCCTGTCTCCAGGGCCTATCCAGTGCTCTATCCACTGCACCACCAAGCTGCCACACATGATTCTTTCAGGGTAACATTTCTCCACCAGGACCTGGACAGAGAACACCAAAATTAACTAGCAGCTACTGGGTAACAGCAAATTTTTATTACTGCAAATGGGACCCGGATCAGTATATTGTAATCCATTAACAATGTTCCAACAAATCCTGTGGAATAGGAATAGCTACTATAACTATTTCCCATAGAATTTGGATTACTAAGTCAAGGCATCATCTCTGTTTACAGAGAAGAAATGGGAAAGAAACATGAATTCCTCTCAGATTCTCCATGCTGGATCAACTTATGGTCTATATTAGCCATTTAGCACAAGAATTCTTCTATGCCTCTAGGTCCCAAATAACTGACTTCTAGGAGAAAAAGAGGCAGAGTTTCTGTGGCACTGCCAAAAACTTGTAGAATATATACTACACAGTGGGCATTTGACAAATATCACAAGGCTGACTCTCCTTGTAGCCAAGGATAATCACTGATGACATGCAACAGTAGTTAGGCAGTACCACTTATGTCCAACATAAACCATAATCCATGAAAGTTTTGTTTTGCTTTTATATTGGAAAAGATGTGCTACCTGTACCAGCAGGAATTCAGATTTCTTGTTATATTACTAATCCAGGTTCAAACTCCCCTAGCTTGCAGAAAAGTACAATGATTTCCTGAAAACAATAAAAAAAATTCTTCAAATATTCTCTCTCTTTTTTTTTTTTAGTTTTTGCAAGGCAATGGGGTTACGTGGCTTGCCCAAGGCCACACAACTAGGTAATTATTAAGTGTCTGAGGCCAGATTTGAACTCAGGTACTCCTGACTCCAGGGCTGGTGCTCTATCCACTGCACCATCTAGCCGCCCCCAAATATTCTCTTAATAATACTTTGAACTTTATCATTTCTCATGCAGGAGAAATCCAATAGCATCAAGGAATTAAGAACAGAAGTATATTAACATTTATAGGAAATGATGATATAAAATTTTATATAGGTTCTCCCAGCTAATTAATTAGTCAGGTTTTCCTTAAAACAATATCCTAGTTTGAATATCTCAATATGTTACTTAACATGATTAAGATCCATTAGGCTATTTTTTTAACTTGCAAGAGATGGGTTAGTCATAATGCCAGATGCAAAGATATGGAAAAGCATATTCATGAGTAGCTATAACACAATGGATAGTCTGACCTTGAATTTATATATTATCTTCCTTTCCCTCAGACTAAAATCTTCTTGGGCCCATCTCTCCTCACCCACTTATTATTATTTCTATAGAGTTATCTATGTCAAAAAAGGCTATTTCACATCACTTGTACAAACATATTCATAGCAGCCCTGTTTGTGGTGGCAAAGAATTGGGAATGGCTTAACAAACTGTGGCATACGTATATCATGGAACACTATAGTTTTATTAGAAACCAAGAGGGATGGGAATTCAGGGAAGCATGGAAAGATTTGCATGAATTGATGCTGAGAGAGATAAGCAGAACCATAAGAACATTGTACACCCTAACAGCAACATGAGGGGTGATGATCAATCTTAATGGACTTGCACATTCTATCAGTGCAACAATTAGGCATGATTTTGTGCTACCTGTGATGAAGAACACCATCTGTATCCAGAGAAAGAATTCTGGAGTTTGAACAAAGACCACAGACTATAACCTTTAATTTAAAAAAAAACCTGTTATCTTATTATGTAAATTTTGCTATCTCTTATACTTTATTTTTCTTCCTTAAGGATATGATTTCTCTCTCATCACATTCAACTTAGATCAGTGTATACCATGGAAACAATGTAAAGACTAACAAACTATCTTTTGGGGGGGGCTAGGGGGAGGGAAGTAAGATTGGGGAAAAATTGTAAAATTCAAAAAAAATAAAATCTTTTTTTTTTTTTTTGAAAAATCGTTTCCCCAAGAGACACAAAACATTTTTGTTGACACTCTTTAGTTTGAACTATGGTTCAAAACTTCCAGGTCAATGTTCCTTTTACCAGTCTTTGATGATTCCTTCATGATGTTGTTTTGATGCCACAAACATAAAAGAGAGAGAATCTTTATTATGAAAATTTCATGAAAATGGAGACTATTTATCAGCACTAATGCCCAAAATAACTTCAAAATCATCATGGAATATTGAAACTGCAAAAGAGCTTAGAGATTTAAGTAATCCAAACACTTAGTTTTATTTATGTGGAAAGAGAAGTTACAGGAGTTGAAATGACTTGCTCAAGGGAATATAAATGGGAAATAATAGAACCTGGCATTGTACCTAAATCTTCCAACTTCTTTATTTCAGGATATACAACCGCAAAAATCAGAAAGTTATAGATGAGAGGAGGACATTAAGAAGATCAGTAAGAGGATGATGAAATTGACTTCACCTTTTAAAAAACAACACTTTTCCAGAAAACGATGATTTTCTATTTTATTTTAACACAATAACCTGCAAATGTATGAATGGTAGCTTGAATGTACAGTCAAAACCAAATGGCTCAAGGGAGTACTTCTTATCCTTGCCAAAAAGAGCATTCCCTTCCTTAGGCATTTACTTAAATGAGATTAAACATGGGTTCCTCATTATTTTTTTTTTTGATGTAATGAAAAATGTATATGGAAAAAGTTCAGAAAGGGGAATTTCTTCTTTCTTTTTTTATTTATTTTTTTCACATTAAAACAATAGTCCTGCTGTAAAAGCATAATCCCCCCCTCAAAGATAGAGAAACCTTAAGAAAAATAAATTGAGAGAAAAAAATGCGTGCTTCAACCCGTATTTATTAGCTCTGTCTTTGGGATGGATAACATTCTTTATCATAAGTCCATCAGAGAAGTTGCTTCAATGTTTTTTCCAACAGTTGCTATTGCTAGTTATATTTCCCTCCATCCTATTCCTCTCCATACCCCTTTATTCTTTTCTCTCTCTTCAGAAAGGGGAGTTTCAAAACTAATTGCATAAGATCATCTACATATCCTTTATGCTACTAAATTTCTGGTTCTCATAATAAGACCAGTAGGGCACTAGCCTCAAAATCAGAAGACAAAGGTTTCACCCTTGTCTGTTACTAGCTATGTGACCTTAGGCAAAACACTTAGTTTATCAGGGTCTCAGTTTCCACAACTGTGGTGTTCCAGAGAAGTTAAATGATTTAACCAAGGTCACCCATGAATTTTGTAAAGGTCAGAGCTAGGGTCTGGACCTAGATTTTCTGACTCTTAATCTAGGACCCTTTCCATTGCTTTTGCTTACAGTCAAAATCTTGAGACTCTAGAAAAATGTACCTGTTTTACAAGACCCTTAAGGAATTTCACATCAAAACAAAATTCAGAAGAATCAATATAAATGGGTCAATCAGAGCAGATACACAGGATAAGGCTTGCTTCAGTCATTCATTCAATAAACATTTATTAAGCACCTATTGTATTCAAGACTTTACCATAGAAGTTGGGAGGGATGCCCAAGATATATGAACATGACCCTAAAGAAGATTTCAGTTTTGTTGATTTAGCTAGATGCATACTCAAATAATTACCATCTTATGGTAAAATGTGGTGTGGGTGTAAATAGAGAGATTTTGACTTTTGAAACCCTATACATGAAATTATATCATTCTTTCAAGGCACAGAGAGGATATAAATGTTTATGAAACCTTCCCTGAACCTCACCTCCAAGTCAGAAGTTACCTCTCCTTCTACTTAACTAACATAGATTTTTACACTTCTACTGTAAGGCATAGGTAAAAATCACTCCACTGTATTTAGTCCAGATATATTTATTAGGTGAGAACACATTGAGATTTGGTGAGAACACAAAATTCTGAACATGATTTGAAACTACCATTCCAACTCAAGAAGCTCCTAAACCTGGTGCCATTCTTTGTTAGTATAAACAGTTCACACATCCCAGCAGTTCCAAAAAGTATCATTATACTACATCATAGAAACATGAGATTTAGATTTTGAAGGGACCTTAACTAAATCCCCCCCGTTTTACAGATGGAAAATCTAAGTCCTATGGAATTTTTGAACTATTCATGATTCATATAATTTGTGTGTAGCAGAGGTGGGACCTGCTCTAATCTTGAATCCAGGATTCTTTCCACTGTATAGACAATTCAAATCCTATGCCATGTAAAGAAGGTAAGCTTAATATGATGAATAAATGAATGAGTCTTAACTTATTCAATCATATCTTTCCTCTTGATAACTTTCTGTTTTATTCTTGTTTCCTGGAGACCAAGGTTTTTAGGGCAGTTACCGTACGACTCTGGGAAAGTCACTTAATTCCATTTGCCTCAGTTTCCTCAACAGTAAAATAAGTTAGAGAAGGAAATGGCAAATTATTAAAGTATTTTTGCCAAAAAAATACTCACATGAGGTCACAAAAAGTTGGACACAATTATAAACAACTGACCAACAAAGGTATTTGTAAATATCATCTCTGTTCACTGGTACAGTTTGACTTCCTGGTTCAACTCAAAGCCTTCAGTCTCTATTTGTCCTTAGTTTACCCAATCCAAAAATTTGCTATCTTTGCTTAATGATTCCACAAGAGGAAGAAACTATTCAATGTGATTTTTTTGGAGCCAAATAGTTTGATGTCATAAAGCAATTATTAAATTGTTTTGATTAGGCTCTCTCTGACTTGAAATCCACACTTAGAGACTTACTTAGGAGAGAGATAATAATGGGTTTAAGGCTAAGTAGAACTCAAGATAGGCTAAAAATGAACTTGTAAGATCAATGATATAAAGAACTGCTAGATGTGGAAGCTCTGTATAAATATTGAAGACTACCACCTTCTTTGAAACTTTTGTCCAGAGCACTTAGACATTAAATGGCTTGCTCAGTCACACAGAAATATGCATCAGATATGGGAGAAATTTTCTCTGCTTTCAAACTAGTTGCCTGTCCACCAAATCACATTGGTTTTCTAGGTGTGGCTATAATTATCTTCCTTTAAAAATTCAGATTTTTATATCAAATTTTGCTAACATTATTATTGATTTTTCCATGTGAACACTGGATAATCTCAGTGTTCTTCCCATACTTGGGTCTATTAAATATTTTCAGCAAATGAACAAACCAAGCATGCAGATCTGACTCAAAGGTTTCTGATTGATCAATAAAGACAGTGTAAATGCCATGATCATATCAGGTGGCTTGTTTGATAACTACCAAATCAATAATAAATTGTTCTTTATTCTCCCTGGAACATTTTAACAAGTCTTTTTTTTTTTTTTGCTGCTGAAGCAATATTCTTCTGTCTTGGAGGTATTAATAGACTTATTTTTGTGACACAATATGTGGGTAATTTGTATGAAGTACATAAACAAAATTTGTTTGGAGGGATCACAAGTCTTCTTTTGCCAGTAGATATGTGATGACTTGCCACTAAGTGGTTCAGTGGATACAGTACCAGACCAGGGGTCAGGAATATTCATCTTCCTGAGTTCAAACCCGGTCGCAGATCCTTACTAGCTATGTGACACTGGAGAAGTCACTTAACCTTATTTGCTTTAGTTTCCTCATCTGTAAAATGAGCTGGAGAAGGAAATGGTAAACTTCTCTAGTTATCTTTGCCAAGAAACCCCAAATGGTTTCACAACGAGTCAGACATAACTGATTTAACTGAAGAAAAGCAAAAATTAAGAAGAAAAGGATCAGTCTGGTATCTAGGAGAAAGTTGGTCAAGTGGTTTGCTAGTAATTCATGTGAAAATATGAAGCATTTCAAGACAATACTTGTAGATATTTTTTTTCACTTAAAATTCCTGGGAGGGGAAAATACAAAAATATAATGTTTGTCAAACTCACTTTGACTTACAGTATCATTATAATTTCTCGTCTGCTTAATCACTCTCACAAAATTTCTGTCAATTACTCATTCATAATCACTGATAGGTTAGATAGGGAGAATCACATCATTCACACTTAAATACATATTTGAAGAAGGACTAGAAAACAAGAATATATCAAAGGAACAAACTAAGCTAAGTCAACTGGAAAAACAAAACTTTTTTTATCCATAAGACAATATATGCATTTATATATAAATACATAAACACATATGCATAAGAAAGTACATTTTCATTTTGTCAGTATATTAGAAGATCACAGAGCTAAGACCCAACAAGCAAATTGTGCCCTTAGCTTGGTATAACAACAATCCTATGCACTCATGTTCTGAGTTATCTAACCCTTTGGCAAAATCATATAATTATTGTATGACTTTGATCAGCAGCAGATACTGTCTGAGCTTGCACAAGCACCTGATGTATGTTCTTTTTATGAAACTGCATTACAGGATCTGATGCTGAACAAAGGGAGTAAAGTCAAGAGAACAGTGTATACATCAACATTATGAGATGAACAACCTTGATGGGCGCAACTCCTTTCAACAGTCTAGAGAGCTAGGACAACTGTATTAAGACTGCTTATGGACTATATTATCCCCAACCAGAGGAAGAAAAACAAAACACACAGAAGAAAACACCCCTACTGAATCTGAAGAACACTTTATAAAAATCTCTCTTACATATCTCTTTCCCTTAATCCTAATTCTCCATGCCAAAAATTACTCATTTGTAAATATATTTAACAAAATATGAATGTAAAATGCTAACCTGTCTGTTCCCTACTAAGGGGAGGGGGTGGGTTGGAAGGAAGGATGGAGGGAAATTTTATAACTTGGAAATATGCTTGTACAAATGGATGAAAATTTAAAAAAATTAAAAGAAGCAATTGAAAAAAATCAGTATTATGAATCAAACTTGCTTCATTGCTGCTGTTACCCCTCATTGTCAGGGCTATAGCTCACTGTATAGTCATTGGTATAAATATTGCAAACTCTCCCCAATACTCCTTTCTTCCCCACTCCCCCCCCCCAAGTGACTAGATCTTCCCTCCTGGCTTACAAGTTCATTACAAGTTCCCCCATAGGGTAGAGCTTGGTTCAGTTTGGCTGACAATTACAAAATCAAATTCTAATATATGCTTGTAATTATTTGTATTTAAAGTACTTTTGCAGAGGTAGAAGATATTATTTAGTAAAATTATTTAAAAAAAAACAACAAACATATCATTTGATACCCCTGCCCTTCTATGTGTTAAGAATGAAATCATTTTCAGGTCTTTACTTAGACAACCTTAGATTTATGGCTTCGGTGTTCTAGACAATTTCTTTGCTAATCCCAAGTAAAGTCTTATGCATATTCTCCAGTTCCAAGAAATTCTTATCTGTCTTTTTATAACTCCTTTGTAGTAGAACCATCTAGCATAGCAGAGGTCTGAACCACAAAATAGTTGATCTTGCTACAATAAGTAAATTCAAATACCACTAAGTTGTGCTTTACCCTTTTTAAAACCTTATATTTGGGTTCAAGAAATTAATTTGACAACTATAAAACCAGGGCAGCACAGATAAAGAGAGAGCAGTGTTTTGTGGTCTGCAAACTTAAAAGAACCAATAGTGTGATGTTGTGCCCCCCCCCAATAAAATGGAATCCTTAGTAACTTTAAGAGGCATAGGAATTTGGAATAAGGAGGTGATAATTTTCTACATTCTCTACTACCCTACCCTGTCTCAGTCATATGTTGGAAATGTTATATTCAATTCTGGGCATATTTTCTTAGATATGGCATTAATAAATGGGTAAGCATTCAGAGAAAGGTAAATAGATTGATGAAGAGTCTGAAGTTTATTCCATAATCTGAAAGAGCTAGGGATGCTTATGTTGCAAAGGAAGAGGCTCTGGAAGAGAGAAACTAAAATTTAAAAGGCTGCCACATGGAAGACTGATTTGAATTTGAGTACTGTTTGACCCCCAAAGAAAGAGGGAATTAGGAGGAATAGGTACAAATTGCAAAGGGGAAAATTTAAATTTGATGTAAAAAACAAAACAATACAAAACAACCACGAAAAAATTCACTTCCCAAAAATTGGAAATATGAAAATGATATGGGATAGATTGACTCAGAAAGTAGTAAGCTCCCTCAATGGAGGTCTTCAAGCAAAAACTACATAACCAATTGGCAGATGTATGGCAGTGGGGATTCTTTTTCAGATAGAGGTTGGCCTTGAAAACTACAAGGAGCCCTTCTGACTCTGAAATTCTTCAATTCTGTGAAAATAGATATATACACCCATGATGTAGATCCTTTAAAAAATAGCAACTGCTTATAATGTGTTAAGTTGTGTATCAATCAGTGTGAGAATTTTCCCATGCATACTATAGATGCTCATTTGCCACTGCAAACATGCTTCCTTCTCTCTATTCCTGAAAAGGGCACGAATATCTATGCCTTACCCCTATCCCTGCAATCACCATGACTATCTTAAAGAAAGCTGTAACTCCTAGCCACCACTCTCTAATAGGTCCTGTATTTCCCAATCAGAATTTAAGCTCTTTGTGAAAAAATAATTGATTACTTTTTGTATCTATGTCTTTAATATAGTAGCTGACACATAATAGGGATTCAAAAAACACTTGCTGATTGATTGGTTCAATAGACTAATTCAAATCTACCTACAGCTCTCCAGTCATTTTATCTTACCACCCATCAGATTCTCCAGCTCACACACTAGGGCTCTGCATGCCAATTGGTGAGAATTCACCACCAATATACCAAATTAGCCTGATCGTATGGATTCTTTCTGGCCATCTTCACACTATATCTCCTCCAATCTGGTTCTCTAACTCTTGCCCTGGGGTTTTACATTCCAATTAGTTAGAATTGTTCATTATTACTCAAACCCAGTTCTCCCAGCCACTTTCATGCCATGTCACTTATGCATCCTTTCTTTCCCTCTCTCTCCTCTCTAACTCACTTTTCATTTCTAGCTTAGTCAATAGTAATCAAACCAAAAGTACCTTTTCTGGATTTGTTTTTGTTCAGTCATGTCCAATTATTCATGAATATACTTAGTGTTTTCTTGTCAAAGAAACCAGAATTGTTTGTCATTTCCTTATCTAGCACATTTTACAGATGAATAAATTTAGGCAAAAAGGGCTAAATGACTTGCTCAGGGTCACAGATATTTTAAGTTTCAGGGGTCAGATTTGAACTCAGGAAGTCTTCCCAACTTTCAGGGCCTGTTCTCTACCCATTACACTTCCTAACTGCATACCTTTCCTGGATAGGTTCTGTCAATCATATGGCTCCTCTTACCATCATTTTCCCTTCCATCACCACTCTCTTGCATGTTTTGTCATCCTTATTATAACGTAAGTTCCTTGAGGAACTTTCTTTCTTCTTGCATTTGGTTCTCTTCATTTAGCAAGATTCCAACACACTTAAATGTTCTCATTCATTCATTCACATTTTGGTTCCTGATAACAGTTCAGTTCTAGAATCACAAAGCCATACAGAAACATTGAAAGATAGTCTTACTGGGATTTTTCTTTCTATCATTTCAGTAAGTACTGTTGAAACAACAGAAAATAATTTGTGGAATGTTGCACGCAGAAGGGATAATTTTTTCTGTCTTTTTTTCTGTTTAACTCTCTAAACAAGTCACCAACAATTTGTGCACTAGTTGCCAAGCAAGAGTAAGAATTGCTTAGCACCCCACCCATGACTCAAGACAGCTAAAAAATTATAATTTGTTAATAGTCAGAGGATATGAATAGATAGTTTTCAAATGAAGAAATTAAAACTATATATAATCATATGAAAAAAGTACTCCAAATCATTATTGATTAGAGAGATGCAAATTAAAACAACAATACATCTCAGATTGGCCAAGATGAGAAAAAAAGGGAAAATGATCAATAGTGGAGAGGATGTGGGAGGATTGGGCTATTGATGCATTGCTTGTGGACTTGTGAATGGATCCAACCATTTTGGAGAGCAATATAGAACTATGCCCAAAAAGCAATAAAAATTTTATTACCTTTGACCCAGCAATTTCAATTCTAGGCCTATATCCAGAAGAAATCATAAAAACATGGGGAAAGCCCCACATATTCTAAAATATTCATAACAAAGAATTGGAAATTGAGAGAATACTCTTCAATTGGGGAATGGCTAAGCAAGTTATGGTATATGAATACTATGGAACATTATTGTTCTATAAGAAACCATAAATGGTTGGACTCTAGAGATGCATGGAATGACTTACAGCATCTGATGCTGAGTGAAGGGAGCAGAACCAAGAGAAAATGTACACATTAACAATAGCATTGTGAGATGATCAACATTGATAGAAGCAGCTCCTCTCAGCAGTTCAGAGAGCTAGGACAACCATTTTAGGCTAGTTATGGACGATGTTATCCCAATCCAGAGGAAGGAAACCAAAACAAAACAAAAAAATTAACACTTCAGAATCTGATGAACACTTTATAAAAAATTATCTCTTGTGTATCTCTTTCTCTTAATCCTAATTCCTCATACTGAAAATGACTAATATTTAAACATGTTTACCAAAAAATTGTATGTACAATGCTAACCTGAGCTTTTGCCACTGAGGGGAGGGGGGTAGTAGGGGATGATGGAAGGATATTTTGTAACTTAAAAATATACATACACACATGGATGAAAAAAATTTAAAAAAAAGAATCACTTGCACATGCACAGGTCAAAAATCAATGAACGATATTTAATTAGAAACAGAGGTAACAATTCTAGTGTGATAGCATTAATTGGGAAATGCTGTATTACAAATGTTCTATGGCCAAAGCAGAAACTTTTTAAAATAATGTGGCAAATTTTCAAAGGCATGACACATCATTCATTGTGAAAGGCATAAGGGAACTATTATTAACAAAAATCCATTATGAACCAAAAAGTCTAATGATGCAGAGAACTGTTTATGTGGTTTCTCTGGGGCAATAGGCTTAGAAAAAAATGTTAGAAAATGGAAAGAGCATTTGTTGTCAGGTTGATTAGAAAATATTTAATAATTTTTTTTAGGTTTTTTGCAAGGCAAATGGGGTTAAGTGGCTTGCCCAAGGCCACACAGCTAGGAAATTGTTAAGTGTCTGAGACGGGATTTGAACCCAGGTACTCCTGACTCCAAGCCCAGTGCTTTATCCACTATGCCACCTAGCCACCCCTTAATAATTTTTTAACAGAAAACTTCAATTAGAAATTTTAAAATCTACTTTCCTTTTTCATACTCTATCATGGCATATCAGCCAGGAGACAGTATAGTAAGGTGGAAAGAACTCTGACTTTGGAGTCAAACAACCTGGATTAAAATTTCTTTTCTGACAATGACAATAGTAATAAGAACAACAGTTAACATTAACAACAATAATATCTGGCATTTATATAGTACTATGACATTTAAAGGATTTTACAAATATCCTCATTTGAGCTTTACAACATCATGGTAGACAGATGTTATTGTTAATTCTATCTTAAAGATGAGTTAATTGAGGCAGGCATGTGTTAAATGCCTTGCTTAGGATCACACAGCTAATATCTGAGGTCATATTCACATTCAGGTCTTACTGAATCTTAAGTAGTCCACTGTATCACTTAGCTGCCCAATTACTATTATTTTTGTGACTTTGAGCAAATCTCTCTCTCTCCATGTGCCAGTTAGTTTTTCTACAAAATATGGGAAGTGTTGTAACCCCCATGGGACTTTGCAAAGAAAATGCTTTTTAACTTCTGGCCAAGATGGCAGAGAGAAGACAGGCACTATGCCAAGATCTCCTGGTCTTCCCCCATATATAATATGGAACAAACCTCTTAAAAGAAATTTGATCAAAAAAAAAACCAGGAATAAAAGCTAAGAGAAGAACATTTACCAGCAAGGTCTGTCTCCAGGGATTGTGGGTAAGAGGGTGCCAGAGAGCAGAAAGCCAGTGGGGGTGGGGGGTGAAAGCCAGACTAACCTAAGATCAGCCACATAGGCTTTGACTGTGGGAGCCTCAGTCTGAGGAGCAACTAAGCCATGGAAGCTTTGGCTGTGAGAGCAGTGGTCTAGAATGTTCCAGAGGGGCTAGAGGATGAGTTCCAGTTCAGAGAATTACAAAGTGTGGCTGGACATCAATTGGTTGAGCTCGGCTGGTCTAGAGGACCAGGGATTCCATACTATCATTTCAGGGGAGTTCTCTTCCCAGGAGAAACAGAATAATGGCTCTCCCCCTCCTATCCCCCAAGTTCAGGTGTGGGCAGCAGAGCTCCCTTAGCTGAATAGGGAGATTAACTACCTCACCCTAGGCCTAGCCCACATTGCTCAAGGATAAAAGTCTGCAGGAGTGCCACCTACCCCCTCCAAGCCTAGGGAGAGGGTCTCAAATCAAAGTCACAGACCATCCAGAGAAAGCAAGCAGCACCCCCTACTGGCCAGCTCTGGCCAGCTAACTTGGAGTTACTAAACCCAGTGGGTAAAACCACTATGGATCTCAATACCAAACCTCAGCTCCTCCCCAACACAAGATCTTAGGAAAATGAAGAAAAGCCAGTGAAAGCGGGGGGGGGGGGCATAGAAAACTACTTAGAATTAAAGACTCTAATTCAGAGAGATCTAGAACTTCTGAGGAGAATATCATTTGGTCTCCAGCCCAGAAAGACTTCCTTGAAGAAATCAGGAAGGAGTTTAAATAGCATTTAGAAAATTTGGGAAAAGAAACCCAAGAGAAAATTAACACCTTGCAACAAAAAAACAAATTCTTGGAAAATACAATTGGACAAGTGCAAAATGAAAATAATTCTAGAAAAACCAAAATTGGACAAGTGGAAAACTCCATCAAAAATAGAATTGACCCATTGGAAAAGGAGTTGCAAAAGGTAAATCAAGACATCTCTAAAAAAATGGAAACTGTGGAAGCTAATGACTTCATTAGACAAGAATCTGTTAAATCAAACCAGTAACTGAAAAAATAGAAGAAAATGTAAAATGCTTTATGCAGAAAAAACACTGACCTCAAGAAAAGGTCCAGAAGAGACAACTTAAGAATCACTGGCCTCCCTGAACATATTGAAGAGAAAAAAAAAACCTGAACATAATATTACAGGATTTAGTGATGGAAAATTGCTCTGACATCATGGAATCAGAGGGCAAAATAGTTATTGAAAGAATACATCAACCCTCCCCAGAAAGGGATCTAAAAATGAAAACATCAAGAAATATTGAGGTCAAATTCCAGGACTATCAGATAATAGAGAAAATCATGCAGGCAGCCAGAAAGAAACAATTTAGATTCCAAGGAGCTTCGATAAGGATTATACAGGCCCTAGCTGCATCAACACTAAGGGACTGAAGGGCCTGGAATGTGATATGCTGAAGATCAAGAGAGCTTGGAATGCAGCCAAGAATTAACTATCAAGCAAAAATGAGCCTTCTCTTCCAGGAGAAAGGATGGACATTTAATGTACTAGGAAACTTCCAACATTTCCTGATGGAAAGACCAGAGCTAAATAGAAAATTTGGACTTCAAACAGGAGCCCCAAGAGACACGTGAAAAGGTTAGAAAAGGGGGGGGTGGTATAAAAGGAAAAAATCTGCTATCCAATAAGATGAAACTGGCTATATCCCCACCTGGGAGAAAGACTCTAATAACTCTCAAGAACTGTGACTCTATTAGGGAGAATATACTTAGCCAGAAATAATAGATACCCATGACTTAACCATGACTCTGATAGAATGATTTAAAAACAGCATCTCCTTAAAAAGGGGGGACAGTAAAGAGACTGGAAGATGAGGAGATTAAATGGGGTAAATCACATTACATAAATAGGTACAAAGGACCTATTGCAATAGAGGGAAAGAACAGAGGAGGTGAGAATCACCTGAATCTTATTCTCATCAGATTTGGCTTAAAGTTAACATACACACACTCAGTTGTTAAGAAATTTATCTTCCCTTTCAAGTATTAAAAGTGGAAAGGGGGAGGGGGGAGGAAAAGAGGAACTAACAGAGGAAAGGGAATGAAGAAGGGTCAAAGGGAAAGGGGAAAGAAAAGGGAGGGGAGTTGGATATAAGGGGGGAAACACACTGAAGGTGGTCATATTCAGAAATGAGATACTGGGGAATAAGGATAAAGTGACAAAAAGGGAAAAATACAAACAGAGGGAAGACAGTATGGGCAGTAATAAAGAGTTAGTAACGATAACTTGGAATTTGAGTGGGATGACCTCTCCCATAAAACATAAGCAAATAGCAGAATGGATTAAAAACCAGAATCCTACAATATATTGCTTACAAGCAAATCATTTGAAGCAGAGAGATACATATAAAGATAAAATATGTTTTGCTTCAGCTGAAGTGAAAAAAGAAGGGGGTAGCAATCCTTTATCTCCGACAAAGCAGCTGCAAAAATAGATGGTGTTAAAGGAGATAAGGAAGGAAGCTATAGTCTCCTAAAAGACAATGAAGCAATTTCAATAGTAATTATGTATGTACCATGTGATATAGCATCCAAATTCTTAGAGGAAAAGGTTAATGAGTTACAGGAAGACAAAGCCAGCAAAAAGTCTACTAGTAGGAGGCCTCAACCTCCCACTCTCAGATTTAGATAAATGTAACCATAAACTAAACAAGAAGGAAGTTTAGGAGGCAAAGATATTGTTAGAAAACCTAGGCATGAGAGACCTTTGGAGAAAACTGAATGGGGATAGAAAGGAATATACTTTTTTTCTGCAGTACATGGCACTTACACAAAAGTTGACCACGTAACGGGACATAAACACCTAATAATCAAATGCAGAAAGGCAGAAATAATGAATATATCCATCTCAGGTCATAATGCAATAAAAATCAGTTGCAATAATGGGCCAGGGAGAGGTAGACCTAAAACAATTGGAAACTAAATATACTCAATTTAAAGAATGAATGGATCAAACAACAAATTATAGAAAGAATTAATGATTTCATACTAGATAATGACAATAATGAAACAACATACCAAAACTTATGGGATACAACCAAGGCATTTGTCAGGGGATATATTATATCTTTAAATGCTGACATGAATAAACTAGAGAAAAAGGAATTCAATGAACTAAACATGCAACTATAAATATTATAGAAAGAACAAATTAAAAGCTCCAATTAAATATCAAATTAGAAATTCTAAAAGGTGAAATTAATAAAATTTACAGCAAGAAAACTATTGAACTAATAAAGAAAACCAAGAGCAGGTTTTATGAAAAAAACAATAAAATTGATAAATCTTTGATTAACTTGATTTAAAAAAAGAAAGAAGAAAACCAAATTGCTAGTATCATAAATAAAAACAGGTGAACTCACAACCAATGAGGAGGAAATTAAAGTAATAATCTGAAATAATTTTGCCCAACTGTATGTCAATAAATTTGACAGTCTAAGTGAAATGGATGAATATTTACAGAAATATAAGTTGCCTGGGTTAAATGAAGGGGAAATTAAATACCTAAATAACTCTATATCAGAAAAAGTAATTCAGCAAGCCATTATTGAACTCTCTAAGAAAAAATCTCCAGGGCCAGATGGAGTCACAAGTAAATTCTATCAAACATTGAAGGAACAATTGGTTCCAATTCTATTTAAACTCTTTGGAAAATATGTGAAGATGGAACTCTGTCTAACTCTTTCTATGACATCAATATAGTGCTGATAACTAAACCAGGAAGAGTTAAAACAGAGAAAGAATTATAGAACTATCTCCTTTATGAATATAGATGTAGATATCTTAAATAAAATCTTAGCAAAATGATTACAACAAGTTATCACTAGGATAATACACTATGACCAATTAGGATTTATCCTGGGAATGCAGGGTTGGTTCAATATTAGCAAAACTGTTAGTATAATTAATTTTATCAATAACAAACCTATCAGAAATCATATGATTAGATCAATAGATGTTGAAAAAATCTTTTGACAAAATACAGCACCTATTCCTACTAAAAACACTAGAGAGCATAGGAACAAATGGGTTGTTCCTTAGAATAATAAGCAGTATATCTAGAACCATCAACAAGCACTATATGCAATGAAGATAAGCTAGAGGCATTCCAAACCAGATCAGGGTAAAACAGGGATGTCCATTATCACCACTACTATTCAATATTGTATTAGAAATGTTAGCTTCAGCAATAAGAGAAGAAAAAGAAATTGAAGGAATTACAATTGGGAAGGAAGAGAATAATTAGCAACTTTAGTAAAGTTTCAGGATATAAAAATAAACCCTTATAAATCCTCAACATTTCTATTTATGACTAGCAAGATACAGCAGAAAAAGCTGGAGAGTGAAATCCCATTCAAAGCAACTTCAGACAATATAAAATACTTGGGAGTCTTCCATGCTAAGGCAGACTCAGAAACTTTATGAAAACAATTACAAAACACTTCTCACACAAATAAAATCAGATTTAAATAACTGGGCAAATATCAATGGCTCATCAACTGCAAAGCTAATACAATAAAAATGACAATTCTACCTAAATTAAACTACTCATTTAGTGCCTTACCAATCAAAATTCCAAAAAATCACTTTAATTACTTTAATGAGTTAGAAAAAAATTGTAAGTAACTTAATATGGAGAAATAAAAAGTCAAGTATTTCTAGGGATTTAATGATTTCATGTAAAAAAGTGCAAAAGATTTAGCCCTACCAGATCTAAAATTATATTATAAAGCATCAGTCATCTAAACTGTCTTTGTTATCCAAGAAGACCAAAACAATATCACTATGTTTGAATCAAATTACAATGTATGTCGCTGTGGCTTTTCAGATCAATACCAGCTTGTTAAGCTCTACCACAGGTTGGGCACAAATAGCACATGTGAACCGCTGGAGTGGCATAGAGTACAGAACCCTCAATGATGAAGGCACATCATGCTGGGTGGTCCTGTGGCAGTGTCTCCCATGTTGTACAATCAATTCTAAAGTTCTCCAATGAGGCCTTCAGGGTGCCTGGGTATCACTTCTTCTGACCCCTTTGTGAGCACTTGCCCTGTGTGAGTTCTCCATAAAATAGTTTTTTTGACAAATATATGTCTGGCATTCTAACAACATGTCCAGCCCTTTGTAATTGCACTATCTGTAGTAAGATTGGAATGCTAGGCAGTTTAGCCAGAGAAAAGACCTCAATGTCTGGTATCTTCTGCCAGGTGATCTTCAGAATCTTCCTAAGACAATGACAGTGATTCAGCTTCCTGACATGGAGTAGTAGACTGTATAGGTTTCACAGGAATATAGCAATGAAGCTCTGTACATCTTCAGTTTTGTAATCAATCTAAGAGCTCTTCTCTCCTACACTTTCTTTTAGAGTCTCCCAAATATTGAGCTAGCTATGGCATTGTATGCATCAACCTCATTTTCAATTTGTACCTCCTTGGAAAGGACACTGCCAAGGTAAGTGAACTTGTCCACAGTACTCAAAACTTCTACATTTCCTGTAACTGATGGTTTCACATATGGATGGTGTGGTACTGGTTGATGGAGCACATGTGTTTTCTTGGTATTAATTGTTAGACCAAAGTTAGCACAAACAGCAGAGAATCAAACCATACTTTGTTGCCTCTCAGCTTCAGAAGCTGCATTGAGTGCACCATCATCTACAAACAGGAGATCACGCACCAACTCTTCCAATTTGGTCTTGGCTTGCAGCCTTTTCAAGTTGAAGAATTGCCATCAGTGTGGTAGCTAACCTTGAGGCCATGTTCACTCTCAGTGAAGGCATTGAAAACATCATGCTAAAAAAAGGACACAGTCTTGTTTCACTCCTTTGGTAACTGGGAAATGTTGAGAGCATTGCTCACTATCCAGAACCTGGACATGCATGCCATCGTGAAATTGACATACAATACTGATGAACTTTTCTGAGCAACCAAATTTTGACATAACTTTTTATAAGCCTTTGTGACTGATGGTTTCAAAGGCCTTGGTCAGATCTACAAATATTGTATACAGACCTCTGTTCTGTTTCTGTCATTTTTCCTGAAGTTGTTGGGCAGTAAATACTATATCGACTATTCCTTTATCCTTTCTAAAGCCACACTGAGTCAACTACTCTGTGCTGATGGATCCACATTGATTAATAATAGGGACATGATTCTAGAGAGATGTTTTCAGTCATGCTATCTAATGCCTTCACTGAAGATAAACATGGCTCAAAGTCAGCTACCGCACTGATGGCAAATTCTTCAACTTGAAAAGACTACAAGACAAGAGTGTCTAGAGAGTTGAACAGTTCCATAATATTCTTAACATATCATCATCAATCAATGCAGAAGCCATTGATGATTTACCTTAAGTTGAATTCAATCAGGCTCTAGCTGAAGTTCCAAATGAAGAAGAGGTTGTGAATGTTATTAAGCTTCTTTCATGACAAAGCACCTGGTACTTATTCTTTTGTAGCTGAGATCTACAAGGTGGGGGTCCACTGCTCATCCAAAAAACTGACTGAAATTTTCCAGGTTATAGATCATGAAGAGATTATTCCCTAAGAATTTGAGGATGTCTTTATTGCCCATCTCTATAAAAGTAAAGGGAATAGAATGTCCAATCACAGGGGTATTTCTCTTTTAGTTATTGCTGGTAAGATTCTTGCCAGAGTCCTTCTCATGAGAACCAGTATACTTCTGGTACCCCTTACTTTTAGCACATGAATGCCGACCTTTTTCAATTGTTGCATCAATTATATCCATTATATTCTTTCTGGTTTTATAAATTAATTTATTTTTTCAACTACATGAAAAGAGTTTTCAGTAATCATTTTTGAAAGGTTTTGGTTTTCACATCTTTCTCCCTCCATCCCTTTGCCCCCTCTCCCCCTGACAGAGAGCAATCTAATATAGGTTATAAATGTAAAGCTATAATAAACATATTTCCATATTATCTTACTTCTTAAATGTAAGTAATCACTGGAAAAAATGCTGCAGTTTATTTATTTCCACCCTTCAACTTTCCATATCCTTTTGTATTACCCACAATTTTAAGCTCTTTGCTACTCAGATAATAAGCAATAGCTCCAAGATACCCATTTGTAAGTTTTCTTTTTTTCCCTCCTCTTCACGTATAATATGCCACAAGACATAAAATAATCCTTGTTAACTCCATTTTCCAGTTGGTAACTTAAGAAATTAAAATGAGTTTCCTTTGATGTCTAAGATTTCCCCAGAGCTTGTCAGTCTTATTTGATTTTTCTAATGTTATGTTTTGTTTGGCCTTTAACAGAATCTCAATATCTGAAATCCATTTAAATCATTAATGAGAAAAGGAAAAAGTAGTAAAAAAAAATCAAAGTGAATACCTTTTTAGCCATACAAAACACAAATGACTACTGGAAAAATATTTTTGTATTCCAAATGCAAAGTAATTATTGCAAGGAGGGAAGGTTAAGATAGAGTTTTTTTGCTGAAAAACCAAAGACAGTCTGTAAAAAAAATATTGCATTTCTTTTCTCCCTAGATTTAACAATTAAATCCTCCTTTATTTTAATTCCAGTAGCAACACCACGTGTTGAGTGATTGAAGATATCTTTTGGGAAATACAAGTGAAAATAATGGTACATAACGAAAATATCAGAGCAGGCAACTTTGGAATTATAGAAATAGCACTGGATTTGGAAACAAGATAGATGGTTGAATCTACTAATCACTGTCAGCCACTTCATATCTCTAGGCCCCAGTTTCCTTACCTATAAAATGATCGGTTTGGACCAGATGATCTCTAAGATGATATCTGAATCCTATTTTTAAAAAAAGGTCATTGAATTTGTCCACTGGGGGGCCACTGGTGAACATTCAGGGGGCAATTTCAATTGAGTATTGGGGACTAGAGCCAAATTTCAAGAAAAAGATTAAGGAATGAGTAGATGGTATGTTAATGTAGACATTGTATATAGATAACTCTTTCAAGATGTCTCTTGTAAATAAGAGAGAGAATATAAAAAGAAGGAGAGAGAGAAAAGTAATAGCTATACTGATTATCACAGGTCACAGAAAGAGATAGAGTAGAGGCCATTTCCCCTGAAAACTATTACAAGGGATAGAGAGTGGAGCATTGCAGTGCCTAAATACTATATATATATATATATATATATATATATATATATATATATATATATATATATATATATATATATGTATGTATATACATACACACACACACACACACATATATATATATATATATATATATATATGTACATACACATATATGTATGTATACCAGAAATGTTCTTCATTAGGAGTTTAATTTTGCTATTCCTTTTAGTCCCATCACTATGTGGCTCCAAAAATTATAATTCAAAAATTTACTGATTGAAAGATATGTGTGTATAAGGTCAAAATATGTCATTTGGGATCCCTAGACTACACCTCACTTCTTCCTTCAACATTTATCTAATAATGCAACTACGAGCAGAACTGCAAGTGCAAGGATCAAAAGTCACTTTAAGGAAGAAGGAAACATAAATAATTCATCCCTAACTCTCTGAGACTCCCAGCATATAATCATGTGGAAGTCTTTGATTCAATGCTTTAAAGGACTTTTGATTTTGTCTGTGTGAGTTCTCCCTCCACTGATCGAGATCCGAACCCCTTCGTGTCCTCATATATGATCACCATGAGTTTTAACTGACAAAAAAATCCATTATCCAAAGGGCCAGCCTTTTGCCAGTAAGCCTCATTGCAATTAGCCAGATGGGACAAAAGACAGAGTCCTTGATCAAAAGATGGATCAAAAGACTATAACCAGGACTATACTTAAAAGAGCTGTCATCTTGGTAGGACCTGTGACCTGCTCCATTGTCAAAACTTTTGAGAACTCAGGGTTACTTCCAAACCATGCTAAAACACTGTTGGAACCCTGTTGTTGTTGTTTAGTCATTCAGTCATGTTTGACTCTTCATGACCCCATGGGCAATAGCACACCATGGGGCAAAGATTTTGGAGTGGTTTGCCATTACCTTTTCTAGTGCAAAGGCAAACAGAGGTTATGTGACTTGTCTAGGGTCACACTGCTAGTAAGTGTCTGAGGTCAAATTTGAACTCGGGTCTTCCCAATTCAAAACCAAACTGTTTATCCACCTATCAGCCTTTTGGAGCCTTAAAGCAACCAAAAATAACCATATTAATAACATACTTGCATTAATTTTTCTTTACTCACAAGTTCAAAAGGGATGCTAAAGACCCCCCTGAATTATATTCTACTAAGTCTCCCTTTGTGACACAAGACCTTTCAACTCCTTAATCTAACTGGTCATTGACTCCATATTGGAATAAAATCAATTCATCATGAAGAGAAATGCAGTTAATACAAGAGCCTGAAGTTGTTGAGACTAGATGAACTGATAAGGAACAGAATAGAGTAGCATCTAACAGTTTTCTACACTGTGCAACTGTGAAATAATAATAGAGATTCTGCCACATGAAGTAACAAGAGGGAACATGCTGCTACAGTTTAGCTCCATCTGTTCAATTTCCATTGTTGTACAGAAAGCTTTTTTTCCTCCTTGACTTCATATGGGTTCTTTAAACAAAATCACAAGATTGGATTAAGCAAAGCAGAACTAACACTTCTTTTCCCAATTAGTAGCTCTTCAGGAGAAAAACTCCATTATGTTCCTGCACCAATGGAACTTCCATTAAAACTAATGGGATTTAAGGAGGAAGTAAGGTGAAGACAGCCTTCCATAGAAATACAAAGGCTGTTTCAAGAGGTATGTTGATAAATACCAAGCATCTCCTGGGCTCATTATGGAAAGCATCTGGTTTGAAATAGTGTTTTTTAAAATTGCTGTGGCAGAAAATCAGATTTTCTTATTATTCATGTTTAATTGATGAATGTTTTATTTATTTCTCCCCCAGCTAATTAGATCATCATGGTCTAGTGAAAGAATGTTGGATTTGACATCAGTTGAGAAGGCTTGGGTTTAAATCACAATCATGCTGTATACTAGCTGTGTAACCATAGTTAAGGAACATAACCTGTGAGAGCTTTCTTTTTTTCATTTGTTAAATGTTGGTAATATTACTTACATGACCTTTTGCACAGAATGGCTATAAGAAAATCATTATATAATGGTGAGATATTACAATTACAAATATCACAATTGAAATGAATTTCAAATGAAAAATTTGAACTTCTTTTAGGTTAAAGTAAGAAACAATTCTGGTAAAGCCCTATAGATCAATTGACCCAATACATTTATGAATCAGAAATTCAATATTTCATTATCATATCTACCTGAAGACTTACCTTTATAAACTTTAATAGTCTCCCATTACATAGTTATGACTATCTACTGTAGGTTTTGTTTTGGATAATATTCCATTAGTTTACATTCAAGATTTCTAAAAGTTAACTTGGAAAAGTTTACTGGACCTGAGGTCAGGAAGACATGAACTCCAATATTGCCTTAGACATACTAGCTAGTATGATCTTGGGTAAGTTACTTAAAAAAACCTGTGCCTCAGTTTCCTCATATGTAAAATGGGAGTACTGCACATCATAGTTGCAAATATCAACCAAGGTAATATATGTAAAGCTCTTTACAAATCTTAAAGCACTATAAAATATTGATTATTATCATACCAATCCTTATTGTAAAGTGAGTATAATACATAATTGTTACAAACAGAAGCAAACATAATATTTATATATACATACACATATATATATATATATATATATTTATTCAAAGTTCTTTGCAAATCCAAGACTCATGAATATTAGCTATTATACTCCCAATCCCTCCCAAAAGTTTTGTTTTCCTTAGACTTCCTTATTTTTATGAATAAAACTGACATCTTCCTTCCCTCAAAGAATTAGAGTCATCTCTAATTAATTGTTCTTTCTTACTCACCCTATACAACTTACCAGTTGCAAGTTCATTCTTTGAAATCTCTCTCACACTTTTTCTTTCTTTTCCCACTAGCATGCTTCTGGTTTAAAATTTAATCATTCCTCTCTGTGCTATAATCACTATAACATCCTCATCAGGCTTCTAGTCTTTCCACTATTTACAACTCCTTCCCACCAAGGTCTGGGAATCCAGTGAGGGTTATGCTACCTATACTAGTTCTGATGAACTGGAATATATTTGCTACTTAAGCCAAAATTTAAACAATCAGATGTAGAAAAGAGACTCATTATGGGATACTTAGTCATATTACAAAATGAGTGTTAACTTTATAATATGCCACATGCTTTTTTAAAAAGCAGTTCTCTAAGCACATTTTGTTTCAATATACAAATTTTGTTTCAATATACAAAAATTAGACACATATAAAATTTAAACAATGCAGCTACAGCATAATGTAAGACACACCTATTTATACAAGCCTCTAACATATTTGTTTGCACTAAGAATTTTAACCAAAATATGCATACCCATTGACTAGAAATATCACTTCTAGCAACATTAAGAGATTGGTTGATATTTAAGTGACAAGTGAGTGAGATAATTATAAATAAATTATAAAAGCAAAATCATTTTTCGCTTTCTGGGAAAGCAAACTGAGGAAAGTGAAATTTTTTATCTTATTTACTAGAGACTTCAAAGCCTAATTTTTTCAAGGTCCAAGTACATTCTAGATTTGGGGCTTTGAAATAATTTAACTCACAGACCCTGGTAAAGTCTGTAAAGTACACTGTTCAGCTACCTCAATGAAGTATTAAATAACAATCTCTAAAAGCTCATTCAATTAGGCTCTTACAGTATGTACTTATTGTAGTCAGCACTTTTAGAAGTCACATTAGAATTACTACTGAAGTAGCAATTTGGAAATTCATATTTACTAACAGTCATTTTCCAGAGAACTCATATAGTGATTCAGAGTGTAAAACCAAGTCAAAAGGGACTTTGCAGATTTCCTTTAAGCCAATAATTTGAAGACTTTTATAATATGGGATTGCACTAAAGTCTTTTCCACTGCCTCATCAATGGTGAGGAAGTGAACCTGGATGCCCATGCCAATGCATGGGCACAGGATCTGGTGGTTACTACTAAAATAGAAAGGCTTAGAGTTACAGGCTCTGGGTCTTCTGATGATCTGCTGGGCTAAATTTAGGAATGCTAAACTCCACCAGGCGGGCTACAAAGAGATACATGTTTCTGTAACAATATTTCAAGGGGAGATAGGGAGAATTGATCTGCACCAGGTTACCCACCTAGTTGAAATAATGTTTCCCCAAGAATTAACACTACTCATTACTTCAGGACTGAAGAAAATATTGTCCCTCAGAAATACTTGAATGGAGACACATCTACAAGTGAAAGTATTGGCAATAGGACTGTTGGGACTCTTCAAAAATAAATGCCCCCCATTAAAAGCAAGAACTATTTGAAAAGATGGGAGACAGGGCTATTCTGACTGTATATGAAAAATCTAAATGACCTTTCAGCAGATTGTTTTACCCCATGGGCTTAAAATAAATGGGTGACTCACTAACCAGTGATCCAAATAACTAAGTGTTCTCATAAAACACCTTCAAACCTTCTGCAATTCTTGATAATTTACCGTTAGTACAGTAGACTCTTCATGCTTGTAAGTGCTGGCAAGAAAATAGAAATGTCATCAGTAAATTTTAAGACCTGTTCCAAACTAGCATATTTATGGGATTTCTTTCTTACTCTTAGAAGAATAGCAGTCTGAAAGAAAACACAGCTTTCAATGATTAGAGTTTTGAAAAACAGTTAAAATGGAGGTGGAAACAAAAAAAAAAAGGTTTTCTTTTTTATCACTCCTTCCTCTACCTTTACCCAAACATTCTCTATTCTAAGATCACTCCTTTAATCATTGTCTGTTCAAATCTTATCCATCCCCTAAAGTCCAGCTCAAATGCCACAGAATTCATGAAACTTTCTTTCATTCCTTCAGTGGGATATTATCTTTCTTTCCTCACACTTCACACATTACTTTCTACATGGTTGTTCTATTTAGGTTTATAGTCATTTGAGGAGCATAGATCACAGGATTTAGGATTGGAAGTGGTCTTCAGCTCACCTAAGCCAATGCCTTTTTTTTTAGAGAGAAGACAACTGTAAGAGAGGAATAAAATCATCTGTTCAAGAAGACATTGCAATCTTACTACTGTAGTAAATTGGCAAAGGGAATATCCAGTCAACATCTTCTAATTACAAATCCATTGTCTTTTCTACTCTACCAATATTGCCTTTCATGAACAGTTTGTATCTTCTCTCTCAGAGCAAAAGGCTCATTTTAACTCTGCATCTCTCCCAGTGTCTGACACTGTATAGCATATAGTAGAAGCTGAAAAATGCTTTTTGAATTTTGTTTTGTGACTTTAAAAAAGAAGCAATAATGTCTCTGTCTATTCTTCAGAAAACATATTCATCTCAAGAAGTTTCACTGAAGACTTTATTTCCCTTACAATCCATAAAAGCAGCTAGGTGGAGTTGGGAAGACTCATCTTCCTGGATTCAGATATAACCTCAGATACTTACTAGTTATATTACCCTGGGCAAGTCACTTAAATTGCTTGCCTCAATTCCTCATCTGTAAAACGAACTGGGGAAGAAAATGTCAAACTATTCCATCATTTTTGCCAGGTAACTCCCCAAATGGGGTCATGGAAATTCAGACATAGTCTAACACAAATCAGAAATGATCTAGTTATTGGAAAGAAGGGAAGACTTTTACATTAGCCTTCTTTATTTTTCTTCTCATGAATAAATCTTTCCCATTCTTCAAAATTCTGCTCAAATTCTACCTTCTTCAGAAGTTTTCTCTAATTACTTCAACTTAAATAACTCCCAAAGATACCAGAAACTCAAGAAGTAACAGAACATAGTGTAAATACTTTAAAACCATATACAAATATGAACCTCCATTATAAAGACAATCATGATATTTGTATGGAATATACCACCTTTCCCCACTCCCCTTTTTATTTTGCAAGACCTGGGACTTTAATAATGAATAAACTATGGATGAAGACATTCCCTCTAACAATTCAAAATTAGCACACTGAGCAATTTATAGTCTTGGAAACCAACTTATTAGCAATAAGTTTATTTGGGCAATCATTTAATCTCCTCTAGAAGTTAATCTATATGAGGGAGTGTATACTTTAGTGTCCTCCTTGGGAAGCTGCACAGTGTCACTAAATCATTGTGAGGAAAGAACTTGGCAAAACTGAAAATCTTCCAGATACATGAGCAATAATGATGAATTCCATGTATATATGTATCTAATCTATCTATATCTACACATGCACATGTGTATAGGTATATATACCTATACATACATACATACACATACACACATATGTATATACACATACATGCATGTATATTATATATGTGTGTATATATGTTTTCTTTGTTATCACTCCTTTTTCTCCCTTTACCCAAACATTCTCTTTTCTAAGAACACTCTAGGATATATATTTGCATCTATCTCTGTCTCTGTCTCTGTCTCTGTCTCTGTCTCTGTCTCTGTCTCTGTCTCTCTCTCTGTCTCTGTCTCTGTCTCTAATCTATCTATCTATAGTGACTAGAGTAATTTGGGAAATAGTGACATGGTTCAACACCCTAATTTTGCAAATGAGGAATTTTAGGCCTATAGTGGTAGAGTAATTTATCTGAAAATGTCAAAAATGATAGTAAGAAGACCTTATGGAAAAGTCAACAAAAATATTGTATTGATTGAATTAAATAAAGATGATCACACATTAAAAAAGATAAAAACTAAAGAGTGAATGAATATTAATCATAATTCCAACTGTAGGCCAAATTTTAATGACCTGATCCATAGGATGGATATTTTAAATACTTCACTTGAATTTAAACCAAAAAGGGTTTATGTGATCATATATTTTGAGGAAACCAAGAGGTATGTTCAATTATATAGGAGGAAGTAAAATTTCCAGGACAGTTAGATAACACAATGGATAGAGTACCTGACCTGGAATCAGGAAGATTCATTTTCTTGATATCAAATCTGCTTTAGATACTTACTAGCTGTGTGTCCCTGGGCAAGTCATTTAAGCCTGTTTGCCTCAGTTTCATCATCTATAAAATGAATTGAAAAAGAAAATGACAAATCACTCTAGTTTCTTTGCCAAGAAAACCCCCCAAAGAGTCATAAAGAGTTGAATTTGACTGAAAAGTGACTGAACAATAAATAAAATTCATTTAAACCAGTGTTGATATTATACTTGGTAGCATTTACAGTACATGGGAAATGAATTTCATAGGTCTGAAAATAATGATTGTTGTTCAGTCATTTAGGTGTGACCAACTCTTCATGATCCTGTGGACCATAGCATCCATGGAGTTTTCTTGGCAAAAATACCGCAGTGGTTTGCCATTTCCTTCTCCAGGAGTTTAAGGAAAACAGCAAGTAAGTGACTTACCTAGGGTCACATAGCTAATTAGTATCTGAGACTCAATTTGAACTCAACTGTTCCTGATTCCAAGCTCAATTCTCTATTCATTGAGCCAACTGGCTGCCCAAAGTCAATGGTAGGAAAAAGTAAAGATAATGGTAATTAGTCACCTAGTTGACTTTTTAAAAATTAATTATACAGTGTTCCATTTTGTTTTGGTGCACTTTCCACTTATATTGCTGCAGGCATCATGTGTTATTTTCCTGATGCTTATTTCAAATTCAATTAGTTCATGCAAATCTCTTAGTGCTACTCTGAATTCTTCATATTCATCAATTCTCATGGCACCATAATACTGTTTAGTCACTTTGCAATTAGCAAGTATTCAAATTTATTCCATTCTATCAAAAAAAGTTGGGTGAAAATTTGTCATAAATGGATTATTCCCTTTTAACTGAACTCTCTAGTGAACTATGTCTAGCAGTAGAATATCTGAGTCAAGGAATATGGAAATATTAATCATTTTTGTTTTGCATAATCTCAAATTACTCTCTATAATCAGTAGCCAATTAATAGCACCTCCAACAGATTAGCAGCATGCCTATCTTCCCACAGTCCCTTCAATACTATTTCTTCCTTTTTTCCCCAGCTTTGTAGTTTGCTGGATATGAGATGAAACTTTTGTTTTTTTGATTTGCTCTTCAAAATACTTTGCTAAAATTAAAAACAAAAGTTTTATTTCCTTGGAAGCCCTAAAGCACTCTGTTCTCTTTTTTCCCTTTGCACAACACAAGAAGTAAGGCTACCCCCTGAAATTTCCTCAATAAGTAACATTTTTTGTCTGTTTAGAAGATTCTGTTCCCCAATTCCCCACTGCCCCCACAAATCCTTTACCATTTTCTTAGCCATGACTCTGGGGTTTTTCAAGTTTGTTCCTGCTTAAAACAGAAAATGAACAACATTAAAAATAATCACCAGTTTCCCCAAGTGAACTTTGGAGCTAAACAGGGGATGTAACTATCGGCAGTTGTGTATTGATTCTAATGTATACAGCTCAGCACATCCGGACAATCACCTTAAATTTGCTGGCTTAGTCATGAACACTTTTTTTTGAGGTTTTCTAAGTTCTCCAGCCCTGTAATAAATGAAATGGAACATCCTTTTCAATTTAAACCTCTGACAAGTTATTTTTTTTTCTTTTATAGCTCACTCAAGATTCTTTTGTCTATCAGGGACTTAGGATTCTTGGATCCACAAAAACATCTAAAACATCTGTGGAAAATCATGTTTTAGGGTGTATTTACTGGCGTTATGATGTGGTCAAAATTTTAAACACTTAGCTGTGCAAAATAATGACAACTACAATCCCTATGAAACTCAATAAGATAAGAAATCAGAGATACAACTTCATAGCTGATTCTCAAGATGATAGTTAATTAAATTTCAAATTTTACTGATGCCTTTTGTTATTATATTACACTCATGTATGTACTACACCCTTTTTTTCCTTCCCTCCCTCACCCTTCAAATCTTCAACTAAACAAAGGTTTGAAAGGAAAAAAAAACAGCAAAACAATAGCATATGTGGCATTCCATTTGACTGAGATGTTTATCTCAGGGGCCAAGTTCACTTACTCTAACAATAATAACAATTGCTAGCATTTGTGTAGATCTTTGAGGTTTGCAAAAGTATTTTACAAATGTTATCTCTTATCTTTACTACACCCCAGGAGGTAGGTGCTATTATTACCATCATTTTACAAATGAGGAAACTAAGTCACACAACTAGCAAGTAAAGAAATCAAATTTGTACACATCTTCCTAACTCCAGATCTAGCACTTTCTCCACTGAATCACCTAGCTGACTTGTTACGATTTATACAGTGTTCAATTTTTTTTTTAGTTTTTTCAAGGCAATGGGGTTAAGTGGCTTGCCCAAGGCCACACAGCTGGGTAATTATTAAGTGTCTGAGGCCGGATTTGAACTCAGGTACTCCTGACTCCAAGGCCAGTGCTCTATTCACTGTGCTACCTAGCCACCCCTCAATTTTGTTTTATTGTACATTTACATTTCTGTTATCATCATATATAGTTTTCCTGATTTTTATTTTACTTTGAAATGAGTTCCTGCAAATCTTTTAATGCTTCTCTGAATTCTTCACGGTCATAGTTTCTATTGCTGCAGTAATAGTTATACTTATGCACCACAATTTGTTTAATCATTTTGCAATTAGCAAGCATTTAATTTGTTTTAAACCATTGCTACCACAAAAAATGCTAGGTGAATATTTATTATGAATGGATTTTTTTCCTCCTTTCATTACAGTCTGGGGGATACATCTAGCCAGAGAATATCAGGATCAAGGGATATGAAAATATTATTCATTTTGTTTTGTTTCATTCCAATTTACTTTCTTGAATGAATGGATCAATTAACAGCTTCTCCAACAGATTAGTAGTATGCCTGTCTTTCCAATATCTCTCCAAGATTATGCTCACCTTTTTTTAGGATTGCCAATTTGCTGGGTATGAGGTGAAACCTCTGAATTATTTTGATTTATATTTTTCTTATTAATGTTTTGGCATAATCTTTCACATGATTCTCAATAATTTATAATTCTTCTGAACACTTTATTGGGATACTTACAAATAGCTCTTGGTCTATTTGTGCTAATTCTTTATATAACTTGGATATCAATCCCCTTTCAAAATATTTGATGCATTTGCTGTTTTCTCCATTTGGCAATTTTCCTTTGGCAACTAAATTTGATATAAATGAAAGAATCTTTATGAAAGTATTTCTCTAAGCTACATGAATTTTATTCTAATGTTTTTTGTAGGGTTTTTTTTTTGCAAAACAAATGGGGCCCAAAGGCCACAAACTAGGTAATTATGAAGTGTCTGAAGCTGGATTTGAACTCAGGTACTCTTAACTCTATCCATTGCACCACCTAGCCACCCCTATCCTTATCTTTTAACAGTTTCCACTGTAATTATCAAACCTTTCCCCACTTCACAAGTATATCCCAACATAATTCCTTAGTTTCTACCTTTTATTTTGACTTTCTATTTTCTTCTCCCTATTACTCTTTTATTCACTCTCCTTTTTTTCCTTCTTTTCCCTACTGGTCTAAAATTGAAAAGGTAAGATTACTACTATGAAATAATACCCAAGAGTAAAAACAAATGCTTATCTTTCACTTAAAACTGCTATTCTAAGTTTCTGTTTTCTCTATCCCCAAAATATATTATTGGATTTATGAAGCATCTGTATTTTGCAGTAATCTTGTAACAGGTTGAAATCAGTCTGTAGTTAATTGATTGATCATATCAGCAACCATCTAGATTCTACTCTAGCCTATATTATTTAAATCTTGTATTAGCATCTCCTCATCCCCACCTAAGATGAGGGCTCTTAATAGATGTTTACTGCATTATATTACAGATAGCAGTGTGTATCAGATAGAAAGCCAGTCTCAGCTCCAGAAAAGTTTGGTTTCAAGTCTGTCCTCTAACATGTTCTAGTTCTATGACCCTGGGTAAATCACATTAGCCATAATAGTTGTTGTCCAGTCATTTTCAGTTGTGTCTAACTCTCCACTCTTTATAACTCCATTTGAGGATTTCTTGGCAAAGGCACTGAAGTGGTTTGTCATTTCCTTCTCCAACTCATTTTATAGATGAGGAAACTGGAGCAAACAGGATTAAGTGATTTGCCCAGGATCACCAAACTAGTAAAAATCTGAATTCAGATTTGAATTCAGAAAGATAAGTCTTCCTGATTCGACTGTGTTACCTAGCTGCCTATGATATTTATTAGCATTCAGGTAGTGCTTTGAGATTTGAAACACTCTTACAAATATCTTATTTTTCTTTTCAAAACTCCCCAGGAGATAGGTGTTTTTATTATTATTATTCCCATTTTATAGATGAGTAAATTAAGACTGAGGTAGGTTAAATGACTTGCCAAAGGTCATATTTGAACTCAGATCTTCCTGTAGGCAGGTTCAGGGTTCCACCTACATCAATTATCAACTCTTGGTGTTCCAGGTAACCCCCATTCAGAGAAGATGTAAATCTACATTGGTAGAAAGAATTCGCTTGTCAAAGAGTTCTCTACACTGCTCAAATGACAGCTTTAGTTCCTAACTTCCCCTTATTTCATTATTTTGTTGTTGTTAATTCAGTCATGTCTCTTTATGACCCTGTGGACCTTACTGTCCTTAGGGATTTCTTGGCCAAGATACTGGGGTAGGTTGCCATTTTTTTGTCTGATGCATTACAGCTTGTGAATGCCTGAACTCAAGTTCACATGATTCCAGGCCCAACATTCTATCCACTGGACTACCTAGTTACCTCCTAGGCAGACAGAGATTAAGTGATTTGCCCAGGATCAAACAGCTAGTGAGTTTCTGAGGGCATATTCGAACTCAAGAATGTGAATCTTCTTGTCTCCAAGTCCAGAGCTCTATCCATTGAACCACCTAGCAGTTTCTAGTGATTATTGTATTGTCTCCATTATATTTGCATTCCATGTTGCACACAAAGAAACATACATTCTGCTTAACTTTTAACTTTTAAAATAATGCTCATCTTGAAAATTAAAGGTTATGCAGTTTTAGTTTTCAGTTTCAAAACAGCAAAAAAAATAGCTGAGTCTAATTTGCTGGTTTGTACTTGTATCCCCAGAGCTTAGTAGAGTACACAAAGTATAGCATACTTTCTTCCTTATAGCAAGCACTTAATAAATGTCCTATTAATTAATCTTTTTCTAATAATATGCAATATTGTTTCTTTATCTCTGCTTATATCCTATCCACTAAACTATAAATTCCCTAAGCAGGGATTCTCTTTTATCTAAACTTTATATATGATCCCACATATAAACTATGCTTTGTCTTCAGAGATTTTAATATAGTAGAGGTTTGAAATATGTTGACAGTCCATGCTACATGTTGTTAACATATGTCAGTTTCAGGTCCCCTTCAATCCACTGTAGGATTTGGCACTAGGGATACAAAGGTGGAAAAGTGGAAATACAGTAGCATTTAGTTTTTCTCCTATTTCATTTTTCTCTATTTCTTTAAGGCTACTCAGACAAAGGAGTATAGCTAATTTTAAAATAAATCTAATTTTTAACATACCAACTTTGATCACATTTCAAATGTAGCTGGTCAAGTTCCCTAAAGTTCCTAAAATGGTCTAAGGATAGTTTTATTGTATATCAAACTGTTTAGGGAGAACTTTATATTAATCTACAGTGGCTTATTATGATATCTAATTTTTAAAATATAATTTCTAATTCCATTATACATATATGAAAAAATTCTGTCTACAGCTACCTTTTTGTATCTTTCCTACCTTCATTTTTCTATCTTCATTTTCATTATAGAACGTTTTGGGGGGAAAATGGTTGGCTAAGCCTAAGATGCTTCGTGAAGAGAAAAATCAGAATCTAGGACTTAAAATGATTGATTCTTTCTTATCTGGGTTTTTATAATACTGTCTGATGAGCTAGAGATTCTTGGTTTTACAAAGTTGACTAATAGCCTATGCTGTGAGATGATGTTGCATCTATTTTGAACTGTCCTCAATAGATTGCGTTGGTGATAACGCCTTCATCACTCATTGATCTGCCCTTGCCTAACCAGTTCATTCTTACTGAAAACTTGCCTTATCAATATCTCAGCCTCTTGGTTCTTTTGTTGAAGGGGTACTCAGGAAGAAATTTGCTTTGCATCAATTCCCTTGTCTGTATCTCTACTGATAAAATACAAGCACAACAATGATAAATTTAGTCTTTAACTTTTCATGCAACTGTAACTTTCTCAGCATCATACAAACCTTTCTTAGGTAGAGTAGAGAAAGGAATAAATAGCCTTTAAATAAATATGCCAGTTGCTAATTATGGGTGATAAAAAAAACAGTCTCAGAACTTAGAATCTGAGCAGCAGTGGATCTTTAACATTGTTAAGTCCAAAGTTCTCATCTTGAAAATAAGGAAATGAAGACCTTAAGAAATTAAATGATTTGTCTAGAGTTTCACAACTAGTAAGTAGTTGCAGAATTGGGATTCAAAGATTGGTCTCCTAATGATCAAATTCAGAATATTTTTCCTATGTCTATATTGCTTTCTACATTGCTATAAACCCTCTTCTACAATGCGCACTTGATAAACTCTAAATGTATATAAAACATTTAATCATATGTGGGATCATATATAAAGTTTAGATAAATGAGAGTCCCTGCTTAGGAAATTTATAGTTTAGTGGATAGGATATTAGCAGAGATAAAGAAACAATATTGCATATTATTAGAAAAAGATTAATTAATAGAACATTTATTAAGTGCTTGCTACAAGGAAGAAAGTATGCTATACTTTGCGTACTCTACTAAGCTCTGGGGATACAAGTACAAACCAGAAAAATAGACTGCAGTCAAGGAGCTTCCATTCTACTGGAGGAAGACAGAGAGTGTGGAAGGAAACCAGGAAGTAATGTGGAAACTATCAAATAAAGTGTGAACTTATCTATCAGAGCTTGAAGACTTGCATGTAGAGAGACCAAGCTGCCATTGGGGGGAGGGGGGTAGAGTAGGAAGGAATATAAGAAGATAACCTGAATCTGTAATTCCTGGTCCAGGGTTCAAATAGAAGACCATGTGATTTTTAGAAGATCTCTATAGTCACCCACAAGAATACTGTACAGTTTCAAATAAAGTGAACCATTTTTCCTCTTATTATTATGCTTTTTTCCTACTTAATCACACCCCTAGTAGATGCAAACATGAAAAATTAATAAGGCTGTCCCACTCTCATCTAGAATAGAATGATGTCTGTTTAATTCACCACTCTAGTCAAAGAGCTAGGAATTCATTTATAGATCCACTTTAAACATTTCATTTTGGCAGTAGAGTTTGTTATGAAGTGACCTTTTTTAAAATGGCAGTGCAAGGAGGGACATAGACACATATTGCTAAGCTGACCTGTGACTACAAATATAATGTTTTTGGCTAATTCTTCACATAATTCTGAGTTGGCATAAAATGTCTCTTCTGGAAAAGGAGTATCTTTGCATATCTGCACATTAGAACTGTAGATGGACAATCCATTTCAGACAATGTATCCTCCCTAGATTTCTCCAAATACAATGTCTTTGTTTGGGCTGTCTCTCATGTCTGGATTGTATTTTCCTCATATATCTACCTGAATTCTTTCAGATTTCAGTTCAAGCACCATCTGCTATTTGAATCCAATCCTTATTCTCCCATTTGGAAGGGAGAAGAAATAATAATAATAATAATAATAATATAATATAATAAAATAATAAATAAATAAAAATACTTTGCCATTTGCTATTCTAGGTATACACTTTTCCCCAGTAGAATATAAGAACAAGGACCATTTTGTTTGTTTGTTTTTGTATTCCTGTATCTAGATCAGCGTTTAGTCCATTGAAAGCGCCAATAAATGCTTGATAAATAGAATGAATATATAATAATTCATAATCATATAGCATTGTAGTTTTTAAAGATATTTATTCAATTTGAACTTAAATACAAAAAGACAAAAAAGAACATATCCATGAACATTGAATAGTATACAAAGTCATAAAATATAAAATCATCAATCTCAATTTTATAGTGCTCATTTTTTATAGGAAAAAAACCATGTAATAAATACTACACATCATTTCCAAAGTGATCTTGCTTTTCTGTGCTTCCTCCTAAGTTCTCTGTTGTTCTCTGCTATGCCCTTTTAATTTTTTTCTCCTCCATCAAGTCTTAGAGAAGGTTGCCACCATTAGAAACAAAGATGTTATGTAAGTATAGATATATAAATATATCTATACATACACACAAATATGTGTATCTATATTTAAAACAATATTATAATACTTTTATTAGTCTGTTCTTTCTCTGAATGAGGATAGCATTTTCATTCATAAATCATTTGAAGCTGGTATTTTACTTATTCAAAAATTTTCATCGAACACTTGCTATTAGTGTGTTCTGCTCATTTCACACTTCATTATTTCATGCAAATCTTTCCATGTTTTCCTAAAATCGACCAGCTCATGTGAGGTATTCCTTCACTCTCAAACAAGTTATTTAGGCATTCCCCAATTGACAGGTATTTTCTTAATTTTCAATTCTTTTCCCTACAAAGAGAGCTGCTTTAAATATTTTAGAAAATATAATTTCTTTTCCCTTTCCCCTGAGTCTCTTGGGAAACAGACATAATAAAGTTATTACTAGGTCAAAGGGTAAACACAGTTTTATAATTCTTTGGATATAACTCCAGATTGCTTTCCAAAATATTTAAATCAGTTCGTAACTCTATCAACAGTGAGTTAGTGGCCCATATTTTAACATTTACAAAGATCTTTTTCCATAAAAAATCTATGAAGCTAGAAAAAGTACATGCAAAAAAAAAATATTGAGACTCAAAGGGGGAACATCTCCTATAATTACACAGCTACTGAATCTCAATCAAGCATCAAATTTTAGGAAGGCTGGAATTAAAGAATGACTCAAAAAACAAGCTTTCGGGGCAGCTAGGTGGCGCAGTGGATAAAGCACCAGCCCTGGAGCCAGGAGTACCTGGGTTCAAATCCAGTCTCAGACACTTAATAATTACCTAGCTGTGTGGCCTTGGACCCCATTTGCCTTGCAAAATGCTAAAAAAACAAACAAACAAAAAAAAAAAACCAAGCATTGTCAACTGATGTTATGCATTCGTATATACTAACTATAGTATTATAAAATCTATCATTTCAAAGTAAATTTGTAGTTTCATCTTATTATCTAAAGTGAATTTTCAGAACTAGGAAAAATCACAGTAAATTTTTTTTTAAAATGAAATTATTTTTTAAAAAAATTTGTATATCACTGTAAAGATCTCAATCAATTGATCTATAATGTGTCGGACATTGTGGAAGCACTGGGGATATAAGTATAAAGAATGAAAGAAATTGTCCCTACCTCAAGGGAACTTATATTCTAATAGGAGAGAAAGCAAGTTCATATAAAATTATATACTGAATAAATATAAAGTCATTAAATACAATTATATACAAAGAAATTATATACAAGTTAGTTTGAAAAGGGAAATACTAACTGTGGGCATGAGGGTAAGAGGAAAGGCTTCATGCATCTGATGGTGCCTAAGCTTCCTCTCAAAAATTATTTTGAAAGTAATGTATAGGATAAACTGGAGTGGTGGGCGACTTGAGGTAAGGAAATCAATTAGTAGATTGTTCCAGGAATTTAGACAAGATTTCTTGAGAAGTGAAACAATGTGGTTAATGCAAATAGAGAGAAGAGGTCATATATGAAAGGTGTTTTGAAGTTAGAAACAGTATTTGACAACTGGTTGAATATATAGGTTGAGGGAGAGTAAGGAGTATAGGCTTATGTTAAGATCAAAAACTTGGGACACCAGAAGGATTGGTGGTATCATCAATAGAAATCATGAAATTTGGAAGAGGGGAAAGTTGAAGGGGAAATATAATGAGTTCAGTTGGGATATACTGAATTTAAGACATACCTAGGACATCTGAAAATGTCCAGGAGGTAACCGTGATGTGGGACAGAACCTCAGACAATAAATTGGAAATGACTGGAAATATAGATGTGGTAGTTATCTACATAGAAGTAATAGAGATACACAGAGAGTCCAACCCATGCTAGCTCATGAGATTATCAAGAAGAAAGCAGAAACCTGGGACACAAGCTTAGGGAATACCTTCAGTTAGGGGAATGATATAAATGATGAAATAGTAAAGGAAATTGAAAAATGAGAGTCAGGTAGTTAGTGAACCAGGAAAGAATATCATGAAAATATAGAGAGGAGAAAGTAAGCAGTAGAAGAAGGTTCTCACCAGTGTCAAATACAGCTGATAGGTCAAGAAAGATTAGGGCTGAGAAAACACTATGGGATTTGGCAATTAAGAGGTCATTAGAAACTTTGGAGACAACAGTTTCAGTTGAATGATGAAGTTAAAAACCAGACTGCAAAGGGTTGACTACTGAGTAAGAAATGAGGAAGTGAAGGTAGTGAGTATAAATAGTGTTTTCAAAGAGTTTGGTTAAGGAATGGAGGAAGAGATAGAATGATAACTTAAAGGAATGGTTGAGTTCAGAGAAGTCTTTTTAAAGATGAGATAGATTTGGATATATTTAAAGCCAGTAGAGAAGGATCTAGTTAATAGGGAAGGGTTAAAGAATCCAGAGAGACTGGAGATGATTGAAGATGTCTTTTCCTGGAGAAGATAAAAGGGATGAATAATGTGTACATATAAAAGAGCTGAATGGCAAAGAGAAGGGAAAAGATTGGAGAAAAAGATGAGAAAATAGGAGATGATGTCAAGGAATTTTGAGAGAATGGGAGAAAATGGAGCTCCTTTCAAATGTTTTCAGTTTTCTTAGTGAAACTTGGGACAAGGTCTTTGACTGAGAGAAAGCAAGAAAGTGAAGGTGTGGAAACTTTGAGGAGGGGAAAGGAAAGTCTAATATTGATTCTCTGATGAGGAATAAAAAGTCTGCTTTGCTGTGTTGAGTACTTGGTTGAGATTGTATAAATGTATTGTTAATGTACCAGAGTGCCAGAGTGGGGTTCAAGCAACAAATGCCCTTTTAGGACAGGGCAAGGATTAAAAAACAGATTAAATTATACTATATTATTCTACTTTATTTTATCATAGGCTATTTATGAAATCATACTCTCTAATCCATTTGTGGCTAGAAATGAAAAGGATGCCTTGGATTGGGATAGGAAGGGTGAAATCAATACTTTAATGAATAAAAGAAAAAAGCATTTTATTAAGTACTGATTGTGTACCAAGAATTATACTAAGTGTTAGAGATACAAATAAAAAAGTAAGATAGTCCCTGATTTCAAAGAATACACTCTAAATGAAAGAGATAAGATTTTTATAGCATTAAAATGACATCTTTTTGAACCCCTCAATGTAGGTCTTCCTTTGCTGGTTTAAACCATGACAAGACCTTCCCTGTCTTCTCATTCTGTGTTGTTCTTTTCCATGTATTTCAGTGATTCCTTTATAAAGTAATTTACTGATGCTCTGGAAGATGTCTTCTGGTTCTCAGTCATTTTGCAGATGTCTGTGTAGATCCAAGGCTATCCATCTGTTTATACCTAATGTCTACCATATAACAATGCAACTTTGCCCCCAATTCATTTGTGAATTTAATCCACCTCCATGCCTTGTATGACCTACCCACCATCTTTTCTCTTCATAATTCCTTGATGTTAGGTCACTATTTGTTTATAAGTACTTGTACTCAACACACACCTTTACCTTACATACAATGTTGTAATTATTTTATTGAAGTCAAAGAAAATAGCCCTCTTTCTCTATCATAGGAATTCAACTTGTTCATCATAGTGCTATTTATAGTGGGAAATAATTTAGTTCATTCCTTATAATATCTGATCATTCCAGAAAATTTTAAAGTTTCAAAAATATTTTAAGCTGGTGACATTCTGATGTTTATACTGATATTTTTATCCCTATTTTAGAGTCATGGAAACAGAGGTAGAGAAAAAGTCAAATGATTTGCCCATGTCATACAAATATTAAGTGTTAAAGACAATATTCAGTCCCACAATTTAATCCAGCATTTTGTTCATTATGCCATGCTGACCCTTTCAATTCATCCTAATTTGTTTCAAACTCACAGGAGTAAAAACTTGATAAAACCAGTAGTAATTAATTTTGATTACAATTATTCTTCCCCACCCCCATGGGAGAATACAATGCCAAATTTCCCCCTAATATGCATATCCTCACACAAGTTCCATTTTTTCTTAATTTCCCTTGAATCAATAAAAAATTTACTGGCTTTATTAGATCATTGAGTACAAAGTTAAGATATTTGGTTTAACTTGTGGAGCAATAAAATCAGCCTATCCTCATTATACTCCCCTCAAATAACCAATATACTCCCAACGAATAACTAAATAAGAAAATATACTCCCCTCAAATAACCAATTTAGAAAAAATATATATGAGATTAGATATATTGATCAATTTGAATTTGAGGCTTTCCCCACAAAGACAGATATTGTTATTTCCTTGTATTCAGCTTGACAGTCCCTTCATCACTTTAGAACCTCTTAACCAGAGATTAAAATAGAAACCCATCTTGGAGTTCATTCAGAAATGCAGAATGAAGAACATTTCAGCTTCAACTGATAAAGAACAAGTCAGGCTTCACGTAAAACAAATCCCCAATCTTTAGCCTCCACAGCAACTCAGTCATTCTTGAAAATGAGCCATTTTATGCAACATAGTTAAAATGATTCAGAGATTTAAAACAGCAAAAAAAGTCAGAGATTAATATCCAGTGCCTTCATTTTACAACTGAGGAAACTGAGGTCCAGCAAAGTTAAGTGACCTGTATAATATTAACATGCAAAATAATCATCAGAGGTAGAGGAATGATTCAAACCCAAATGCACAAACTAAATCTAGCATTGCTTCTGATGCCTATATTTTTAACCTAATTTAACCTCTGTGTGTATGTGTGTATGTGTTTTTAACATTCCCTTATTAGACTGTAAAACCCATGAGGATAGAGCTCACCTTGTTTTAAAAATCAATATATTATGTGCATACTAAGAGGCAAGGCATTTTGCTAGGTTCTAGGACTAGAAGGATGAAAATTGATACTCCCCAACTTCAAGGAGCTTATAATCTATAAAAAAGAGGATATGATGGACTCAAAAATTGATAACACAAGATAGAATGTGATGGCATAAAAAGGAAATATATAAAGTAATCTCAGTGGGGGAGGGAGATGGAATGGCATTAGAGTGGAGATCTGAGAGGTCTTCATTAACCTTTGATTCATATTAGGCATAACAGGTATTTGAAGATTCATTGAGAGGAACTGATACATCATTGCTTGGCAACTGGGCAGGAGGCTATTTGTAAAGCTTCATCAAACTCAGAACCAATCTCATATAGACTTCCTAAGAGTTGAGCTACCTATAACCTGGTAGCACTTCCCTTGTCCTCCTCCCCCATCATTATAAGTCTAACCCAATAAGTAATAATGCTATGTTGAATTGCAAAGGATGAGGAATCATTCACTAGCCAGATTCATTCTAGCCTATATTAGACTACTTCCCACTCTACTCAAAAGTTGTGCTTTTATAAGGTAAAGGTATATTTCATATTCAATAAAAAGTTCACCATATTTGGTCAATGAAACTGAACATCACTTCTGTATATTGGAATTTGAAAACTTGATTTTTTTTCACTGTGGATTTTTTAACCCAACATCCAGACAGAAAGCAGCAATAGTGAGTTCCCTCTCTCTCTCACATCAGTGGTAACTGAGATGATGTTTTGAATCACATCAGAAGATCAATCTTGCCTGTTTGTGAAAAATTAAAAATGTATTCAGTTAATACCTACTATATTCTAAACCCTATTCAAAAGACAAGCTACCAAAGAAATCTAGATCTCTTCCCTCTTCTACACTTTTCTTTAGCAATTTCATCCAAATCCAGTTAATGTCATTTCATTCCCTATCTTTTCCAAGAGTTGCAGTCATCTATTTCTATTTGATGGACCTTTCTCTCTTCTCCTAGGAGTTCTATGTATTCTATTTCCACAAAACTTTTGCACTCCTTCCCTTCTTTATTACTTCCCGGATCAAGCCCCTAGTTCAAGCCTTCCTTGCTTCTCACCTGCACTCTCACATTGTTCTCCATCTGTGTTCCACATTCAATTCAACCAACATTTATACCTTTACATATATTTATTAAGTAACAATTTAGTTTCTAAATATAGCAAAAGTCTTCTAAGAACTTACATTCTCCTGGGGGTGATGATATAAAGGTACTGCAAGTCCATAGATATAAAGTAATTTGAGGAAGACAGGAATGTTAAGAAATGATGAAGATGAGCACAAAATAGTCCACATATTTGTTAAGTAAATTAACAGAAATAATACCGAAACAATTAGTTGTTGCTGTGGATAGGGTGTCAGTCCGGAAGTCAGGAATACCAGAGTTCAAATCTGTCCTCAGATACTTAACCAGTTGTGTGGTCCTAAGCAAATCACTTAAACCTCTGTTTCTTCATCCTCAAAACAGGAATAATAATCATACCCTGAGATAATAACTGTAAAATGTTTAACAGTATATATCATATAGTAAAAAGTGTGACACTATGTAAGTGGTGTTACTATTATTATCATTATTTGGAGGTAGATAGGTGGTATAGTATACAGACCATTGGACCTGCAGGCAGAAAAACCTGAGTTATAAATTTGGCCTCATACATTTACTAGCTGAAGAACCCTGGGAAATCACAATATCTGCTGCCTTAGTTCCCTCAACTCTAAAATGAAGGTAATAGCATATATCTTCCAGGTTTGTTGCAATGATCCATTGAGATAGTATTTGTAAATCACTTATCATAGTGTCTCCAATATAGTTAATTGTTCTCTTCCCTTCCCTAAAAGTATCAAAAGTTATTTCAGATCAGGGGTTTCCAACTATTGTTGCTTCCTGTACCTCTTAGATTTCAGGAAATCTTCCCAACATATTATATTGAACAAAAAGAGAAATAAATTCTGGAGTTTTCCATTTATATGCACATATGACATATTTAACAAATATTTACTATTTTAAAATGTTTCAAACTCCCTGGAGGTATGTTCACCCCAAGTTGGGAAATCCTACACTAAATAAAATAACTATCTTAACACCTAAAATGAGAAGATTCCTGTCCTTTATACCATAATTTCCTAAAGGGGTAGGATTGCAGGTTCAAGTCAAAATTATATAACCTTCTATTAAGTAGCAGGTCACCATAGTTAAGTTCTCTATGGCCCAGTAAAGGAAATGGGACTCCTCTATCATAGAATAAGTATAAAGTTTGTACAGGCATGTGAACCTTGGAAAAGAAGTGGGATTGAATGGAAAAAGAAGAAAACAAGACATAAAGGAAGACAAGAATTAAACTGAAAGAAAGAAAAGGAGAAGGAGAAGGAATAAAAGATATTCCTCACTTAGTGAAGGGACTAGGGAACTACTTATTTTTTATTGAAATTCATTTTATTTTTTCAATACATGCAATGGTGCTTTTTCAACATTCATCCATTTACAAATTTATGAATTCCACAAAACTACCTATTTTGAAATATTCTTGAATGATTCAAGCTACATTCCAATGACAGTAGAAAACTCTTTTAAATTTTCTCTTATAAAGGAGGAGTTCTATATCTATCATGTGTGCATAAATGATAGCTATAAATCCTTCTAAGTATCCAATTCAGGTTTTGAAAAACCTTTGTTTTGGTCATGGTAGCATTCAGTCTCCATAACTAACCTTTCATAATTATGCCTAGCCTGGAGAGGAGTTTACATAATCTTTAGGACACTTTAGGACACTATCAATTATTATTTAGTTGCACATACAATTACTATTTAGTTGCACATACAGAGATTCTCAGCAGGTAACAGCCATCACACAAGTCCTGGAACCCTCCACATGGGTCAATGCTTAGGAAAACTCTCACCATAGCTATAAGCATGCACACTATAAGACCTACATTTTAAAATACCATTGAAATGATGCATATGTGTATTTGTATATATGCATGTTTGACAGAGCAAAAATGATTGCAGAGTGTGTTTGTATTTATATGTGTATGCATGTCTATATGTATGTCTATATGTATGAATGTATATTTGTGCATATATATGTGTATATATGTCTGCATGTATATATATGTGAATGTACGTTTGTGTGTGTATATATATATATATATATATATATATATATATATATATATATTTAGTCTCTCCCTCTTTCTCTCCACATTATATATGGAGAGTGAGAATGACTGCAAAGTGAATCCAACCACCACCTCTGCCTACACAAAATGCAAATATCTGCCGGAAAAAATTGTATTCTTCAAAGATCTAAGATCTGAACATCATCAAGAAACAGAAATTAGTTTTCAGAAAAGCTATACAACCATCCTGCCTATTCTTCTTTAAACACTGTATTAGACAACTGTATGTTGTTTCATACCTATTCTCAGCCAGTTTTAAATATCTCTAATGACAAGAACTCTTGCTTGCAAGTGCACAGTGTAATACTCTCACTTGAAATATTTTTCTTTAAACACTTATCTAAATAAACATCTTACATCTAATAGTTTGTATTTACATAACATTTTCAGCTTTACAAACCTTCTGCCCATGTTATCTCTGGAATTTGTATTGGAAAAACTGGAATCATCCCCCAAACAATGACAATTTCCATTCCTAAAAGTGACAAAGATAATTGGACTCTTATGCAAACACCTCCATCACCCTGCCTGGTGCCTATATTTTTATTTTACTGTGGTGTACATTGAATGAGAGATGCTTACATTTTTATTTAATTCTTCCATTTTGAGATGGTTTAAAAGAATCAACATTCAATAATCAACTACATATGAGTAAAATAATGAATAACTGGCAAACCCAAAGCTGTAAATCAGGCCTATTTCTGTGATTCTTTTTCTACCATGATGATTCTTCCTTACAAACTTTGAAAAACAAAGAAATAGTAATTCATATGTACAGAGATGTAAAAAGAGTTTTACACACAATAATATTATATTTAACCACCCTGTTGTTGTTGTTCAGTTGTTTCAATCATGCCCAACTTTTTATGAACCAATTAAGGGTTTTATTTTTTTAATTTTTTAAATTTATTTTTATTAAAGATATTATTTGAGTTTTACAATTTTCCCCCAATCTTACTTCCCCCCCACCCCGCCACGGAAAGTAATTTGTCAGTCTTTACTTTGTTTCCTTGTTGTACATTAATCCAAATTGGGTGTGATGAGAGAGAAATCATATCCTTAAAGAAGATACATGAAGTCTAACAGGTAACAAGAACATACAATAAGATACCTTGTTTTTTTAAATTAAAGGGAATAGTCCTTGAACTTTGTTCAAACTCCACAGCTCCTTATCTGGATACAGATGGCACTCTCCTTTGCAGACAGCCCAAAATTGTTCCAGACTATTGTACTGATGGAATGAGCAAGCCCTTCAAGGTTGATCATCACTTCCATGTAGCTGTTAGGGTATACAGTGTTTTTCTGGTTCTGCTCATCTCACTCAGCATCAGTTCATGCAAATCCCTCCAGGCTTCCCTGAAATCCCTTCCTTCCTGGTTTCTAATAGAACAATAGTGTTTCATGACATACATATACCACAATTTGCTAAGCCATTCCACAATTGAAGGACATTTACTTGATTTCCAATTCTTTGCCACCACAAACAGGGCTGCTATAAATATTTCTATACAAGTGATATTTTTACCCTTTTTTTATCATCTCTTCAGGGTACAGACCCAGTAGTGGTATTGCTGGGTCAAAGGGTATGCATATTTTTATTGCCCTTTGGGCGTAGTTCCAAATAGCTCTCCAGAAGTGTTGGATGAGTTCACAGCTCCACCAACAGTGCAATAGTGTCCCAGATTTCCTACAACCCTTCAAACAATTATCATTATCCTTTCTGGTCATATTGGCCAATCTGAGAGGTGTGAGGTGGTACCTCAGAGAAGCTTTAATTTGCATTTCTCTAATAATTAATGATTTAGAGCATTTTTTCATATGGCTATGGATTGCTTTGATCTCCTCATCTGTAAATTTTCTTTGCATATCCTTTGACCATTTGTCAATTGGGAAATGGCTTTTTGTTTTAAAAATATGACTCAGTTCTCTGTATATTTTAGAAATGAGTCCTTTGTCAGAATCATTAGTTGCAAATATTGTTTCCCAATTTACTACATTTCTTTTGATCTTGGTTACAGTGGTTTTATCTGTGCAAAAGCTTTTTAATTTAATGTAATCGAAACCATCTAGTTGGTTTTTGGTGATGTTCTCCAACTCTTTCTTAGTCATGAACTGCTCGCTTTTCCATAGATCTGACAGGTAAACTAGTCCTTGATCTTCTAATTTGCTTATAGTATTGTTTTTTATGTCTAAGTCCTATTACTATTTGGAGCTTATCTTGGTAAAGGGTGTTAGGTGTTGGTCTAATCTAAGTTTCTTCCATACTAACTTCCAATTATCCCAGCAGTTTTTATCAAAGGGGGAGTTTTTATCCCAATGGCTGGACATTTTGGGTTTATCAAACAGCAGATTACTATAATCATATCCTGCTTTTACACCTAGTCTATTCCACTGGTCCATAACACCATAATACCAAACAATTTTGATGCCTGATGCTTTACAATATAATTTTAGATCAGGTAGGGCTAAGGCACTTTCTTTTGCACTTTTTTTTATTAAGCTCCTGGCAATTCTTGACTTTTTATTTCTCCATATGAATTTACTTACATTTTTTTCTAACTCGTTAAAGTAATTTTTTGTAATTTTGATTGGTAGGGCACTAAACAGATAGTTTAGTTTTGGTAGAATTGTCATTTTCATTATATTAGCTCTACCTATCCATGAGCAGTTGATATTTGCCCAGTTATTTAAATCTGATTTAATTTGTGTGAGAAGTGTTTTATAATTGTTTTCAAAAAATTCTGAGTCTGTCTTGGCAAATAGACTCCCAAATATTTTATATTGTCTGAGTTTACTTTGAATGGGATTTCTCTTTCTAACTTTTTCTACTACATCTTGCTAGAAACATATAGAGAAGTTGAGGATTTATGAAGGTTTATTTTATAACCTGCAATTTTGCTAAAAATGCTAATTGTTTCCAGTAGTTTTTTGGATGATTTCTTCGGATTCTCTAGGTAGACCATCATGTCATCTGCAAAGAGTGAGAGTTTTGTCTCTTCCTTCCCAATTCTAATTCCTTCAATTTCTTTTTCTTCTCTAATTACTGAAGCTAACATTTCTAATACAATATTGAATAGTAGTGGTGATAATGGGCACCCTTGTTTCACCCCAGATCTTATTGGGAATGCCTCTAGCCTCTCCCCATTGAATATAATGCTTGTTGATGGTTTCAGATAGATACTGCTAATTATTTTAAGGAACATTCCATTTATTCCTACACTCTCTAGTGTTTTTAGTAGGAATGGATACTTTATTTTGTCAAAAGCTTTTCAGCATCTATTGATATGATCATATGATTTCTGATAGGTTTATTGTTGATATAATTGAGTATACTAACAGTTTTCCTAATATTGAACCAACCCTGCATTCCTGGAATAAATACTACTTGGTCATAATGTATTATCCTAGTGATAACTTGTTGTAATCATTTTGCTAAGATTTTATTTAAGATTTTTGCATCTATATTCATCAGGGAAATAGGTCTATAATTTTCTTTCTCTGTTTTAACTTTTCCTGGTTTAGGTAACAGCACCCTACTGGTTTCATAGAAAGAGTTATCCAGAGTTCCATCTTTCCCTATTTTTCCAAAGAGTTTATATAGAATTAGGACCAACTGTTCCTTAAATGTTTGGTAGAATTCACTTGTGAATCCATCAGGCCCTGGAGGTTTTTTTTTTTTTTTTTTTTAGGGAGTTCAATGATGGCTTGTTGAATTTCTTTTTCTGAGATAGGGTTGTTTAGGTATTTAATCCCTTCTTCATTTAACCTAGGCAACTTATATTTTTGTAAATATTCATCCATTTCACTTAGATGATCAAATTTATTGGCATAGAGTTGGGCAAAATAATTTTGAATTATTACTTTAATTTCCTCCTCATTGGTGGTGAGTTCACCTTTTTCATTCATGATACGAACAAGTTGGTTTTCTTCTTTTTTTTAATAAAATTGACCAGAGGTTTATCAATTTTACTGGTTTTTTCATAAAACTAACTTTTGGTTTTATTTGTTAATTCAATAGTTTTTTTTTGCTTTCGATTTTATTAATTTCTACTTTAATTTTTAGAATTTATAATTTGGTATTTAATTGGGCATTTTTGATTTGTTGTTTCTCTATGTTTTTTAGTTGCATGTTTAGTTCATTGATTTCCTCTTTCTCCAATTTATTCATGTAAGCCTTTAGAGCTTTAGTATATCCCCTGAGAGTCACTTTGAATGAATCCCATAGGTTTTGGTATGTTGTTTCATTATTATCATTATCTAGGATAAAATGGTTAATTCTTTTTAGAATTTGTTTTTTGGTCCACTCATTTTTTTTAAAATGAGACTATTCAGTTTCCAATTTGTTCTGGGTCTATATCTCCTTGGCCAAATATCGCAGATGACGTTTATTGCATTGTGATCTGAGAAAGATGGATTCACTATTTCTGCCTTTCTGCAGTTGATCATTAGGTTTCTATGTCCTAGTACATGGTCAATTTTTGTATAAGTTCCATGTACTGCAGAGAAAAAGGCATATTTTTTCCTATCCCCATTCAGTTTCCTCCATAAGTCTACAATTTCCACTTTTTCAAACAATCTATTTACCTCCTTAACTTCTTTCTTGTTTATTTCATGATTCGATTTATCTAGATCTGAGAGTGGGATGTTGAGTTCTCCCACTAGTAGAGTTTTGCTGTCTATGTCTTCCTGTAGTTCTTTTCAGCTTCTCCTCTAAGAATTTGGCTGCTGTCCCACTGGGTGCATATATATTCAGTATTGAAATGACTTTATTGTCTATTTTACCTTTTAGGAAGATAAAGTTTCCTTCCTTATCTCTTTTAACGCTATCTATTTTTGGTGCTACTTTGTTTGAACTAAGGATTGCTACCCCTGCTTTTTTTTTACTTCAGCTGAAGCAAAATATATTTTGCTCCAACCTTTTACCGTTACTCTATATGTATCTCTCTGCTTCAAATGAGTTTCTTGTAAGCAGCATATTGTATGATTCTGGTTTTTAATCCACTCTGCTATTTGCTTATGTTTTAAGGTAGAGTTCATCCCATTCACATTCAAAGTTATGATTACTAATTTCATTATTGCCTTCTGTGCTATCTTCCCTCAGTTTGTATTTTTCCCCTCCCCCCTTTATCCATATTCCCCAGTATTTTGTTTCTGAATACCACCCCCTTCAGTGTGTTTGCCCTCCTATATCACCCCCTCCCCTTTCTTTCCCTTTTCCCTTTTTCCTTTTTCCCTTCCCTTCCTTTTGTTATTTCCCATTTCCCCCCACTCCCCTTCCCTTTCTCCATCTCCCCTCCCCTTTTCCAATTTTAATACCCGAAAGGTTAGGTGTTTTATAAGTTAACTGAGTGTGTGTAGGTTGACTTTAAGCAAAGTCTGATGAGAAGAATATTCAGGTATTTCTCATCTGTTCCCTTCTTCCCCTCTATTACCATAGGATTTTTGTACCCCTTAGTGTAATAAGATTTACTACATTCGATCCCCTCCCTCCTCCCACCTCTTTCCTGTGCCCCTTTTAAAGGAAATAGTATTTTTTAGATCATTCTATCTGAGTCATAGAAAATTCTGAGTGTCTGTCACTTCTAGTTCAGTATATTCTAATAGAGTTAAAATTCTTGAGAGTTATTAGAGTCTCCCAAGTGGTATTAAAGCCAGTTATATCTGTTTAGATAGCAGTCTTATGGATAGATCGTGAATGTCCATCATTTCTGGCTAGGTATATTCTCTCTGTTAGAGTTACAGTTCTCAAGATTTATGAGAATATTTTTCCTCATGCTGGGATATAGCCAGTTTCAACTTACTGGATAGCAGTTTTTTTTTCCTTTTACCACCCCATTTTTTTACCTTTTCATGTGTCTATTGAACCTCCTGTTTGATGCCCATATTTTCTATTTAGCTCTGGTCTTTTCATCAGGAATTTTTGCAATTTTTCCATTTCCTTAAATATCCATCTTTTTTTCCCTGGAAGAGAAGGCTTGGCTTTGTGGGAAAGTAGATTTGATCCCTTAATGTTGATGCAGCCAGGTCCTGCATGATCTTTACTGTGGCTCCTTGATATTTAAATTGTTTCTTTCTGGCTGCTTGCAGGATTTTCTCTTTTATCTTATAGTTCTGAGTTTGGCCACATAAATTCCTTGGTGTTTTCATTTTAGGATCTTTTTCTGGAGGGGATCAATGTATTCTTTCAATAACTACTTTGCCCTCCAATTCCATGATATCAGGGCAGTTTTCCATCACTAGATCCTGTAATATTAAGTCCAGGCTTTTTTTCTCTTCAATGTTTTCAGAAAGTCCTATAATTCTCAGGTTGCCCCTCCTCGATCTATTCTCGAGGTCAGTGGTTTTGTTGATGAGGTATTTTACATTTTCTTCTATTTTTTCGATTTTTCGATTTTGTTTAACTGGCTCTTGCTGTCTCATGGAGTCATTAGTTTCTGTAGACTCCATTTTTTTTGGGGGGGGGAGTTTTCTTCATTAACCTTTTGCAACTCCTTTTCCAGTTGGTCAATTCTACTTTTGAAAGAGCTTTCCATTTGACCAATTGAGGTTTTGAGAAAATTATTTTCTTTTTGCATTTGCCCAATTGAGGATCTGAGAGAATTATTCTCATTTTGTATTTGTCCGATTGGTGATGTGAGAGATTTATTCTCATTTTGTAATTGTCTGATTGATGATCTGAGAGATTTATTCTCATTTTGCATTTGTCCAATTGTAATTTCTAAGGATTTGTTTTCTTGTTGCAAGGTAGTAATTGTCTCTCCCAAATTTTCCAGTTGATTTTTGAGCTCCTTCCTTATTTCTTCAAGGAAGTCTTTCTGTGCTGAAGACCAGATCATATTCTCCTCAGAGGTTCTAGGTCTTTCTGAGTTAGGGTCTTTCCCTTCCAAGAATTTTTCTATGGATCTACCTTTCCTCTGACCTTTCTTCATTTTGATAAGACCTTGAGTTGGGGAGGGGCTGGTTCACAGGGCCTTGGGATCACTAGAGGCTTTACTCACTAAGTGCAATTTCCCTGGCTGGCCAGTAGGAGGTGTTGGTTGCTTTCTCTTAAGTGTCTATGACCTTGAATGAGGCCTTCTCCCTTTGCTTGAAGGGAGGAGTTGGAGCTATTGAATTCTTTTGCCTTCAATCAATGGTGCTCTTTACCCTGGCCTGAGGTCATTCATCACCTGGGTTTTTTCTTCTGCTCACACACCCGGGCCTGAGGCAGAATTAGTCTGCAATTGTTTGTTCCAGAAGAGATCTGAGCTGCAATGGTGGCATGGACTCTGAGTTCCTCAGTCCAGAGGAGCCCAGGGATGGTGTCTGCAGCTCACTTGCACCGGAACTCTCGCCCCAGTCCTGTCTGCAATCTCCCAAGGGATAGCACCAACACCAGTGCCTCTGCTTCCTAATTGACTCAAGTCCGAGCAGTCTAATCCCACCGCTGATCCAGCAGGTCTGGCTCTGGCCCTCAGACTCCTGGCTCCAATTCAGCTGTTAATCTGGTTGATTTGGGGTTGATTCTCCCTCTGAGCCCAGACTCACCCATTTGAATTCATCCAGTGCTGCTGGGGGAGACAAATCCTGAGGTAGATGTTCTTTCTCCTGGCTTTTCTTTCTGGGTTTTGTGGGTCAGATTTCTTTTAAGAGGTTTGTTTCGTATGATAGATGAGGAAAGATCATGAGACTTTAGAACTGTGCCTGTCTTCTCTCCACCATCTTGGCCCGAAGTCCAAGGGTTTTTATTTTTTAGCAAATATTCTGTAGTCGTTTGTCATTTCTTTCTCCAGCTCATTTTACAGATGAATATACTGAAGCAAATAAGGTGACTTGCCCAGGATCACACAATTGGTAAATATTTGAGGCCAAATCTGAATGTAGATCTTCCGGTTTCAGTCAGGCGCGCTATCCATTACATCACCTAGCTGCCCTATTTTCACCTTATTACAGAAGTAACTAAGATCCAAGGGGATAAGTGATTTTGCCTATGATCACATAACTAATATGTGTTTTGCAGTCAGGTATCTCCTAATTCCAACATTTTTTCCCCACAATATGGTGTTATCATGCATTCTGGAATATGTCTAGTTTTCATTTTCCACAATGACATTTTCCCCATCCTTAGGAGCATTAAGTATAAGAGTACTATTAGTTTTAGTAAACAGAATTTATTGTTTTTGATAACAGAAGTACTGTTAATTGTCACCTTTATGTACAATACACAACAGGAAAGAAGAGATGATAAGGCTATTCCTGAGAATTTCCTGTTCTAATTAGGCAAAGTAAAATTTAATAAGTATAAATGTAATAGAGCCATACCCTTGGTTACAAAATATGAACTTAAAAGTTCCAGGATAGATGAGGAATAACTAGACTGTGGTTCATATAAAAGGCATCTGCAATTTTGGTTAAAGGTAAGCACAATATGAATAATGTATGTATATACATACATGGTTTTTCAAAATTCTTAGTGTAGTTTTAATTTCTTTAAACTTATAGATAGGTGATGGATAAAGTGACAGATGATGCACACATGTACATTTATATGTGCACAAATATAAATACACATATGTGTTTATATTCAGATGTAATTTCACTGGCATTGGGAATGCCCAATAAAGAAACCTTTCAGTCTTTAAATATTTAAGATTATACCTCAGTGAAATCCAGTGATAAAAATATCTATGGAAAGGTAATCATTTATGGTGTCAGAAGATATGAGTTTAATCTTGCCTCTCATGCTTACTGCTTATGTGATCTAGGTAATCACTTAACCTCCTTTGGGCCTCAATTTCCACACTTGTAAAATGAAATCTCTTCCAGTTCTTGAGTTAGGACGATCTAAACCCAGAGAGCCTTATATTGGGAAACTTACAGTTATTGCTATTCAAATTTTCTTGTTAATACTTGCCTAAATTTGTATGTTGTCCTTCATCCATCCAGTAAGCTCAAATAATTTCATTTGTATAAGAAGCAACTTCAGTACTTATTTTACATCCTGAGTATTTTTTACATCTTTGCAATGGATCTACAGAAATCCCTATCTCCTCATGAACTGAACAAGCTAGCCTCCAACATTCCTATCATATCTTCTGAGCTCACTGCTCTCCTTAAATCTAAATCTTATGTGGACATAAATCCATAGAATAAATTCCATGGGATAGTTGATCCATGGAGTAAAAGGGTAACCACTATTGCCAACAGTCCTGCAAGTACAAGCTTCTTATATGAAGCTGCTTATGTGAATTTTTTAAAATGCAGGAAAAGCTTATTTCTCAGGGCTGTCACTTAGACTTGCAATTTGACAATAATGTCAGAGCTCTGGGTTCTGGGAAGAAGGGAAATAGTGCCAAATGAGATCTCATTGCAGAAGAAGAGTATGACCATGGAGTGAAAATTACACACACACACACACATGAACACACATATATTCATGCATCAATGTACTGCTGTGGGTATGGCTGTTACAAGGAGAAAGTCTTGTGTACTATGCTATACAGTAAATTGCCTGAGGTTTAGTTACAAGTTCCAACAAAAAGTTGAGCAGTTGTGATGGTGTCACTCACAAGGACAGCAGTAACTGTGTGCTGGGTACCTCATTTCAAGCCCTTTCCTATTATGTTTGAAAGGTTCCTACCATTTCCTCTCGCAACTTTAGTATCTATTTTATAAAACATATATAGGAGTATTTATATCTATATAAATAAAGTATTTTTAAAAAACTATAAAACTAGTAATAAATAACTTCGACTAATTTTGCCTCTCTTCATTCTTATAGATCAGTAAGGACAAATTTCAACATTGTACAAAACCATCTTACAGGCTAATATAGAGAGAGAGTTGGAAGGGACCTTGAAGATGATCTTGTCCACTTCATCTTATTCATGAAGAAACTAGGGCCCAAAGAGGTTAAGTGACTTGCTCAAAGTCAAGCAACTAGTAAGTGGCAGAGGTGAAATTCAAATCCAGGTGACTTAGCACAGCACCCCCCACTCAAATCAAATTCATATGATTGTCATGGAATGATTTCCCTGATGTCATGGTTTTCTTCAATAATGAAGGACAAATATCAGACCTATCATCTAATGAAGGAGATAACATGGAAACAAATATACAGAAAGCAAGCTATATACAGGATAAATAGAAAATAATTAAAAGTGGGAAGGTACTCATATTAAAAGGAGTAGAAGCGGAAAAGAATGAGTTTTATTTGGGACCTAAGCCAGGGAGGTCAATAGGCTGAAAAGTGGAGGGAAAGAACTCCAGTATGACAACAACAACAACCAAAAAATGCACAGAATCAAGAGCTGAAATATTTTATTTGTGGAACATTCAGCAGAACAGTGTCATTGGACCTAGGATTACACTGGGGATGTAAAGCAGAAATAGAAGTAGAGAGGGTAGCTAGGTTATGAGGGACTCTGATATCAAACAGAACATTTTGTATTCAGTTCTGGTAGCAATAGGAAGTCACATGAGTGTTTTGTTTTTGTTTTTGTTTTTAGTAAAGGGATGATGTAGTCAGACCTATGCTTCAGGAAAATTCCTTTTGTGACTCTAAATCTCTACCCAGCTGCCAAATTGATATTCCTAAAGAAAAAGTTTGATCATGTCACTCCCTCATGCAAGAAGCTCAAGTGAGTCCCATTTGCCTTCAGTCAAAGATAAAAACAGAAATGTCATAGTTAGTTGTTTTAAAACCCTAGATAGTCTGAACCTAACCTACACTTCCAGGCTTAATTGTACATTACCTTCTTTTACATTGCATTTCAGCTGACCTGACTTGCTGGTTGCTCCATTTTCAGAAGATTTCATTCCTTCCCAATGTTTTTGCATAGACTTTTCTGCTCCCATTCCCCTGCTTGGCACAATCTTCCCTTCTCATCTTTGGCATTTAGCACCCTCAGTTTCCTTCAAACCTCAAGGAAGTCTACCCTCATCCTCCCAGTTGCTAATGCCCTTCCTATAGAAATTACTTTGATTCTATGTTCTATTTAATTTATACACATAATCTTCCCCACTGTAGAAAATGAACTTTTTGAGGGCTGTAGCTATTTTGTCCTTATCTTTGTGTTTCCTGAGGTGCTGGACACAGAGCTTGCTACAGTTAACAATTAATTAAATTGAATTGTTTCTAAGCAATGTTCAAAAATCATTTGCTTTGTCATTGATTTTTAAGTGGATAAACATCATTTCCCCTACTTGTTTTTGGAGTAAATCAAGTCTGTGTTCTCAGACCTCTGCAAAAGCTGTATAGATAACACTGTTACTAATTCCAAGCGGAATCTAACTCTCTAGATTTTATCCATGATAATTAGCTAATGTGATCAGTAGAAACAAAATGAAAGGAAGTTGCTAAACTTCTATTGTATGTGTTTTTTATTAATTGATAATACTGTTTCACTGAATAATAATGAAGTAATTACCATCACCCAAGACTATTTCTGCTGAACAACACAGAGATTAAAGATGAAATGAGGTCACCCCTGTAAATAAATTGGACCCAGCTGTAGCATGTCAAAGTCTATCAAGATCTAAGAAGGAAAAGAAGCCAGAAATGGCATCCCATGGATCAGAACCAGGGGCTCTCACAGATCCCCTCTCTGCTGGTAACTGAAATAGATACTGGTGAATAATAGCACCAGGAGTCCCTGAGCAGGAAGTAAAACTCTCTACACATGTATCACGTCCTACTCCTATCCCCATACCACCAGAATAGACTATTTATAACTCCATAGTGCAGGTGACTTTGGGGGGGGGGGGCTGATGGAAAACCAGTTGTTGCTGAGATTGTTTTTTTTTCCAACTATGGTAAAAATTCATGATATGAACAATAACAATTCTGACAAAATCATTGCACTGTTGCGATAGTGAGTTTGGACAATTTAATAAATCTCAAGTAGTATGGATTCATTTTATCGATTATCATTCAGTCTTTGAAACCATCAGGCTAAAATAGAAAATTATACATGGTTCAGTCCACATAAACAGACACAAATTTTAAATTGCAATATAAGCTATTTTACACTTCATGTGCTTCTATATACATAACTAGAGGTGAACAATTCATGATAAAGAAAAACTAGATTTCATGTTTAATTTGCAAAATAAAAAATACATATTTTCATAAACATTCTCTTTGTACTTATAGGCATGCTTTCTTTGGATAAAAATTCTGACCAATGTGATTATTGAAACTGTAATTCAGAGATAAACCTTTGTGATGGTATCGTGCAAACAATATGCCCTTGACTAGATTTGAATAAAATTCAATCATGTCTTTCTAGTATGTTATTTTTAGATTTTCAAGTCATTGCCATTATTGTGTATAATACTGTACATAATATAATTGTATATAATTCACTAATACATTTCTCCAAAAATGTGTGATACACACTCTTTAGACAACAAAATGATTGCCACATTCAAATGTTCCTGTCTTGGAATGTAAGGTGCAGATCAAAATTGTCAACCCAAATCAAAGACCCTATGATTCCTACCATGATGAATTTTCCAATCCATCATCCAGGCAAGAAACTTGCAGCCCAATAAACTCTCCAACACAAAGCCTGACAATAACTTTGGTTTCTTATAAGTTCATATCAGAAATGCACAGGTTCCTACATCCTTTTCAAACCCTATTTCTGGCCTTAATCCCTGAAATGACAACCAATATAAATACACAAAAGAAAAATGTCAGCTTTGAAGTGCTAACTCTCAAAGGTTAGATTTCTTGATGGAAAGATGATAAGGGCATTGATTATTGCCAATGAAATATTTCTTCCTGATGACATTCTGAGATAGAAATCTTGTGTGTCAAAAACCTCTTTTACCTCTTAATTTCTACTAAACACTGTGCTAAGAATAAATAAATGAGGAGTCACAATACATGCCAATAATCATGTAGTTATTTCCTCAAAATGGTTTTATGAGCATTGGGATCAAAAGGCATCCAAGCAGAAATTATACCCACAGCCTAGAAGCAAGATGAGAAAACAGCCTTCACATTAAACAAAAGAGGTTCGCGGTTGCTACCCAGAGCTCTGGCGGGAGAAACAAAGCTGCCAAGGCATGCTGTGCCTCAGACACCTATAGATGGTTTGATGATACTATGATACTAAGCCTGATAATGATATCAGAGCTCACTGATAACCCTGCCGATTCTGTGACTCCTGTCACTCACCTCAAAGGACTTCTGCTTTTCCCGAACACGCCGACTACAGTAGTTTGATTCATGGAAAAATGATTAGACTCTCTCAATCATTCTATTGTTATCACTTGAAACGTCTTTCCTTTCACCCTTTTAAGTGACATTAGAAAAGCCATCAGCCTCTTCTCCCAAGTCATACCTCTAAGCTTCCATCCCACCAGCACAACTTACCTTACAAATAAAGGATGAAAGACAGTCCTCATCTTCAACAAAAAGCTGTGTCCTTACTGACAGACACCTGGATGACTCCTAATCCCAAGGCTTCCCTACAGTATGCAATTGTCAAAAGCCCACGCAGCTTTCAGGACCCGTTTCATCTCCCCCCCCCCCCCACCAAAATGCACAAAAACACACATAAAGAGTCTGCAAATAGATTCCTATTGTCATGAGGCAACTCTGCCTGCCTTTTGTAAAAGAAACTGAAAACCATTATTATCTACAAGCATTTTTAAAAATAGACACTGTGAGGTGGGAGGGGGCTTGAGAGCAGTCAAGGACCTGGGTAATCAGCTCGCCAGATAAAGAGAACTCACTAGACATACTGGATCTGAGCTCGTAAAGGTTCCTCTGTCAAACCCTCCATAGCTGCTACCGCGCCTCCTCGCCGAACTCATGGCTCCTTTCTCCCAGGGCAATTTGTTTTACAGCACTGTCAGCAAACTGCGGCAGCCCACCGTTTAAAATGATTCCAGAGTAAATTACAGTTGCCAAGAGCCTGGGACCCCCAGGATTCTGTTTTCTAAAGTATTAAATTTGATCTCTTTCTCGTAGTCTATGGAAATTCCACAGAGTAAAGAAAGATTTCCCCATCCATCCTTTCAACAATTTTTAAGGGTTTCATGGGGTGGGAAGGAGAGCTAGGGGGGTGGGGGTAGAATAGGATTTGGCAGTGCACCATTTCTCAAAAGCAGCTGCTACAGCATTCTAGAGAAGCTCCGGAAACAAAACCCTGTAGCAACAGCAGTACAGCTAGGGCTCCTGCAATCAATATCGCGGGAAAAGTCCTCATTTCCCAGGCGTTGTGGGCTTTAGGGATATGGTGCTCTTGTTTGTTAAGCATGCTAAGGATCATTTCTGCATTTGTCCTGTAGGAAACACGATTAGGAAACTGTTCTGCACCGGTTTTAGCTCAGTCTTATCTTTTAGGGAAAAGAGGAGGTGCCCACCAGGGGCATGCCACCAGATTGTGCCCCCCCCACCAAACAGATAAACAAGAAAATTAAGACCCAGAAACAAATCTGGGAGCATGAGGGGGCTCAGCTTCTCTCAAACAGTCCCGAGGGTCAGTTATTTAAATTCTTGAACATTTATTGGGGATTAATCCACATTAATGGACCTCTTCAGCAGTCTAACTTTACCAGCTGCCCAAGTACCCTGCCAATTGTTCATATCCTTTCAAACAAAAGACTTTATTCCTTCTAATACCTTTATGTTAATCCTGTTAGCATAGATTAGAGTGCACTTAGAGCTGTTTTCTCAAGAAGCAATGCTGCTTTGTTGCTATATATTTCATTATATATATTATCGTGCATATACATATATTTACATAAATAGATATCTATATTCACCTATTTAACTGGAGAGGGAGGGAGGGAGGGAGGGAGGGAGAGGGAGAGAGAGAGAGAGAGAGAGAGAGAGAGAGAGAGAGAGAGACAGAGAGAGACAGAGACAGAGAGATGGGTACAGAGGCAGAGATAGAGAGATAGATAGACAGACAGACAAACAGAAAGAAAGACAGTGTTTATTTGTTCTGAGGGACAGCCAGGCTAGTTTCTCACTCCCTCCTTTCCTCTGTGCAACACAGTTTCCACAGAATAAGGCAAGGCCTAGCAGCATCAGCTAGCAGCATAATTTTTTTCCTACCCAGGGACATTCCCAGACTAATATAGGTTGTCTGAACTTATTGTTTCTTTCCAGCCATTTAGACAAAAATAAATTCAATTGAAATGCAAAGTACTGTCATTTCTTTTCTGGCAACTGCCTTGGCAATTTCAGAAGTGTGAAAGAAATGTGACATCATCGAGGAGGTGATGTGAGATCAGGACCAATGGCAATGAGAGTTATTGCTGAATGTGTGTGTGTGTGTGTGTGTGTGTGTGTGTGTGTGTGTATAATATGTGTGTATACATATATATATATATATATATTCCACCTACTCATATTTTAAGTTTAATGAAATAAGGAATTTTTAAAATCTCTTTAAGACAGAGGATAGCCTTCTGCAAATAGGTGCTTACTAAGGGTTCTTGAATTTAATTTCATTCAATCACCACTGTAGAACTGTCATTGGCAGAAATTTATTACTAACAGCAGGAGAAATAATAGCTTCTCTGCTACTGTCCTCAATCAATTCACAAATTTCATGAAATACCTTCTATTTGCCAAGAATAGGAAGACAAAAAGTGAGAGACAATCCTTGTGTTTTAGAAAGTGCTAAGTTTGGGGGCATTGCCTCCTTATGATATGGAGATGATTCTGGGTTCTCATAGACAATTCAATAAGGAACAACCTTTAGAAGTCTTGCAAAACTAGAAAGCTTTTATTTTTATAACCCCTATGATGTACTGTGTGTGTAACAGATTACACTAGGGAAGTCCTGACAGACTTGTCACCAGAAGGTAGTGTACTATGAAAATTAATGAATTATTTTGATCCTAGCAATGCACAGCTAAAGTACGGAGAGCTTATAGGTAATGTAACATTGGGAATATTGACTGAAATACTGATGAAGTAAAACCATTTTTGAATCAGTGAAGTGAAACTTATCCCTAACATTTCTATATCACTTTTCCATACACTTTTTCAATCAAGTTGCATTTGACCTTGATCATGTTAAAACTTTGCTAAAGAAGTTCAACAGCTACCTTAATTCCTCTTTGTCTAGAATAAAATCCTATTTGACATTTAAAGTTCTTCAGTATGACTCAGACCTTTATTTTGAATCTGGTGTCACATTACTTCATTTCACGCACTTGACTCTAACCAAACTGACCTATTTCCTCTTCCTTGTCCTTACCATTTGTCTCTTACCTTCATGCATTTGCACAAACTGCCCCCTGGATCTTGAATACACCTCCTCCTCATCTCCTCTAATTGGAATCCTACTTTCCTTCAAGATTCAGCTACAGTTCCATTTCTCACATGAAGCCTTTCCTAATTCTCTTTATTGTCTGTGCCTCTTTCCATGAAATTAATTTTGCTAACTCATGTATGTTTGTATGTGTGCACGTCTCCAATATCTCTGATCCATATCTGACCACTGGACCCTGATGACTCTGGAGGAGAAAAAGAAACTGGTGACTTAGCACATCATGTCATGTCATGGCTTCACTTCTCTGACGTCATGATCTTCTTCAAGAATGAAGGACAAAAATCCTCATCATCATCATCACCACCGTCATGCATAAGAAATTCTACCAAGTCAAACATTAGCTCTTTGAACCAAGAACTATTTGCCTTATATTGATTCTTGGCACCTGGGACAGCCCCTTGGACATAATAGGGACTTAATAAAAATGCTTGTTTAATTCAGGTCTGTTTTGAACCCAAGTTTTTATTTGTTTGTTTTTTAATGACATAATCATTCTTATATTCTTCACAAAAGCATAAAATATCATTTGAAAGGGATTATAAAGGTAATCTAGTTCACCATTAGCTGAGGCATGAAACTTTCCTATACTAGCAGGGGGATACAGCACATCAGAAAACTCCTGAGTGCAGCCCAAACCAGATTAAAATGAAATTAGGAAATGTTCAACAAAATAGATACAAAAACAACAGCAATCTTGTTAATCTATGGTTTTCTAAGTCAAAGTGATGTCCCTCAAGGATCCATTTTGGTTATTGCTCTACAATATTATCCCCTATACCACACGGTTAACCAGCCTTCACTTGACTACTTCCAGTGACAGGAAACTCAATACTGAACAAACAAAAGCAACTTCATTGTGAAATAGTACTATCAAAGCCTCAGTTATCCAGTCAAATAAATATATTGGAAACTTATCTAGTTGAAAGAACTTAACTCATAAACAGAAATAGCTATATAAACACATTCATGGAGTGTAAATAAACTGAGAAGAAAGTGAATATATAAATGCAAAGGAGGTGTCAAATGGAAGAAACCACCTAAGACCAACTTGTTTAAACATAGAAAGCTTCCTGAAGGAGGTGAATTTTCAGTTGTTTAAAGAGGTAAGGAATCTGGATAGAAGAGATATTAGTAGCAGTCTAGGTGAAGGAAATAATTTCTACAAATTATTTTGTAGAGGTAGAAATAGAATTTAAATAAATCATAGAATGTCATGAAAGGAAATCTTTTTTCCTTCATTTATTATACCATCAGTCATAAATCTACTTTACAAAGTTTCAAATGTGTTCCTTCCTGCTTTTGTTGATCCCAGGTACACCAGACCCTTCTATTCTCCACCAGCTCCTGGAGTCAGTCAAAGTTCATATTCACTGATTCCATGATACTATCTCTCCATTTCACCCTCAGACATCCCAGTTTTCTTTTGCCTTCAATCTTTTCAAACATAGTCTTTTCTGATCAACCCTGTTTTCTCATTAATGTGATGAAAGTATTTAAGCTTTAGTTTCAGTATTTGTCCATTCAAAGAAGAACCTTAATAAATTTAAGTATTGACTGGTTTGATCTCCTTGCTATCCAAGGTATTCTCAAAAGTCTTCTCTAGCACCACAAAACAAAACCATTAACTTTGTGGAACTCAGCTTTCCTTATTATGACCACTCTAATATATATCTTCACCATCTACTATAATAACTACTATATTCTTAGGACAGATAGGTGGCACAGTAGATAGAGTGACAGACCTGGAGTCAGGAAAACTCATCTTCCTGAATTCAAATCTAGCTTCAGATACTTACTAGCTTGTGACCCTGGACAAGTCACTTAACCATGGACTGGAGAAGGAAATAGCAAATCACTCCAGTATTTTTGCTAAGAAAACCCCAAATAAGGTCACAAAGAGTTAAACATAGCTGAAATGATTAAACAATTGGTCTTCCTTCTTCTATTCTCTTCTTCCTCCAAACCATCTATTATACCAGATCATTTTCTTTAATTAATCAAAGAACCATGTGTTAAGTGTCAACCATATGCTAGGCACTTGCTAAGTATAGGGGATAGACAAAATAGACAAAATATTGGTCCTCAGAACACTTCCATTTGATCTGGGAAGAAAACACATACATATAAAAACATGAAACCTTGATATATTGTTATATATGTAAACCAATGAATTAGATACTGAGGAATTATAAAGTGTAGAGAAAAAAGATTCTGTTTTGGTAGTCAAATTAGAGTCATAAGGAACAAAAGCCCAAATCTAAAATTATTTGTACTGTATTTATATTGCACAGGGCCAGTGAGTTGATACAGAGTATAGATTTCTGGGCCTAGAGTTCAGAAGACCTGAGTTCAAATATGACCTCAGACATTTAGCAGTATCATAGGTCAGGGGTGTAGAACCTTCAGTATGCAGTAGTATTGGTCTGATGTTGCTAAGGCAACTGCAGGCAGGGACTTAAAATTCAATAAATCTAGTAGCTTTGGGGATGAATTAATTAAGTGTTTGACCAAATATAGCTGCAAATGATGTTATAAATATCCAAATGAGGCTTGGCAGAAAAAAGGTTTCCTTAACCTCCATCTGTTTCAGTTTCCTCATTTGAAAAGTGGAGATAATTATAGCACACACTTCACAGGGTCCTGAGGACCAAAAGAGGCAGGATTTATAAAACATTTAACAAACTGTCAGACCACCTTCAGTACTAAATAAATCCTCCCTTCCTCTCTGCTTTCCTTTCTTTCTCCTTCCCTCCTCTTTGCTTTTCCTTCCTTCCTATGCATATTTCTGGCCATGGTGGTCATGGTATTTTCTTTCCCCAAACCATAAAACTATGTATCTTCCATTGAGTAAAATTTAATGTTGTTAGTCTGGCACTCAAGGTCCTACACATTATGCCTCTAATCTCTTCCCAGACTCACAAAATGCTCCCTACACAGTGTACCCAATTCACCAGCCAAACAGTATTACTGATCATTCCTCACTTTTCTATTCCTATGATTATTTCCCAACTTTGTAAAGTAGGCACATATAATATCCCTGATAAATTTCTTCTCATCCCTTAAAACTGAATTCAAGTACCATCTCACATGAAACCTTTCCATGTTTACCAGTTAGTATTTACCTTAACTACCTTGGTAATCACATCAATTTGCTTGTACCTCTGAGTCTTATAATGCATTTAGAAATGACCTAAACTTTTATCATTGCATTCTGGTGTACAAACTCTTTTCACCTTTGTAGATGAATAATTTAGAGTTGAGAAGTTACCTGACTGGTCCAAGGTCACATCACTAATATATGTCAGAGGAAAGTTGGACCTAATTCTTCTGACTCTTAAGACTAGTCCTCTTTTACACTATGCTGCCTTTAGTATAATGCATCATTTTTATTTTAATTATTTGTCTAAATGTTTTAACCTTAGAAGGACAAGAAATGTTTGTTATGTAAATCTTATATCTCCCCCAGCATCTGAATCAAAGTTCTATGTATGGTAAGTACTTATTAAATATCTATAAAATTGAAATTTCACAGAATCATAAATTCTCAGAAACTATTCAGTCTAAAGCTTACTTGTATTCTCTACAATATTGCTAAAAACGTGGCCAGATAAACTTCTTTTGGGCACCTCCAAGTGCTAGTGATGATGAGCTTATTATTTCACCATGGGAGTTTTTGGAATTCTCAGTGAAAATATACTTTGTGACCTCTCTTAGGAAATTTTTCATTTTACTGAAAAAATTTTGCCTTTCTGTAACTTCCAGTTTCTGTTCTTAGTTCTTCCCTGTGGGGCCAAATAAAATGAATCTAATCCCTCTTTTGTATGACAGTCCCTCAAGTGACTCTATTCTTTGCTTCAAGCTAATAAACATCTCGTCATTGTAAGAAATCAGATGGATCACTGAATACAATCTCCTGAAATTTACAGATGAATGTTCAAGTTATTTTTTGAATGAAAGTTTTCAGAATCTTTATGAGATTAAAGATTAGGGTTCACAGTGAATACTTCCCTATTGACATATATAGGAAATCTTAAATTAAGGTTCCATGCTTTACTAAGGCCCCAAGCTATTTCTGATTAGATAAAGACTCAAGGTATCAAGCTTCTGAAGATTCAAGGGGGAAAGAAAGAGGATTTTTGCAAGGTAGTGTCCTTTCCCCTACCCCAATCCTTTGGATCATAACCATACCACTAGGTGATCCTTGCCTTACTGCAAAAAAGTGAACTAACTCCTCCCTACCCATTAAGCAGCTACTTTTGATTATGGTAACCTATCTCAAAAAAAAATCTGGGGTGGGAAGTTAAATAAAGAAATGGAAAAAAGAGGCAAATGAATGGCACTGATGTAATTTGGCCTAGTCTCTGAAAATTTGAAATGCAGACTAATCCTCCTCTATGATAACTCTTCTATCCAAGTTCTTCCCTACAAAAGTACTTTGGGAAAGATTTAAATTAACTGTTCTTTTGAGAAGATAATAATGGGAAAAATTCATGTCAAGGTTGCAGCTGCTGCTTCCTCAATGAAAAGTATAGAACAAAACAGAACAATTATATCTGATTAAACTATAATGTATCTTTTTACTTATGACATGGAAAATTATCTCATAGGTATCCTCAAGCAAAACAACTTTGGGTCTAAATCTATGATTTCAACTGTGTGGGAACTAATGGTCTTGGAAAATATCTCCAGTGGTGCATATTGGCAACTGACCTGTGACAGCACATCATTATCTAGGGCATTTATGAGAATTTGAAAACTGGTCTTCCTGACTCCAAGTTTGGTCCTCTATCCAATATACTTACAGGAGGATCATTTTGATTGGTCTGGAACCATTAACCTTTAAAAACAGAATTGAATTTGAGTTCTAACTTTCATTCTTTACTATGTGAACACAGGGAAATCTCTTCCTCTCTCAAACTGAATTACTATATTTTTAAAATAAGAGAGTTAAATTAGGTGATTTTTATAGTCTCTCTCTGGTCTGGTCTGAGATTTTATGAGTACAACTCTGGAAGGCAACATTCAAGAAAGCAAAATGTTTTGAAGAAGCAAGTGTTTTGGGGATTATAATATCTATTATCAATGGGGAAAGACATATTTGCTCAGAGGCAACCAGGTGATTGGCAGAAAGAGAGCTGCATCTGGAGTCAGAAATACCTGAGTTCAAATTCCACCTGAGATACAGGTTGGATGATAATGGGCAAGTTATTTAACCTCAGTTTCCTCAAATAAAAGGATAATAATAGCACTTATTTTCTGAGATTGTTGTGAGGATCAAATGAGATAATATTTGTAAAGTGCTTAATATAGTATCTGGTACATAATAGGTTCTTAATTAACTCTTATTCCCTTTTCTTCCTTTCTCAATCATACATTAAGAATTGGTTAAATGCACAACTTTTATAGCTTGATCACTGACATGGGGAGGGGGGAAATGAAGGGAGGGTGATAGAAAAATGTAGAACTTATGAACTTGCAAATGAATGAATGTTGAAAATTACCTTCATATATAACTAGAAATAAAGTAAAAAATAAAGAAAAAAAGAATTGGTTCATACTACCCTTCCCGTAATGTTACAGAGAGACTGAAAAAGATTATTATACAATCTACTATGTAAAACAGCATTAGATTATTCTGGTATTCAACAGTAGAACCACAGGAGAGAGGGAAGATTATAAAAACCTTATAAGGTAAAATAGGTAATAGTAGAAATACTCCCTTTTGACTTTACTTGGTAAGTTAGGAAATAAATGGGAACTACTCTTAGCCCGAAATTTGATCTAATACATTTGTTAGGAGAGAAATTGATGGTCAGGACTAACAATTTGGCCACACAATGAAACAATCTTAAAGCAGTAATATATATATATATATATATATATGTATTTACATACTTTATATAAAGTAGTATATAATTAGAATTTTATTACTGTTGAGATATATTATTTTCCATGATGGGCACAAAGTCTAAAAGGGAGGTCAGAGAAAATAGATTAAAAATAAAACTTCATTGAAAAAAAACAACTCCAAATCTAAAAATCTTCCTTCTGCTATATACTCCGTCAATGACTCAAACCCTAAGTCAGCACAGTGGGGAGAAAGAAGAAGCAGAGTGAAGAGCAGGGAGAGGACACAGAAGGACCACTTGCTGAGTTTCAACTGTGGAGAACAGCTGGCAGTGGCACTGAGATTGGCTAACCATCTCAGCATTTCCACTATGGCTGCTATCACCAGGCAGTGGCTGCTGGCACTGCATCTTAGATAAAACTGTTTGTCATATTTCTTGAGTTTGCAGAAACAGTGTGGATAAGGAAAGAGCAAAGAAGGAAGCAGTCAAGGTGGGATATTAAGAAAGAAAGCACATATAATTGGGGGTTCCTGGATGCATTTCTCCTCTCGTATGCATTCATGTGCTTATTCCACCACTTTTCCTTTGAGAATAGAGTTAGAGAAATCCTGGCATATTTGTACCTTTCTCATATTGCCCAAGAAATAACAAAACTAGGGGCGGCTAGGTGGTGTAGTGGATAAAGCACCGGCCTTGGAGTCAGGAGTACCTGGGTTCAAATCTGGTCTCAGACACTTAATAATTACCTAGCTGTGTGGCCTTGGGCAAGCCACTTAAACCCATTTGCCTTACAACCCACCCCCCAAAAAAGAAATCACAAAACTATACAATTATCCCTTCCACATTATGAGAGTAAGGGGCCTGGCACCCTCATGATCTGGAACATCTACATAAAATTTTTAGACCCTCACTTTGTACCAGAAAATTCTGAATTTTTATTGGGTGTTTATAGAATTAAAAGATAAAATATGTTAATATTATATATGTGTATGCATGTATATGAATATATAATGAATTTCTGCATCATCTCCTGGCCTTCAGGTGTCATCTGTGGCTTCTGCAAAAATTTCATTTAATTTATTATGCCGACCCACAATATTTCAAAATCATGATAGGAAAAGACATGACGTGGAAGGGATAACTGTAATTAGAAGTAAGAGCTGTAATAAAGTGATGTTAATGCCGTATCTGTGAGAATACTTTCTGAACCACTCCTGTCTGTGCAAGTGACAGAAAAGTTTTGGCAACAAGAGACCTATATTTCTGATCTTGTATCTCCAAGTTTAAAAAACTGATATGCCATTTGGCAATCATACGGGTTGTAGTAATTTCATATACCTATGAACTTATTCAGGAATCTAAGGATGCAACTAATAAATAATGTATGATTTTGGATCTTCCATTTGTGCATAGGAATATTTGAGTGAAGGATCCAATACATACAATTACTGTTCTTCCTGGGATTTTGACTTTCTTGCTAATGCTGTCAAGTGCCATCTGCTTCATTTTTTAAAAATACAGTAGCATAAGGAAGTGACTAAAATGTTCATGCTCCTTGAAATTTAACTGTTGAGCATAAGAGCTCAAGGAAGATGATCAAAGGACTCCATATGCATCAAAATAAAGTACTTTTGTGGTAAAAATGAACTGTGTAAAAAATGCAGCCAACTATCAATCGGGGAATGTCAAAACATAATATAGTATAGAAATGTAATATAATGTAGTATAAGAAACAATGAATAGAGGAATAGAAAGACACAAGAAGATTTATATAAACCAATACAAAATTAGGTAAAATAAGACAGGTAAACAATATATACAATGACAACAATAATGGAAACAGGAAAAATAAAATTTTAAAAAGGAACTTGAATACTGCGGTATAATGACTTTATCTATCTCCAGAGAAGTTATGACAAGGTTTATCTTCCTTCCCTCTTTACATACATTGGAGGTCTATGGTTTTAAAATACTATATGTACATCTGTGTATACACACACACACACACACACACACACACACACACACACACACACAATCAGACTTGGTAGATTTCTGGATTAGTTTTTCCTTGAATTATCCTTTCCTCTTTTATATCCTTTAGTGAAAGGGACTGCTCTGTGGAGAAAGGGGAAAATGTTTTCTTTGAAATGATATAAAAATTTTAAAAAAAGTTAGTATGTATATTTCATGTGTGTATGTATTTCTTTATTCTACAGCCTCTCAAGACTATTTTATATGACTTACCATATGCTACCCTATACTTATTCATAGGAAATTGCTAAATAACATTAACACCAAGTTTAGCCCCCCATCCCCCATTTTATAGGTGAAGAAATGGAATCTGAAAGAAAAGAAATAGTTTATTTCAAGGTCATATAAATTGTAATCAACAGAGCCAAGACTCAAACTCAAATTTGAGCTTTATCTCTGAGCTTTAGTTTCCTTTTTAGTAAGAGGAACATATTGGTCTTAATGGCATCTAGGTCCCTTTCCAGATCTAAATGTGTGAAGGTAGAACTCCCAGTGCCACCATGTTTCCATCACACACTTCTTAAAGCATTGCTGTCCTGAAGGATAAATGAAAACTCTCAGAGCTTGCTCCTTATTTCAAGTTATCACATAAATAGTCATGAAAGTAAAGAAGCATATGATATTCCAGAAGATAGGAGAGCAAAATTATCAACTATTATCATCTTGGTCACTATCAAAAATATCCTATATATTACAACAAGAAGTAAGACTTTCTCTTTATTAAGCTTTATGGGTCAGATCTGATCCTGTTATGGCTCTGCTATAAATCCTTCTATGGTCCCCTGTTGTTCCTCACAGTGATCTCTCACACAGAAGCTAGGGCATGATCAAAGAAACAAATGATCAATCAAGAGGTGGGAAGGTGGGTCACACCCCTTCTTCCCTACTCTAATTGATTTTAGCATTTGTTTTTAGAATGACTATACCTAATCTTCATCCATCATTCCTCATTTTCTTCACTCTGTCCCCTCCAATCTCTATGAAAAGAGTCCATTCTTCCCTCTTCAGAACTGGGTCTTAGCCCCTCAGGAAATTATTTTCTGATTTCTACCTATATTTCCAACCTTTATTTTATACTTGCCCTCACATAGTCTATATCCTAGTTGACTAGCTTATTCCCAATTTTTTCCTGACCAATCCTAACTCTATGCATTCCCTAAGATTATTCCTCATTATTGAAACACTCTACACACACATCCTTTTCTCCTCCTATTCTTTTCGGACATAATGGCATCCCTGAAATTCTTTATGATAGCCCCAGAGTTTAATATAAGTCATACACAAAAACAGACAAAACACTTTGCTCTATCCATTGAACCAACTAGCTATCCTGTCACATTTACTTGTAAAGAGTCTAATATTCTGGCTATTAGATGTCCTATTTGAAGACAACAATTATACTTTTTTAAACCTGTTTCCCCCACCCTGAGTTGAGTACATCTTAATAGATGTTCACTTGATTTGGTGGTCTGATATGCACTTCCAGTAATCTGTAGAAATTAAGAATAACAACTCTATACTAAGATCATGTTAATGACTGTAATAAGAACCTAAATTTCCCCTACACACATTTTAAATTAAAGCAATAAGAAACTCTGGGGTATGAGGAAACAGGCAGAGATGAAAATTTCTGTAAGATGATTATTCTGAGTTACCTGGCTTCATGTTTCTGATAAATTTTTTCCATCTGATTTAGTCCACTGATTATAGGATTTAACATTTGGGACAAGCTTCTTCATATAACCTGAAAAGGAACTGAAGGTAAGCTAGCAGTTAGAAAATGTCTGGAAAGTAGTATTCTGTCTGCCTTTCCTAGAACAAGTAAGAAAAAAATCTATTATTTCTTCCCTTTATAATCAATAGAACTTTTAATTCAACATGGTAACTATTTCTTTTGCATTAACTATCCCATTAAATTTACAATCAACTATTTTGAGTATTCATGCTCTTTGGTGTTCTTTCTCATTCTCAGGCTCTGTCTAGTCTGAGTCCATTGCGTTGACTTCCAATGCAAAGGAGGCAGGGAAAAGAAAAAAGTCAACAGCTTTTAAATCCAATTGTTCTTTCTATGCCTTAAAAATTCAGGGTCTCAATTAAATGACTAGAGGCATTTCTATAAACCAAAAACAGGAGTCTTTCCCTAATAGTCTATCCTAGATATAAGCTTTTGTTTTCTTCTGTGCTGGCTAACATTTTGATCATTAGTCAAGTGCTGATTTCTACATTCATAGATGGACACTCCATAAATATATGTTTTGAAAAAAAGGAGCAAATTAATTTGAATTTTGCATATACTATGCATTTTCTATGATTCAAGTAAGATTGAGTCCCAGGCTTTGTTCTTTTATCATAAGTGGATTCAAAAGATGATTAGGATTGGAACCTGTTCCTAATTCACCCTTCATCTCAGCTCCTGAATCTAGTTATCCTCAGTTATTCTTCAGCCCTCCAGAATAAGAGAACACATGATAATAATGTTTGTCCTTTGTTCTTGAAGAAGACCATGATATCAGAAGAGGTGATGCCATGACAAGCATATAAATTGGAGGAGAGTGAGGAGGTGCTCTGCAAAGTAACCAGTCTCACTTTCTCCTCCAGAATCATCTGGATCCAGCATCAGAAATGAATCAGCACAACTGGAGATAGGCTTGGATGTGAGCCAATCAGGATTAAGTGACTGTCCAAGGTCACACAGCTAGGTTAGATTCAAACTTCCATCCTTCTGACTCCAAGGCCAGTGCTCTATCCATGCCTCACCTAGCTATCCTAGAGACAACATACTATTAGAGGTGAAAGAAACTTGAAGGACAACACAACTCTGATTTTCAACAGAGGTGCAGAGATCTTGCTTTTATACGTTATAAGACTCAAGAATATGATTTATAAAGGAATCTAATAGCCTGCCAAGGGAACAGTGATATCTCCCAACTTCTACAAGAAGTCTTCTTAATCTTTGTGTTCTCCCTCAGAGATCACCTCCACTTTATCCAGTATAGATCTTGTAGTCCGTAGTTGTTTATATATTGTTTCCCCTATTACATAGTGAGCAACTTGTTAACAGGGATGTCTTTTACCTTTCTTTAGCTAAGAGCACAGTGTCTGGAGTATAAGGTGCTTTAACAATGTTAACTGACTGACTCTGCTATCTCCCACCCCCATTCAAACTTCCCTACTTCTACTGAGGCACCACTAATTTCCCCATCATTGCTGGAAAATGAAATCTGTCTTATCAATCAGAAAGATATGTGCCAGCTGGTTCTCAGAGACCTTCATAGAACTTAGGGTAACAGCTAGTACTTTGTGGAATCGCGTACTTAGTAAATGCTTCTTGATAAGGATAATGAGGAATGGGCAAGGCCCAAAGCAGTCATTTCATTCCCAGATGTAGGTGCATTAGCAGTAGGTATCTCACATGGCCAACAAGAGTCAATTGGTAAAGTTGATGAAGCAGTGATGTGAGTAGGTCATTAAGGTCCCTAACAATTATATTTTTTGAAAACTCTCACTGGGCTGCAAATCTGTCTCTGTGGCAGTCTTGCTTTTACTATTGGGCAGCCAAGGCCAAGGAAAAAAATATTGATGTAGAAACATTTATCTGCGTAATTTTTTTCTTTTTCATTTTTTCTTTTTTTTTTTTTTAACAATGGGGTTAAGTGACTTACCCGAGATCATACAGTTAAATATCCAAAGCTGGATTTGAATTCATGTTCTTATGACTCCAGGGCCAGTGCTCTATTCACTGTGCCATCTAGCTGTCCTACTGCATATCTCTTTTTCTAAAAATTAGTGTGAATAAATTCCAAATAGTTTATTTCATGTTTGATGGGGAAAAAATGTCCACATGAAAAAAATGGGGTAGAACTGAGATTAGCAAACCCTTCCCACCCCCCAGAAATCAGATACAAGGAAAATTATCTTTAAGAAACTTCAAGATCAAAAAAGATAGCAGGTTTTACACCAAATCACTTACTTAAGAGCTAATAATTCTCTCATAATGAGTTTACAATAAGTGCTAGCTTAGACTTTGTAGCCTTCAACTTTGGGTTATGAATAGTCTGAGTTTGCTCTCCCTTCTTTCCTAATTCCTTTGAATGAATTCTTAACAAAGAATGTGAAAATGTATTCAGATAAATATAACCTCATGGAAAAACAGTTGGTATATATTGGAGAGATCACAGGACCAAATAACAAAAGACATGAGTTCAAATTTAGACTCTACTTCTCACTAACTATATAGTCTTGGGCAAGTCACTTCACCTTTCTAAGCTTCATAAATTCTAATCTTTCTTAAGCTCCACATATGTGAAATGGGAAGAATGATACTTGCATTATCTATCTGTGAGGAAAGTGTATTATATACACACATTCACATATATGTATATACACACACACATATATATATATATATATATATGTGTGTGTGTATATACATATACCTGGACATAAATATATGCAGATATGTATGTATACATAGCTATGTATGATATATGATAATGATGGCTAGGTGGCAGAGTAGATAAAACAAATTGGATGTGGAATCAGGAAGAGTTGAACTTAAATCTTGCCTGAAATACTATATGTATGGACCTGGGCAAGTCATTTAAATTCTCTGTGCCTCAGTTTCCTCATCTGTTAAATGAGGGTTTTTACATAAAGACCTCCAAGATTTCTTTTTTTTAAGGCTTTTTCAAGGCAAATGGGGTTAAGTGGCTTGCCCAAGGCCACACAGCTAGGTAATTATTAAGTGTCTGAGACCAGATTTGAACCCAGGTACTCCTGACTCCAGGGCCAGTGCTTTATCCATTGCGCCACCTAGCCACCCCCCTTCAAGATTTCTTAAAGCTGAAAGCAAAAACTAAAGTTTTGGAGGGACTATATACAATAAATAATACATATATTATATAATATGCTACATTAGTATAAATTATATATTATGAAGTCTCCCTTACTCTGAGTATAATTATATTTATATACATATAAAATGCATACAAAAATGTATTTGTCTACCTACATGCATTCCACATACACAAATACACACATATAATTCATATATCATAGATTTGCAAAATAACTTAAAATAGTATTTCATTTTTTTTACTCACAACAATACTGAAAGGTAGGTGCTATTACTAACAGCATTTTGAAAGAAAGAAAAATTGTGATTTACCTAGAGTCCCAGAATTACTAAATATCTGGAGCAGGCTTTGAACTCAGGTCTTCCTTGCTTTGGGTCCAGTGATTTACATGTGAGCTATTATTATTATAAATCCATGTGTTTATGTAAGTTGTTAAGAACTTGGATATAGCCTGTATGCAGGTACTGTCTGCAATAAACATCTTCTATTTTTTACTGTTGCCTAGATCCCATTTCCTGCAGACATTAAAAAGACAACTGCAAAGATTTCTTTAAAGTATTTTGGATTAGGTCAAATTGTTTCACAAAAAACCCATAGATTGCCTTTTCAAATGCACAAAAAAACCTCATCTTGGACAATCTTTTATTTTCAATTATCAATACTCACAAATGGCTTAAATGAAGAAGGAACAAATAGGCAATGTAATACTGAAGAATTTTCACCAAAACTACTTCTCTCCTATAAGAGAGACCCTCTTAAAAAGTGACAAAACCATAATTTTTAATAGATGAAAAAAATACCATACACTCCTCTATATAACCACAAAGAAAATGTTTTTTCATCACTAACAGGTTAAAAAGGAAGTAGCAAAATCATCTACACAAGCAGATGATTCTTAAATCATTTACCAAGCAGGCTCTTGAAGAATAAGTAAGATTTAAAAGGAGAATTTAAGAGTTTAATTTAAACATATCCAAAACAAACCAGGTAGTAAATGATGGCTTTAGAAAGGCAGCATGACATAGCTGAAAGAATATTGGATGAAAGTGCTATTAACTTCAGGGTCATGGATTCTATTCCCAGTTCCGCCCACTTGTTAATAATAAGTGAACCTGAGCAAGTTAGGTTTTCTCTCTAAGCCTCAGTTTCCCCAAGTACAAATAATCACTAAGATTCTTGGCAGCGAGGTGGTACAGTGGATAGAGTATAGCACTGGGGTCAAGAAGTCCTAAGTTTGACTTCTGCTTCAAACACTTACTGGATGTGTGACCCTGGCATTTTACTTCTCTCAGCTCAGTTTCCTGATCTGTAAGATGAGGATAATAATAGTACTTAATTCAATTTACAGTATTGTAAAGGATCAGATGAGTTAATATGGGCTTTGCAAACTTTAAGGTGCTCTTTAAATGCTAGCTATTAATTATTCATTGTTAATATTATCACTTTTAATTTTAATATCTCAATTTAGAAATAGATCAATATATCCAGAGAGAACTTTATTCTTGTATAGTCCTGCTTTTACAATGCTTTGAAGAAATACTGACAAATATTAGAAAGGTCATGTAAAACAAAGACCATTTTTTCATTCAAAGTATAAATGACATTTTGTTGACATGATTTTTTCTGTTATTACTGAGACCTTCATTCATTTATAAAATACAGATATGGAAGTCTGACAACCAAACCATGATTATATTAATTCTATCTGTACCTCAACACAATACCACTTTGAATAGGCTAGTCTATTTTTATTCCTCTTATGGTTCCTATGATTCTAGGGGATAACTGTGTGAGTAGGATACCCTTTAAAAAAAACTCCCTGAAAAGCCATTCTTTTATGATACCCTCTCCTGAATACCAAAATATCTTTCTAATACTTCCTTCTCTGCTTTGGTAAACTGGAAAAAGGTTGTGATATTTTCCACAGTTATTTCTAAATTATGCTTTCTTCTGTGGGACAAAGAGAACAGTATAGAAATCAGAAAATGGAAGGCGTTTTTCCTTTTCTGTTTACTTTTATCTTTAATGAAGCTAAGATCCTCCAAATATTCCTATCATTATCCTAGATTCTAGAAATAGAGTGGTAGATTCACAAAACTTACAGTGGGAAGATGGCAAGCATCAATGATGTAGGTTAACATGGAACTAACCCTTATTTTTTTCCAGCCAATGATTCTGTTGGTATAAAATGTCTTTGTTTGGAAATGCTTCTAAGTAGAGTTAAAGCTCTGTAATTTGAAAGTACATAGAGAAGGATTTCTCCTTGATACTATATTAGCCAGTAGATATAATTTTAATTTTTTAATATTCCTTTAAAATATTTCATTTTTTGAAGTGGAGGGGGTAGAGATAGGTACTCTTTTTCCCCTAGATTCCTTGGTATTGTGTATGTAACCATGCTAATAAACTATACGAACACATATAAATTATTCATCTCTATTTTGACAGATATTCTAAATGTGTGCTTTTGACCTTCAAGATGAACAGCCAAAGAATACAGAAAAATCCCACTTGACCTGAGAAATGAAAGGTTAGAAACCCAAGGAATATCAACTGCACATGTAGAACTTCTAAAATAACTCATCTAAAACAAAGAAAAGCCAATATTATTCATTCCAGCTGAAAACAAAGGACACGAGCAACACATGACCAACAACTAGTATTTAAATGTCTCACATTCACTTTAATCAGGTACTTGTGGGCAGATCTATTTGCAGTTTAAAAGCACACTTCTAATTTAACACTCGGGCTATACTGTGCTTTCAGGGCACATGGGTGGTAGGGCACATTTGGTACTTTCAGATTATCTTCACTGCAAGACTCAATTACATACCATATATCACTGATTCATGAATTGGAAATCATCCTCTAAATGTTCTACTTATCTGAAATACAGAGAGTACTAGAAGCTATAACTGGGATAAATATTCCAAAAGCTGTCTGTATTAGTTCCTCCTTTTAACACTTTTTGGTATAAAGACAAATAATCTGGAATCCATTAAATGTGGTTGCAATTTGGAATGAATTCTTCTAAAAAGTACTTGCTAATGGGAAAATGAAAATAATCTGTAAGATTTCAAGTTTTTAAATTCCAATAACCTTTACATCACCATACTATCTATTCTATGTAGCTTAAAACTGCACTGTCCTTTATATCAGCTGTGAACCAACTACCATTGCTAAGTTTGCAAAGAAAATATGGTGACAGTGTCTTTAATTTAATTCAGGTAAATATGCAGAATGTAGCATGAGTTGCTGGGTGAAAAACAAAACTTAAGTAAGGCATGGTCCCTACCTTCAAGGAAATTATAGTCTGATAGGATGATTAGAATATATATATATATATATATATATATATATATATATATATATATATAGCTTTTATGAGTTATATATGTGGTAAATTCATTAGTTATGTGAAGAACAAAGTGCTAGGCAAATCCCAAGGAAAATCATTACTGATTAGAAATCAAAGATGGCTTTATGGAGGAAACTGTTATCTGTACCAATGAGCATAGATAAAAAAAATCATTATATTATCATATTTTTGCTTGAATTTCCATAACCATTAAGTACCATATGATGTTTCTCCCCATCACCATGACCTCCAGATATGCTTCATCTAGGGAATTTTTATGTGCTTACCAAAAATTGTCACTGTGTGTGACCGTATTTTAATGTGTATGGCTATTTTTAAAGTCAGTTAAAATTACTGATGGAAAATTCTGAAATCAATTCAACCTACAGTTATTTCAACACATACCCACAGGAAACAATTTGAGTGAAATTTTTTATAACACCCAGAAGTCAGTAATTTTGTACTCAGTGAAACAAAAAGCAAACAAGAATTCGAGTCTATGTTTCATTTCTCATTGTTGAAACACAGACACTCCTGGAACTGAGTTTCAAGTGATTCCCCACCATGATGACATTAAGTATACAGGTAGTTTGGGAGGTGGCCATTAAGAATCTTGAAGAACTATTCATGATTAAGACAAATTTTCTACCAGATGCTACTCAGACTTTATTCATAATAAAAGAGCTTTGGGAAAAGGACTGATACCAAAAGCTCTCATGTTGAGACTTATCATCTGAAACCATCATTTCTCTAATGTAAACATATGCCCTTTAATTAATGCCAATCAGAGTGACAGTGATGAATGCTGGTACTCCAGAAATGGACAAACTTTATTCAGCACCAAGGTCAGGATAAACTCATGTTAAAACCAAAAACCAGCATCATATTGTGGATAATAATTATCCCTTCCACATTGCATTGTTCCCCATTGTGCTTTCAATATATTGCAGGATGACATAAGAAATTAAATGGGAATTTGGGGGGAATTTTGCAGAAGCTACAGATGACACACAAAGGTCAGCATATGACAAAGAGTCTATGACCAAATACTTAACACATGTCTTATAAGATACTGTTAATACTCCATAAATAAAAACAAAAATAAATCAGATTTCTTTTCTGGCACAAAGGGAGGGTCAACATATTTTATGTGAATTTACTAGCTTGCAGGGATGCCACCATACCCCTAGCCCCTGCATTGTGAAAGGAATAACTGTACCATAGTAAAATCAATCTTAAGAAACCACTCAGTTTAACTATCCAGACTCTTCCCCAGGACTGAGCCACATACATGTGAAGTAAGCAATTTTATGGGTGTTTAAATACAGCTAGGTTTAAAAGGCAGTTGAGTATTGCAATGGATAGAAATTGGGGCCTGAAGTCAGAGAGAATCATCTTCCTAAATTCAAATCTGAGCTCAGATACTTTGTAGCTGTGTGACTCTGGGCAAGTCACTTAAACCTTTTTTACTTCAGTTTCCTCATCTGTAAAATGAGCTGGAGAAAGAAATGACAAACTACTCTAGTATCTCTACCAAGAACAACCCTGAACTGACTAAACAACAAAATTGAGTAATTAAAAGTAAAATTTCAAAAGTAACTTCAATTCAGGGAATGGTCCCAGAGAGGCAAAAATCTGAGTTTTCTAACTGTAGAATATTCCAATAAATGAATAATAAGAAAATTCAGAAAGCAAGCTTAATCCAGAAACACCAGTAAAAGTAATCTACTAAAATAAAATCCCAAAATATCACAGCTGGGAGAAATCTAACAAAATTGACAATGTCACTGTTAAAAGGGACCCTGGGGGGGTGGCTAGGTGGCACAGTGGATAGAGCATGGGCCCTGGAGTCAGGAGTACCTGAGTTCAAATCCAGCCTCAGACACTTAATAATTACCTAGCTGTGTGGCCTTGGGCAAGCCACTTAACCCCATTGCCTTGCAAAAAAAGGGACCCTGGAAGTTAGATCATGTATGGAATGAACAAGATGGTCTCTTTAGACCATTCCATAATCTGGGAATTTATAATTCTTTAACAAAGAATGTCAGAGGGAAAAAGAACTCAAAATATAGAATGTTATATGTGTTAGAACTCAATTGGCCTTCAGAAGATAGTGATAATGATGAAGGGGACCATAGGAATCATTTCACTGTGTGGCACTGGGTAAATCATTTTTCTTTGGGCTGGTTTACTCATCTGCTCTAATGCTGAAGAGGTCATCAGTCCAGTTCAATCTCCATAATTTACTAAGGCAAAAACTGAAGATCAGAGAGCAGAAGAAATTGAAGTGAAGGGAAGAAGTAAGGTTAAAAGACAAATCTCTTGACAGGAGACAACATCTACAGGAGCATGCTGCCTCTGGATTGTGATGTTCACACATTATGATTTTTGTTTGCAACCAGAGGTAAAGGAGATAAGGTGTCAGGTCTGGAGTCATAAAGGTTCATCTTCTTGAGTTCAAATGCATTCTCAGATACTTACATACTTGCCTCAGTTTCCTCATCTATAGTATGTGTTGGAGAAAGACATGACAAACTATTCTGGTATCTTTGCCAAGACAATCCCAAATATGGTATTGAAGAGTTGTATGTGACTGAAAGGACTAACAGCAACATCAATAATGAGTCTATAGCTTCAAAATGTACATATGGAGGGCAGTTAGGTGGTGCAGTGAGCACTGGCCCTGTGGTCAGAAGGACCTAAGCTCAAATCCAACCTCAGACACTTAATAATTACTTAGCTGTGTGACCTTGGACAAATCACTTAACCCCACTGTCTTGCAAAAAAGAACAGAACCAAAATAAAACAAAATGTACAAATGCCTTGATATAATCATCTTAAAAATACCTTCTGAAGACTTGTATTAAGTTCTGAATACTGTATTTTAGGATGCATATTTCTAAAAAGAGTATATCATTATAACTTTGAGATAGAGGGGATACAATCATTTTATATATGTTGAACCCAGTCTCCTCACTAAGATTTAAACAACATATTACCTGAAATTGAGCTCCCTGAATGCCACTGTCCAAAAAGACCTCAGACCTTCATTTTAGGATTTGTAGTTTGGTTCATCACGATGTGAATGAGTACTGGGAAATTTCTTGCCTTAAGGTATATGCATTAATTAAAGGCAATATGATTCTTTTACAGAGAAACAGCATGGCAGGATAGTGCATATAGAGTCAGGCTTTGGAATCAGGAAGAATTAAGTCTCAAATCATTCCTCTTACTAATAAGTACTGTCTATACAACCATGGACAAAGTTAGACATACAGTTGTCCTAAGTAACTAAAAATATAAATTACAGATGAGTTATTTATCTACATCTGGAGATTTCAATATATTTCTTACCACCAATTGTGTACCGTGTCTTGGAAAGCTAGCTCCCTAGTTTATTATTTGTCCCTGGTCCCAAATCTATTATGAAGATTAGCTGAATAAATTTGCAATGTTTAGCCTAGAAAAGAGAAAACTTAGAGGGGAGAAGTAATCTTTATCTTTACATATTTGAAGAGTTTTAATTGAAGAAATGAAATATAGTATTCTGATTAGAAGACATAATTAAAAGCAATGATCAGAAGGTATGGCAACCAGAGTTCAGCCTGATTAATAGGGGAACTTTCTTAATAGTAAACCTCCCCAGTAATGTCAGCCTCCTAAGGTAGTTAATTCCCAACATCACTGGACATCTACTTCAAGTTAAGGCTAGATGTCTAAACTGTGATATTTTGGATAAACTCATACTTTTTTCTAACAGATATTACTGGATGAGCCTGTAGGCCCCATTCAATACTAATATTCCATCACCGTATGATTCTTCCCCAATACCTAAAGTCATGAAAAAAAAACAAAAGAAAAGATAAATGAAAAAAATAAAACAAAGACTGAAACTTCCAAGTTTTCTACAGGGAACTAGAGACTGAATTAGAGAGCAATTGCACAGCCTCTACAGAAGGTTGGATTTCCTAGAGACAAAAGTATAGCTTTTAATGAAGTTATTAGTAAAATTTAAATTTGAAGATATCAACCAGGGTTAATTGTAATGCAGCCAAACTTTCCCAAATATTTGCAAAGTTCGAAAAGTATATATTTCCTCCTTAAAAGCAGATTTATGCAATATTTTCCTATATATCATCATTCTTAATTATGATTTCTAAACAAGAGCCAGAACTATTTTAACATCCCTCAGACTAGAGGCCCCAACCAGATGGAGAACACCTTTTCTTCCCTCAACACAGGATCATATTATGATATATCATTTGCAACAAGGCTTTACAAAGGAAAGTCAGAGACATGTTCTCAAGGTGACTGTGGACCATGGCCACATTTACCTCAACATAATAAAACAAAATGTCTAGCTAAAAGAATAGACTAATTTCCCCCTCTTTTTAACCTTTAAAAACTACAATCCTGCCTTAATAAATATTTGCATAAATATATTAAAATAAAATATCTATAGCATAAAATATCTATAGCATGGATATTTGGAAGTAGAAAAAATCAAAACAAACCAACAACAACCTCACAAACCCTGGAAATATTCATGCCAATCAAAGATTCAATAGTCAAGGTATATATTTTTGATGAAATATATTGTTGTACATAAAAATCAATAAATATGAAATATTAATACAAATGTAGAAAACTTATTAAAACTGAAACATAATGAGGTAAGCTAAATCAGGTCAATTATACAAATGATGACTTTAAAAAAGAATGCTAAAGCCAAACTAAATAATGATTAATCTTGACCCCAGAAAAGAGAAAAAAACTCACTGATTTTCCAGGGAAAGGTGGAAAACATTAGAGCAGTATATTACATATAGAGATTGATAAGGAAACATTGTATTAGTTACTTTTGCTTAACTTTTCTTTGTTACAAAGAAGAGTTCATTGGGTTAGAGGAAGGCATTATATCTGGAACAACCATGATAGGAAAATAAAAACCATCAAAAATTATGTTTTTAAAGTCTTAAATCTAGTTCTGTTATATGTCACCTACTGACTCTGTTCAGGAAGACTTATTGGGTTCAATGTGGTCTCATACAATATCTTCTTAAGTTAATTTTCATACTCTCATGTGAACAGATATGTGATTTATCACAGTGCCAGGCACTCTGCTAACAAGAGCCACTTCAAGGCTGTCCTTCATAGACTGAAAATTCAGTGGACAAACAGGACAGAGTGAAGTCTCTGGTACAAAAAGTAGCTTGTAGATATCAAGTTGCACTTAATGGGATTGAATTCTAATCAATGTAAACCAATCCTTTCTGTACTGATTTACAGAGTATGCTGAGTACCACAGGGCTTGGTGATATTTCAGAAACTTCTGAAAGAACCATAGATATATCCATGAATAATTTGGTTTCTAGAATCTTTGAGAAAACTTCGTAAGGACAATCAAAGCAGTTCACCCAGGAGAGTTGTGGCATGCTCCCAACTTGATTTAGATTAACTAAGTGGCAACATTGCTCTAGTCCCTGTTTTCCATTGCTAATTTAATGAGCACAAAATTAAATTTTAAAACAGATTGCTTATACTTTCAAATCTGTTATTTCATTTTGCTATTTTAGGTAAAAGAAAATCATTCAGGTTCTGTGCAGTTTTATAATTTAGAAAGACATAGACTGTCCCACCCAGGAAAGTATGCACTGTATTCCAGATACACCTCTAACTAGCTACAAAAGGACTTGAGACTAAAGTTGTGGTTTCTTTGGTTCCAGGAACTACCAGGTGAGAAAATTTCCCTTTATTCACAATTTATAGCCTTACTTGACCAGAACACTAAGGTTAAGTGATTTGTCTGAGGTATATGTCTGAGGTGGAACCTGAAACCAGATCTTCTTAACTTTGAGTCTAGCTATCTATCATTATGCCATTCTACCCGATCATGGATCTGTCCTTCTTCTGAGTCTCAGTTTTCTTATCAGTAAAATTCTTATCATCAAAAAAAAAAGAAAAAAATCAGTAAAATATTAATCAGTAAACAAATGTGATTTGTAAGACCTTTTTCAATCTATTAGCCTGTTTGCAAATTAATATGTTCTCTATTGTTCTATTAAGATGAGTTCTGTGAATAATTAGTATTCTCTCTAGATGCTGAAATACAGCTAACTGAATTCCAAGAGTTAAAACTTCAAGGTACCATGTACTTGTTTTTTATTCATCAATGAATAACCTTCTAAGGTTTTTCCTTGCATCAACACTTCACTTCATCTTTTAAAAATGTCTACTATGTGCCAGGCCCCATGCTAGACTTTCTCTAGTTTGTTTGTTTTCTTTTCATTTTTTCTGTATTTTAAAAAAAGTCAATTTGGAATTATTTGGAGAGATCATAGAATCATGGCATCTTAGAGTAAAATGAAGTCTCTGAGGTTATCGGTTATCTGATCCAATCTAAATTATGACAGAATCATGGGTTTAGAGTTGGATGGGAACTTAGAGGACATCTAGCCTAAATTCTTTATTTTACAAAGGAGAAAACTAAGGCTGAGGCGGGCTCAATGACTTGTTCAGGGTCCCTCAGCTAGTAATGGTGATTAGATGCTGTAGTGGGTAGAACACTGGCCCTGAAGTCAAGAGTACTTAAAACTAAATCTGGCCTCAGACACTTACTAGCTTTGTGACCTTGGATAAGTCTTTTAACCCAGATTGCCTTGAATCCAGGGTCAGCCTCAGTTATCCTGATTTATATCTTGTCACTGGATCCAGATGGCTCCAGAAGAGAGAGTGAGGTGGCTGACTTAGCACAGCATCCTCCTCATTCAAATCCAATTTATGTGCATGTCATGGCATCAGCTGATGTCATGGTCTTTTTCAAGAATGAAGGGCAACCACCATTATCAAGGGTCAAGTAGGATTTAAAGTCAAGTCTCCTGGGACTCAAAAACCAAAATTCTGTCCAGTGTACCATATATCTGCTTATTTATTAGAAGTACAACAGTCCCTGCTCTCAAGTAACTTACAATCTAATAGAAGAACTTAACAATGGGAAAAGGGACTACTTTCTCCTCAGAGTTCTTACTTCTTTCTAGGAAGGGATTTATATCTCTTACTAAGTTCAATGTATTTATTTATCCCATTGCCCTTTCTCCTCTGTATTATAATATTTTTATACAAAATCCTCTCAACCTAAACTACAATTCCTCTTTGCCTTTTTTCTTTGTTTTCAAACATTAAATGCTTTCTCAGTGACTTGTTTTTTTAAGAAAGTTTCATTCTCTCTTATAACCTAGAGAGCAGAGAGGCACTTCACAAGCCTTTTCAATTTCTTTCCTAGGAGAGAGATCCGCCTGTACTTTGAGCATAGATTTTAATTACTTGGCCATGTAGGAAAGACAAACATCATTTTCTCTAGTCAGGCAACTGAAAATTTCCCTCTTCTCTCCAAACTTCCTGGAAGTAAGATTGGTTACTTTGTTATTATTGCTAATAGTTCTTTTGGCAAATGGATAAAAACCATATATATATATTGACTTCACTCATTTTCTTAGGTCCCTAACCAAAATAGACAATTCTTTTCATCACTTCTAATAAAGGCAGGTGATAACATGGAGAGTACTTGGGTTTTATTCATTCATTCATTTATTCATTTATTCATTTATTTATTTATTTGTTTGTTTGTTTATTTATTTATTTATTTTGGCAAGGCAAATGGGGTTAAGTGACTTGCCCAAGGCCACATAGCTAGGTAATTATTAAGTGTCTGAGGCTTGAACTCAGGTACTCCTGACTTCATGGCCGGTGATCTATCCACTTCGCCACCTAGCCGCCCCAAGAGTACTTGTTTTAAAAGATCATCTCAATATAAATTCCAGCTATATCTTCCCGTATCTCAGTGTTACTCTTAGTATCATACTCAGTTTTACTGCCCCTCATTCTTATTAGGCTTTTATGACTCTTACACTTAATTAATAACAAGTCTATCAAACAGGATCTTTCCTTTTATCAGCTGTGGATAGTGCCAATACCAAAGCAGATATGAAACCATTTCTCACTTCAGTATGTAGTTTACCTCAGTCAAAGAAATCCATCAAGTAACAAAACTTCTGGTGACTGCATATAACTCAGTGAATTTTGCTATAATTGTTAACCTTTCACAAACCTTTCTAGCTTGGTAGGACCTGCTAGAGTTTTTGCTTTACTGGCATAACATTTGAAGACCACAAGTAGTAATCCATAGAACTTACTAAAGGAATATTTTTATAACACACAACTCTAGTTCCATAATAGACAGTGATCATATATGGCACTAATGTTCTTACTACTGGTACACAAATAATTTACTTCTACCAAAATAGACAGAAAGTTCAATGGATTCCAAAAAGTTGAAACTAACATCTAATAATTTAGATGTTTCTTTTTCTAAGTCTCAAATTAACCTTGTGAAATCATCAGGTTAACTCTTATGGAAAATCCTTTTAGTAAAATTGATCGATTTATTTTAATTTAACAGAAGCTAACAGGAAGATTGATCAAATAAATACTTGAATTTACTGTTTTTAAATCTCTTAACAAAATTTCATTAGTATGATTTTATTTATGGTTTCTTTATTCATTATAAGTTATAGAAACATATTCACATTTTGTTTCTAAAGGCTCCTTGCTCATAAGTAAATGTTTTGCCTTTGGAATAGAAAGAAGGGAGGAAGATAGTAGGCAACATCCTGGCATCTGGGACCAGGCTAACCTATTGTCCCTAGAGCTTTTACTCGCAGATTAATAGCTGTAAGAAAACATGTATTCATCCCACTGCACAGCAGGATCTGTCACTGATATAGTCACATTATATGTCATTCCTAATAGTTTCAGTTCAATATAGAAATACAGAAAAATTTATGCTTTTGAGAAATGAAGTGATTTGTGTTCATGATTACACAAGTAGTAAATTTAAGAAACAAATCCAGGTCTCTGAGCCCTAAAGCCAGCATCCTTTCCATTACACCCCCCCCCCCAACCCCAGTTCTTAAAGAAAAGGTCTCCTAAAGCTGCATACTTTCTATTGTCATGAGTGGACAGAAATACAAGTACCAAAATTTGCTATTTTCAGTCTTTTAAAAAATCAATCCAGCTATGTCAAGCTATTGATAATTTGAAAACTACTATAATTTAGATCTCAGCATGAGTAACTGGAGATTACAATATGTATAATCAGTAACTTTTGTTTCCTCTTTCAATTCTACTACTGAAATTCACTTGGCATGCTGTCATCACGATTCAAGCTTTCAATAGAAAGAAGCCTTAGTGAGGCTGTGTTTGCAAGTCTTTGGTCTGAAGATGTGACTAATATAAGACTTCCTCAATGATCTTCCTAATACAACTCAAAAATATAAAGAATAAAGCTCAAGTGATTTAACATCCCCTTGGGTGTTACTCTTACAAGAGAGTGGAATTGTTACAATGAAAAGTACAAAGAGGGTTTTCCCCACTTTTTCTCCACTTCGAAGTTAGCAGCTAGGTATTTTTAATAGGAAAAAGGGCTGTTATTAACAACTAGATGAAACATTTCTTTAGCTGAAGACTCCACTTAATTCAACCTTACAGCTCATAGAATTCTTGCTCTCAAGTTGCTCTTTTCACCACTCAGGAGTTCAAAGGAGGTTACCCTGAGTAACCACCAAAGAGTAGATTTTCAACTGCAATATGACTTGTATGCACAGATTTTAACATGCAGCCTCTGCTTTCTATTTTTAGCTTCCAATTATCCTCTAAAGATTAAAGCAATTGTCTCTTCTCCTCTTGTTACTTGAACATAATTTTGCTCAAAATGATCCCTAAAATGAACTAAATTCACTAAAAGGAAAAAAGAGGTACATTTTTTTAAAAATTTACTTGCCTTCTTAAAAAGAGATTATTTAGCTTTTCTGCATTAATTTACCAGGCCCCAACTTCACTATTAGACTACATTTTGTTAAAGAGATGCTCAGGTATAGTTTCTACGTTGGACAAGAAACCTACCTACACTAGAATGTGTCATTTGATAAGGAACACATGTTATTTATTATGCTAGGGTAAGTGTAATTTGCTTACCAGCAAAAAGTCATAGGATTAAAGTTTTAAAATTGGAAGCAACCTCAGAGGTCATTTATATATCTATTTAACAATGTATTCAGAGCTACCATGATAAAAATCTTATCCAAAGATTCAAGTTATAGCACTCATGAAGACTTTTCTAATCCTCCCAAAATATACATTATCCCAATCATATTACTTGGTTAATATCTCTTAGTTATTTATATTTCATTTGTATTGTGTTTGTTTATATCTTCCTGCATTATGCTTTCCTTGTGGTCAGAGAAGTAAATTAATCAAACCCTCACCTTCAATCCATTAAACACATTCTACAATTCTGACAAATAAAACAGTAAGCCATTACAGTATGCACAATTCCACACCACTCTTTGAGGATGGGGGGAGGATGGGAAGAAAAAAAATTTTGATTGTTGCACCCAATGACAGAAGGAGGCTTACTTGCCAAAGAATATCAGACAGCTATACTATACTATATTATATACTATGCTACATAAGAAGTACAAAATAAAGTGTTAGTTAAATGAGGTCTACAGAAGAATGTGGAAGGATAATAGTAGTTAGCCATTAGCTGCCTCAAGATGACTTGGCTTAGATGACTACATCTAGCATATATAGTATGGCCTCCCTCAGGAAGAAGCAAGATATCCATTATTGCAGGTCTTCAGGTGGAATCTGTATAGTCAAGTCGACAAACATTTATCAGCTCCTACCATGTGTGAGGCATTTTGCCAAGTCCTAGGGACACAAAGAATAGCAAAAAAAATAATACCTTCTCTCTAGCAGCTCACTGTCTAATGGAGGAGAAAGCATGCAAACAATTATGTACTAACAAGATATGGACTGGTTAAATTGGTCACTTACTGGTGATGGGATAATGGGGAATTCTTATCCAAGCACAGATCTTTTGACTGATCTTTTGAGCCCCTTAATGGCAAATAACCTCAGTATCTTTGCTGAGAAAACCTAAAATGGAGTCACAATGAGCCAAACATAAATGAAAAAACTCAACAAGAAACATTAGAAATTTTATGAGTCTGTGGTTATGAGTCACAAAGGAATAAACAATAGGAAATAAAAGATTTGGAGCAATTGTAAAAGAATATCTTTTTGAGGAAACAACACCAAGGAAAAGAAAAGAAGCTATAAGTAAAGGCAATGTGAAAAAAAAAATCATCAATAATTAGTATCTCATCAATAAAGATATAAACTTCTCAGCATCTACCATCTTACCACTTGTTTGCAGAATTTAGGCAGCTTTTATATAACTTTTAATAAAGTAATCAAAATAGCCATTTCTCTTTATGTCTTAAGGGCAAATTATTATTCAGTAGCCCAGAATATTGAATGACTATTAGGAGAGTCATACAAACATTACAGCTGTCAGAGGCAAGACCCAGATCTTCCAGGCTACCAGGGGCTTTCTGAACCCTGCACCAAGCTGCTTCTGATAGTGGGTGCTTAATAAGAGTTTGCCAATTGATGGATTTAAGCAAAACCTGGATGACCACTTGTTAAAATGAAATAGATTGAGGTCCTTTGATGAGTTCTATTAATATGATGAGTTCTATTAATACTTTTAAGGACTGGCAAGATTACAAGATTCCTGTCCTTGGAATTTCACATGTAAGAATTAATGGGTGGTAGCCTGAAAGGATGGGAAGAGTAATGGACTGGAGGTCAAAAAAGTGGACTTAAATACTCCTGCTCTTAATTAGCAAGTTATTTCAGTTCATCTCTCTAAGTCCAAGCTACATCAGCTAGAAAATAAGGATAATAATACTTGTACTTCTGGAAGCTAGGTGGCACGGTGGAGCCACAGTTCAGGGATAGAATGTGAGGCCTAAGGTAAGAAAGTCTTGAGTTCAAATTTGATATCACTAACTGTGTGACTGGACAAATTATTTAATCCTGTTTGCCTCAATTTTCTCTTCTATAAAATAAAATGGAGAAGGAAGAGTCAAACCATTCTAGTATCTTAGCCAAGAAAATTATCCATGGGATCAAGAAGAGCTGAGTAGGACTGAAACAACTGAACAATAACAAGAATACCTGCATTCAGTAACTCACAGAATTGTGAGTAAAGTAATTTGTAAAATTTAAAATGCTATATAAATGTGGCAATAAGTTTAAAGAATTAGTTTCTGCAGGAAATGCATACTTCTTAAAAATGTTTTCATAATTAGTAACAATAATGTTCATTAACATTTATGAATTACTTCAAAGTTTGCTAATTGTTTTATATAAGTTATATTATTGGATCTTAATAACTTTGGATATGGATAATATTTTTATCTCTATTTAACAGATGAGAAGAATAAAGCCAAGAAAGGATAAATGACTTCTGTCTGAGGCTGAATTCTTAACTGATTCCAAGTTCAAGGCTCTAGCTGCTCTGCCACCTACCTAGCTGCCTCTCAAGAACAAAAAACCATGGAGTCCTTGAATTGGAAGATTGGACCTCAGAAGCATCTTGTCTAAACCACACCTGCCCAAGGATCTCCTTTACAATATCCCTGACAAAGGAAGTGATGTAGTCTCCTTTAATTACTTAAGCTGCTCATCCTAGTTTTCAAGTTTTAATTGTTAAGAAACTTCTTTTTTCCCATCCAGCCCAATTCTTCCAGTGTAATGTTGATCCTGTAATGTTGATCCTGAAGTGCCTTCTGAATCAAAGATTCATTTATTTTCCATCTATTTTAGGTAAGTATATTTTACTGATTCCCTACTTCAATTATTACACCATACTTCTTTGTAGCAATAGAAGGGATCCTAGGGACCTGAAGGCTATGCCAACCTAGTATGAGCTCTAGAAGTTCTTGCCAATCTGGAAAGACTCCAAGCTTAGACTTGATGCTGGACTACATACCTGCCACATATGGCCTAGTCTAGATAAAAACAAATATGTTCATCACTAGAAAACTAACAGAGAATGAATTTTTGAGTTACAGCAATCCATAAGGAATAAGAGGGCACAGGGATCTTTAATTTTATTAAATTCAAGCAATATTTACTAAACTTCTACTATTTGTAAGGCTAGCTAAATAGTAGGAATACAAAGGTTAAAAGCCAGATTCCTTGTTTCCAGGACTTTCTGTTTTAAATTTCAATTCTATATGTAAACAATATTTTAGAGATAAATAAAGGCTAAGTAATTTGAAGAAAGAGAGCTCTAATTACTGGGGTGAGGAATGGAAGGAAGGAATGACAGGTCTTGTTTAAGAAGCAACACCTAAGCTATTCTTTGAAAGTTATATAAGATGGAGGCAAAAAGAGAGGGAGTACATTCTAAATATGGTGGGATAGCCTGCATAAAGAAAGGTTTCTAGGCACTATATAGAATACAATGAACAGGAAAACAATGAATGTTTCAATTTGGTCTCTGTATTCCCAGTGTTTAGCACAATTCCTCATATACAAAAAAAAAATTAATAAATGCTTGCAGATTGATTCTGGTAGAAGAACCCTCATTGAGTTGATTAAATTACTCAAAATCCAAATTGTCAAAATTATTTTTGAATCTTTAAAATTCTTAGAAATCGCAAAGGAGGTATTTTGTGTGTATGTTTTTTTTAATATGATCAATAAATAACAGGTCACAACTTTGTGGTCGTCGCAGATATAACAACTGTCTGTTAATTACGATATTGTAGTAGTAGTTAGCATTTATATAGTGCTTTTAAGTTTGTAAATTGTTTATAAATATCATCTCATTTGCTCTCACAGCTCTTGATAAGTAGTGCTATTATTAATAATCTCTATTTACTTTATCCCCTAAATGAGGAAATTGAAGCAGATAAGTGAAATGACATGTCCAAAACAATCTATTCTCCCATCTACATGAGTTATAGATTTTACTATATTTTGTTGAAGAGCAATCATTTTCTTTCTTTTCTGGGAATTACTTCCACCAATAAAGGAAGGAAGGAAGGAAGGAAGGAAGGAATTCCTAAGTCACATAAGCTCTGTCAAAAAAAAATCATCTCTTTGATATGGTCTTCTAGAATTAGTCAAAAATTTAGCTATTAGAGTTCTAAAGTCATTCAAAATTGATTATTTTTATAATAACAATGCCATATAAATTGTCATTAGTTTCTACTTGTTAATTTTTAAGGAATTATTTTCTTCAGTGAGCTTTTGTACCTCATTTTCTATTTGACTTATTGTTTTTAAGGTACTATTTTCTTCAGTATGCTTTGTTCCTCTTTACCAAACTGATATTTCTCTTTCTATATTTTTTCTTGCTTCACTATCATTTCCTTTTCCAATTTTTTCTTCTCCTGCTCTTATGAATTTTTTTAACTATTCTAAGAATTTTTTTTGCTCATTTTCCAGTTTATTTCTTCCCTTTGAACTTTATGTTAAAGTTGGGTTTTGCTCAGCTGGGGATAGGGAGGTGCTGTTACAAGCTTCACACTTTTTCATGTTCTTTTTCAGTGCTAGTTCTGCAAATTTTTGGTTTTTCCAAGGTGATATCATCTGGATTGAGTGATTGCCCTCCTGGTCTTTGCTTGGTCTTTACCTAGGAAGCACTGATATTTCCCTAGAAACTACAAGTACCAGTGCTCCTCTTTGCCTTGGAAATGAGATTAGGGCCCCACACCTGTGTGACTGTTGACAAATTCTCCTCTTTACCCTGGAACCGCAAACTGAAACTTCTTATTGGCAATAGAATTGCCAGTCAGTGCCAACTGTATCAAGTACAAGCAAAGGGTCTCCTATAATCTTTCTCTTATCAGTTGTCTGACTCCCTTACTATCTGGGTTGAGAACTACAGAGGCTACTACTTCTGCTATTGCAGTCACTTCTTTTTTTTAGGTTTTTGCAAGGCAAATGGGGTTAAGTGGCTTGCCCAAAGGCCACACAGCTAGGCAATTATTAAGTGTCTGAGATAGGATTTGAACCCAGGTACTCCTGACTCCAGGGCCGGTGTATTGCAGTAACTTTTAAGACCACCACTGGAGCTGCAATTTGCTTAGGGTTAATGCCCTAAATATTAAAAACCTCTTTTTGTACTGTACCCACTATATTGTCTTGGGCTGAAAAAATGCCTCCTCCTGACCATTTTTTGATTCTGCTGATCCAACATTGTTTGGAGGAGAATGTTGGTTGTGTTCTGTTGTGTCCCAGCTCCTATTCTACCATCTTAGCTCCACTTTTATGTAGCTTTTAATCACAGTGATAAGAATATGGACAAGAATAAGGAAATCAAATCTTTAAAGTGTACTTTAACTTATGATAAAGAATGCTATCCATCCCAAAGACAGAGCTGATAGTATCTGAATACAGACTGAAGTACAATATTTTTTTTCTCACTATTTTTCTTGAGGTTTCTCTTTCTTTTGGAGGGGGTTATATTTACTTTTAGAAGACTATTGTGGTAATGTGAAAAAAAATTAAAAATACTTAAAATTACTTTGTTTAAAAAAGAAATTGAGGCATGTAAATGGTTTTACACAAAGGAACTCAAGTATATTTCTTACTTTCCCTATTATTTTGAAGAAGTCTATAAGGTTACTGATTTTATCTTTTTGGAAACATAAAAATTCATGACTGAATGACTCAGATGAAGAGATATGAGGCCTCCCCACCCCATGTACCCTTTTTTGGAGGTGGAAAATCCACAAATGTTACATACTACATATTCATCAGTTATACTTTTTTGGGGGTTTGGTTTTTTGCAAGGCAATGGGGTTAAGTGTCTTGCTCAAGGTCACACAGCTAGGTATTTATTAAGTGTCTGAGGCTGGATTTGAACTCATGTCCTCTTGACTCCAGGCCAGTGCTCTATCCACTGTACCACCTAATTACCCCCCATGAGTTACATTTATTAAAAAATTTCCTATCCCTTCCATCTTTAAACATACTATTTAGATGGTATAGTTCTCTGGGAAGTACTGGCTGAATGGAAGGATACTAGAGATAGCCATGATTATTTAAAAAAATGGAAGACATCAATAAAAACATTTCAAAAAAGGAAAAACTCATCTATGGTAAAGGTTTCAATTTTATTAACTATAAAGTGAGAGGGTTATATTCCTCAGTGGTTTCTAAGGTCATTCTAGCTCTAGAGTCTCAGCAGCATCTTTGCCCACAAGGAGTTTAAATTAGGCAGTAGTATTCAGTAGTATTCAGCATCTACATGTTGAAATAAATTTAAAAATATGTATAAAAACTCATTTCAAGAAGCATTCTAACAATTTTTAAGATCAGGAAAGGGATTTTGTAGGAAGAAGTTCAAAGGATGATTTGATCAAAGTCACAGAGTTGACAGTAGGTAAAAACCTTTAGCCTATATTTGTTAGTCCTCCAGTTTTCTTTCTACCAGTGACTCAAGAAATAGCACATTTTTTGAGGGGGGAGGTTTGCAAGGCAAATGGGATTAAGTGGCTTGCCCAAGGCCAAACAGCTAGGTAATTATTAAGTGTCTGAAGCCAGATTTGAACCGGGGTATGCCTGACTCCAGGGCCGGTGCTTTATCCACTGTGCCACCTAGCCACCCCAATAGCACATTTTCTTAAAACACATCAAGAAAATAAACATTTATTCAAAAATGACCAACAATATGCACTCCCTGCATTAGGTAATGAAAGAGACACAGAAATCAAAAATTCCTTGTACCCACCCTCTTGGAGCTTACAATCTAATAAAGAGAAGAGGAAGATAGAAATAATGATAATAAAGGGACAGATTGTGGAAATATATGAGGATTGAAGGAATAAAATGCTAAAAGGTGATAGAAGTAAGAGATTAGTTCCAATTTGAGGGTGAGAATCACTAAACATTTCAACATCTGAACACTTTTGCACCTGGGACAGAAATGAAATCCACAAATTTAATCTGTAAGTTGAATGTTCTGTTCAGGTTGCTTTTTATTTCTGTGGGGAATAGAACAAGGACAGAAAATGGATTTGAAGAATTTGAGTTTTTGTTTGAATGTGGACTTAAGAGGAAAAGGAAAACAAAAGAGATAAAATGACAGAAGAGAAGGGAAAACTTGAAAAACAAGATGATAAATATGACACTCTTTAGGATGTCCTCAAAATCTCCATCTCTATTGCATTCAGGTAGTATATCTTGAAAGAGTAAGATGGAGAGCAAAGACTCAATCTTGCTCTTTGTTTGAAATGTCCAAGTGGACTCTGAGTTCTCAAGAAGGAGCTTGACAATATGTTGTATCCTGCCCAAGTGAGATCTGGCTGGCTAACACCCTCCTAATCATCACAGTTGGGTCTCAGTTGTTAGGGATATCAAGACTGTTAGGAAACTGTAGCTTGTCCTAGATCTGGTGAAAATTATCCACTTGCCTCAATATGCTGCCAATTCCTTTCCCCCCCAATCAACTTCTCAGCCAACACATAGTCAATACTAAGGGAGCACAGTGGTGTTTCAGTAATCTGTCATTCTCATAACACTTTTCAGAGGCCAAGGATTCAAACATCCCATGTTTAATCCTTGTCAAGAGGGTAAATGGTACTTGCTTCAATTCAATTCAGCATTAAAGGCCTACTATGTATAAAACCTTATGATAAGCTGTGGAGATATAAATCAAAAGGAAATGGCCTCTGCCCTTAAGAATGGAACTGGAAGGATGAAGCATAAGGATTTTAAATTTTATTTTATTTTTCCAATTACTTGCAGAGGTAGTTTACAATATTCATGCATTTGAAAGTTTCTGATTTTTTCTACCACCCTCTTTTCCTTCCCCCCTCCTCATGGCAGCAAATAATCTGGTAAAAGTTGTACAATTGTCTTAGACATATTTTCATAAGTATTTTTAAATAAATAAATGAAGAGGAAAGTGGAGAAATCAAAGCATTATTAAAAGAAAATCTGAGGGGCAGCTAGGTGGAGTAGTGGATAAAGCACCAGCCTTGGAGTCAGGAGTACCTGGGTTCAAGTCCGCTCTCAGACGCTTAATAATTACCTAGCTGTGTGGCCTTGGGCAAGCCACTTAACCCCATTTGCCTTGCAAAAACCTAAAAAAAAATCTGAGAAGATAGAAATGCTTCAGGTTTGGAGGATCAGCAAATTATCCAAAGAGGAGGTGGCTCCTAAGCTAGGATTAAGTATGGATTCTGAAAGGAAGAGATAAAGAGACAGTGAATTCCAAATTTATATGTTATGGAGATGTGGCTGGTAGATGGATGATATGTGGCTTGTAGAAAATCATCAGTGCAATAAAAGGGTCCAAAATCTGCAGGAAGTCCCTACTGCATTCTAAGTAAAGCCTTCTACAGTTTAATACCCATATGCCTTTCTAGCCTTATTTCATATCTCTTCTATATGCCCTAGTCAGGGAGAAGACAGGGGCAGCTATCTATTGGATAGAATACTGTCCAAGTGCTATTGAGTCAAGAAGTCCTGAGTTCAAATTTATCCTCAGACATTTACTATCTTTGTGACCCTGGGCAAGTCACTTAACTTCTGTCTGATTTAGCTTCTTCTACATATCTCATAGGGTTGTTGTGGAGAATCAAAGGAGTAAATATTTGTAAAACACCTAGCACAAGATCTGGTGCTTATTAAATGCTTTCACCTTTCCCTTTCAATCAAAACTGATCTAATCTTCATTCCCAAAATGTTCCTCATATTCTTCTAACCTCTCTGTCTCCATGCTAAGAAGTTTTGCTCTAATGGTCTTAGCTATTATGCTCAATATTATGCAACAAACACAGATGGACTTAACATACGGGATTTTAAGATTCCGTGAAGGTAGGAACTGTGTCTAATATAAACTTTGCATTTCTTCCAATGATCTGCACAGTTAAGCCCTTAAAGTTATCTTGTTTGAAGAGAACCAAAAACATTACAGGTAAATTGGATTTAAGGGAGGCAGAGTTGTACAAAGTCATTAGCCTCACTCATTCTCTCATCCAGAATCATTGAAGGTCAGTGGCAAGACAAAAGTCAACATAATTGATCATGACCTGGGATGAAATGAATGTCCTTGGTACCTTCAATGTATAAACAAGCTCTTAGTGTTCCACAGTTCCTGCTTTAGGCACCTTCAGGGCTGTTGAAACCAATTATTTTCATCTACTTATTCTACCGGGAAGTCTTCACAAATTTTGCGTAGAGATCCCTTAAATCACCAATGGCTTTGAGACCCAACAGTTACCCTCAAGCATTTAATAATTATGCTATTATTGATTGAATAAATAGGATCATAATATTTAAAGTGATAAGAGATTGTAGAGATGAGCTAGAGCCAATTCCTTCATTTAAAATAGAGAAAACAAACCTAGAGAGGTTAAATGATTACCCAAGTCCACAAAAAATTGACCTTATATCCTTAATGGAAAATCAAGTACAAGGAAAACTTGTCTTTTCATTTTCAGGATAGAAAAAGGTAGGTCAACTACCCCTTCTCAAGAATGAGTCATAATGCTAGAAAATGTATACTCTATTGAAATGTTGGTAGAACTGCAAATTGGACAAGTAATTCTGGAGAGCAATTTGGAACTATACCCCAAACGTTATTAAACCAGTATGATATGCCTTCCAAAAGAGTAGGAAATGCTTTTTGATTTAGCCATACCACTACTAAACTCAGAGAAATCAATGAAAAAATAAAAGAATCTACATGAGCAGAAATATTATAGCAGCTCTTTTTAGCCAAAAATTGGAAATCAAGAAGATTTGGGAATATAACTTGGGAATATAATTTGGGAAAATAACTATTTGGGAATAGTTAGGTAAATTGTGATATAAGAATTCAATGGAATGTTTATTGTGTCCTATGGCATGGTGAAATGAACAGTTTCAAAGAACACTGAAACCTCCATAAACTGATTTAGAGAGAAATAAAACTAAGAGATCAAATCATACAAGGAGAACACTTTAAAAAACTATTTAAAAAAACTTTATGAAGCTCATCAATTTCCTCATGATCAGTGCAATTTTAAGCAAGTTTAAAATTATGATGATGGATCATGTCACTCACCTCCTGCCAGAGAGGTAGTACACTTAAAATAAGAATGAGACATTCATTTTTAGACATGGTCAATATGAGAATTTATTTTGTCACACAGTTATGTATGTATTATAGGCTTTATTTTTTTTAGGAAGGGATAATTTTATTTGTTCAATATGGGGGAAATGGAAGGGATAGGCAAATAAAAGAAAATACATATAAAAATAGAATGGCTCCAGCAAAATATAGAGTCCTCCTGACCTGTTTTTTGTGTGTGCTTTGTGTGTGTGTGTGTGTGTGTTTGTTTGTGTGTGTGTGTGTTTGCCTTTTCTTGCTTGATGGTGCAAGGTTAGAATTGCTTTATTCAAATCAATTAAACCAGGTTTTAATGAGTATTTATCATCCGACTCACCCACTAAAATCTTTCAATTCACCATCAAAATGTGCAATGATTGTGCCAGCAGTGCAAAAAGCTCTGGCAAGATCTACCAAGTTGGAAAAGTTTCAGGCATGAGCCCAGTGGTCGATTGTATATCTATCATCCAAGGACTGGCCTAGCTAAGTAGGGAAAGGCTTAGCACCAAAGGTTAGGCTACCAGGTGGTAAATATTTTTGGCCATAGCAACCGACGGAGATAATCATAAAGCTGTTGGGCTCTTCAAGGGTGAAAGAGAGATCACACCAATAAAAACAAAGTTGATTTAATTACTGTAATAAGTACTCAACAACTAGGGTTATATCAGGCACTGTGGGGATATAGTATATGAAATCGACCTTTCCATTCCAGAATGGCTCAATCTACCGACTAAATTATAATAGATTACTGAGTAAATTGAAGATTGTGATTTCCACACCATGCTTAAACTCTGATCTTTGCTCCAGTCAAGAACTTCAGGAGTTAGCAGTTTCAAACATGGTCTAATGATATTACTTCAGGCATGGCCCAAGTACATGACTGAAATGATATTGAGCAGTTTTATAGGAAGCACTCAAAGACCAGACCAGCATTTTTATTTTATTATTTTACTAGGATATAATATAAGGGCTTGGACTCTGCCTCAGGGGGAGCAGTCAAAATGTCAGCCTGGACAGAAGTGTTCAAGTACTAAGCTAATACATTGAGGCTGGACTGGTTCATAAAGATGCAATTATCTTTTCACCAGCAGATACAGTTCCTCCTATTTAGGAGTGACGCAAAAATGAAAAAAAAAATCACTGTCCATCTTATGTCTAAATATTGACACTATAAATTAAATTCACTTTCCAAATTGAGCACAAAATGTTCTGTATTCCTTATATGAAGATGATGCTTCTGCAGAAGGGTATAGAATCTGAAATGTTTTCTCATTAGAGAATATGAATTTGCTTCAGAGAATGATCCCTGATCAAGGAATAGAAGGTTAAATGACAAGAAAGGCAATTGAGCTTACAATGAGGCTTTTATAATCACTGGACTATAGTCAACAGATTTACATAGAGCTACACAGAGGCACATGTGTGCACACACAAACACATATATCATTGCTCTTTAAATTATAGCAACAGTTCCAGGGTGGGAAAAAAGAGATTGCAGATGGTAGATGATATTTGGCAAACATGTTCCATTTAGTTCTTCATAGAGGAAAATTTTGTGAAAAATGTGATACATGCCAAAGATCCCAGGGATGTCATATAATGTCATATTTGGTGAAGAAGACAAGATTCCTAACACATTTTTGATGGAGTGGTGCACTGGTCCAATCATTCTGGAAAGCAATTTTTGAATGGTCAAAAATTCAATTCTAGAATATTTTGACTCAGTCATTCCACTGCTAAATATATACGTAAATTGGGTTGAGGCAAAAAAGGGACATATATGTACCAAGATATTCATTGTTGCACTTTTTGCAGTAGCAGTAGCAGAAAACTAGATGTCATAAATGGCTAAGGCTTGTGTTTTAGGAAAATCACTCTGGCAGTACGGAGATGAATGGATAATAATGAGTATGCAGAATTCTGAGACATGACAAGACTTATATGTCCTGGTACAGAATGAAATGGAAAACAGAAAAGCAATATATGCAAAATTTTCAATGGAAAGTTTAAAAACAGCTTAAATTCTGGATAAATATAAAAACAGATCCTGGTAACAGAGTTGATAAAATGTACCTCCTTCCCTTTATTAACATAACTAAAAACCATGAGTATGAGACATGGTATATACATTGTGCTGCCTTTGCTAAGCTGTTTTTTTCCCTTTAATTTTGGTATAACAAAAGATTTGATGGATACAGAAGGAAGGAATATATTTAAGAACAAATATGAAATAAAAAAGGATCTATTAAAATATTTTAAATGAGAATGAAGAGAATTTTAAAAAAGAAATCAAATAGAGAAGAAATGTTAAAAATCTCTTCCTCTCCAGCCTAAGCAAAAGTGAACTTTCCATTTCCTCTTAATACCTACCAAAAGAATTTTAGAAGATAAATTTTTCAAAATCTTGGCATTCTAAAGTCATAATGGATCTATAACAAGAGAATTTCATGTATATGTTTGTATTATATAGATAATACATTTCATGTATATGCTTGTATTATATAGATAAAAATAGGCATTACTGGATGTCTGAGTGTTTTCTATTAAGGTAATCCCACTGATTTTTTCAAGATGTAAAGCAGGTAATTTTAAGACAATATCACTAACACATCAACAGTACTAAGAAATTTACCTTACCTGCATCTCAGATCCATTTCTCACTGTAACTAGAGTTCTTGAATCTATATTATAGGCAAGAATAAAAACAAAAACTTTGAGAATAAAAGTCCTGGAAGATGATGGGCATTATTATTTAAATTTATCAACAGAAGACAAAATGCAAAGTTCTACCAATAATTGTGATCATATTTGTTTGCTTTCAAAGAAAATGTTTCTAAAAATTCAATATGATAAATTAAGTTCACACAGATTGACTTAAATTTTAAAATGTCTTTCATTTTTTAAGACACTAATTGTTTAATACTCTAAATAATTAATTGTGTAATCCATTAGCCTCAACACAATCATACCCCTCAAAAATCAAGAGTTCAAAGTTAAAGGGGTATGATAAATCATAAATATAGATGCCAATTTATTAAAATTAAATATGTAGTTAACTGCTATTAAAGAAAGATTTTGTCAACATAGGCAACAATAATCCTTAGACCAGGGCATGATAAATGTGTACAACCAAAATGAGTTTATAGTTTCAAAATTAATCCATAGAAAATCTAGGTCCTCAAAAATGTGTTTTCATTAAGGAGATGGAGATATTTGTACATTTAATTGCTATTTGCTTTTAGGTAAAGGCCAGACTACTGTGACAACCTATAACAAATCTGTCTATTATATATAATCATAGAATCTCAGAGAAAGAAGGACCCTAGAAATTAATCTAGTCCAATTAGTATTGTTGTTGTTGAAGTTGTTGTTTAGTCATTTCAGATATTTCCAATTCTTCATGACCCCATTTGGGATTTTCTTGGCAAAGGCATTGAAGTGGTTTACCATTTCCTTCTCCAGTTCATTTTACAGGTTAGGAAAGTGAGGCAAACAGGATTAAGTGACTTGTTGAGGATCACACAGCTGATAAGATTCCAAGGTTGGATTTGAACTCTGACTCCAGGTCTGTCACTCTATCCACTATGTTACCTAGTCTTCCAGATCCTTCACGTAAAGCTCCAGGAACTATTTAGATAATGGCCTTCCCAAAATCAAATCCATCTCTCTGGAGGTAGAAGAGTCCATTTTTGAGACAACTAAGAGGCTACATGGGTTACAATGGAAATCCTGGTGTAAGTAATGGTAATTGGCCCAGTCCTTGGGTTAGTTAGCCCACTTGTCTTGGATAGAAAAAAACACGTCTAGTAGACATTCCTTTTATAGCACTATCTGTATTGTGTTTTGGTATTTGAAAAAGTACATAGCCTTGACTTGTTATCTGGTCTACCCAATTAAGTCACAATCCAGCATAACAGATGGACCACTGAGTGTAAAGTCAGAGGAATTAGTTTTCAATCCTGGCACCATTTTTTAAAGCTATATTGAAAGATCTCAGATTCATCTAGCACAGTGATGTCAGTCTCAAATAGAAACAAATCCATGGGGTCAAAATCCTGATTTAGAAAATCACAAATAAAAATCAACTGTGTTATCCTGCTATTTTGTTGAACATTTCCTGCTTAATATTAATCCAGTTCCTATGTTAATAGGGAATGTTGGGGTGCTATATTTGATACCCCAATCTAATATAACTTCCTTATTTTACAGACCCTTTACAGACCTTATTTTACAGTTATTTTACAAATGACTCATTTAGGCAATTGAGTCAAGTTTTTAATTCCAGTCTTCTGACTCCAAATTTAACTCTTTTTTCAGTGCATTATAAATAATTTTCTTTGAGCCTCAGTCTTCTCATCCATGAAATTGGAATTCTAGGATATGGACTATCAATCTAATCTCATTATTATGATGATCAAGAGAGATGATTAATATAAGGTTCTACACGAATATGAGCTGTCACTGACCATTTTAAGCTTCTCTGTATCCCCTTCAGGAGTCAACAAACTCTGAATACCATAGTAGAGTTTGACAAATGCAAAACTGACATAGGTAGAAATGACCACCTAAACAATCATGCAGTTTTAGTTATTTTTGATTCTGTCTTAAAAATTAAAAAAAATTCTTAAATATTTCTAAATTTGATCATTTGACATTTCTGACATCTGATCAGTCTGAGTCAGTCATTGTACTAGTCCTGATATGAGTTTTAATAATTCTTAGGATCAAAAAATCATAAGGCAAGATTCCTAATATCAAGGAGTTTTTCACCTAATTGCAGAGATAAGACAGGTTTATTAAAAGGTATACATTCAGGGACAACTAGGTAGTATGGTGGATAGAGCACCAGCCCTGCAGTCAGTAGGACCTGAGTTCAAATCCAGCCTCAGACACAATAATTATCTAGCTATGTGACCTTGGGCAAGTCATTTAAACCCAATGTCTTGAAAAAACAAAACACCCCCCACAAAAAGATACGTACTCTATTATGTTGAATATAGATCACTCTGAAAATGAGACCTATGAAATAAAAAAATGAACATAGGCTAAAAATAAGTTATATGAAATAATTTCTTTAAAAGGTTCATAATTTGATGAAAGTAGTTTTTTGTTGATGCATTCTTATCTTTCTATAACTTCATAGATGATCTCAGACATGTACTATGAGCCAAAACAGTAGTTATCCTGTTACAACTTCAATCATGACCCTCTCAGAACTAAACTAGTTTGCTTCACAAATGAAAGTTATTCAGTGCAACTTTGTCACCCATACTCATAGTCTTTGGAGCAAGGTTGGACAGGCCAGACTGTCATTCCCTGGCACATATCATTTTTACAATTGGGGCTTATTTCCATTATATGAGAGGAAGATATAGAGCAGGAATTTAGAGAAGGTACAATATTCAAAATTGCCACAGAAAAACAATGTAGTGAAAATTGCACTATAAGTAAGAATCATTGTAATCAGATTCGTTTCTGTGAAGGGAAAGAGAATGTTGCAATATTAGAAAAATTTGAAAGGAAACAAGTATGGAGAAATTGGTATATAGGGTAGTTAGGATGTGAAAGCACTTGAATGTCCAAGTGTAGGACATAGGATTTAGCCCATATGGCAGTTATTTTGTGAGAAGGAGCATCTTTAATTTTTTCCAAATCTTTGAGATTGATGCGGGCTACAATATTTCCAGTTGAGGCTCCAGCCATGATCCACCTAGGAGTTGGTAAAGGTAGTGAAAAGTGGCAATTAAATGGAGGGAGCTAATTTGTGGGAAGTTATACAATCAGAGTTTATTAGAATTAATGAATGAATAAATATGACAATGGTAGGAAAAGAGTAGAAGATTATATACACTTATACATACATATATATACATATGTAAATATATATAATATAATATATATATATGTATATATATATATATAAATAAACAGAACCATCGAAGAAAGTGGAAGAATATCTAAGGAATTAGGTAAAGAACCAGGAAAGTACTGTCACTAAAATGAAGAGAGAAGAGGGGGCAGAGCCAAGCTGACAGCAGGAGAAGAGCTTCTCCTAGGTGCTCTCTCCAAAATATTTTAAAAAATCTTAGAATTATGACTCTAAATGTTCAAGAACCCACAGAAAGATCCAGTGAGACAATTCTCCAGCCCAAGGTGACCTGGAAAACAGTGGGAAAACTCTGTTCCATGGGGTTAGGTGGCAGCCCCACCAGAGTGAAGAAACTTCATTCTCCTGGGAACAGCCAAGAGAGCACCTGGGAGCTGTGGCTTACAGCAGCAGAAGCAGTTTCCTGACTTGCACTCCAGGAAGAACCAAGCACAACTTGGATGATCAGCAGGGAGACTTCTACCAGAATGAGCATGAATCTCAGACCCTGAGTGGGGTTGTGACACTCAAAACAGGTGCTGCACTTAGTGCTGCAAGCAGCCCAGAACCAGGAAACAGAAGCAGGCCCCTAGGAGCTGGCAAGCAGGACCCTTTAGGCAGCTGCACCCTGAGTGCTTAGCCCACTGAAGGCAAGGGAGAGGAGAGAGACTTCAGAGCTCTGTCCTTTGTCCCTGGAACAGGACTCTGGGGCTCTGATCACATTCAGATCCTGAATGCAGTCCATAGAACAGGAACCACCCCCCACCTCAGGACATGGTAGAGGGGTGTGCTTGTGGTCATTCACAGACCAGGAGAGCAGCCAGAGCTTCACATACTGAAGTCCCCTGTTGGGGTGTCCCAATAAAATTCAAAAGCTCAGGAAGCCCCCCAAAATGAGGTACATGATGGGGAATTGAGTAAGCAGGAAAAAAAAAGGAAACTGGGGCAGCTAGGTGACACAGTGGATAAAGCCACGGCCCTGGAGTTAGGAGTACCTAAGTTCAGATCTGACCTCAGACACTTAATAATTACCTAGCTGTGTTGCCTTAGGCAAGCCACTTAACCCCATTTGCCTTGCAAAAACCTAAAAAAAAGGAAACTGACCATTGACAAATACTTTGTCTATGATCCCAAGGAGAATCAAAATACCCAATCTGAAGATGAGAAAGTACAAGCTACTACATATAAAGACTCCAAGAAAAATGGAAATTGTGGAACAGAGTTTTTCCACTATTTTCCAGGTTGCCCTGGGCTGGAGAACTGCCTCACTGGATCTTTCTCTGGGCTCAAAAAAAGTTTTTGAAAATCAAGTAAAGGAGATAGAAGAAAAATTGGGAAAAGAAATGAGAGAGATGCATGAAAAAACATGAAAACGAAGTCAGCAACTTGGTCAAGGAGATCCAAAAAAAGCTGAAGAAAATAACTGTTAAAAAACCAGCTTAGGCCAAATGGATAAAACAGTTCAAAAAGTGATTGCAGAGAAGAATGCTTTAAAAAGCAGAATTGGCCAGATGGAAAAGAAGATAAGAAAGCTGTGTGAGGAAAACTAATCCTTCAGATATAGAATGGAGCTAAAGGAAGCTTATGATTTTACAAGAAATCAAGACATAATACTTCAACACCAAAAGAAGGAAAAATTAGAAGAAAATGTGAAACATCTCATTGAAAAAAACAACTGATCTGGAAAACAGATTCAGGAAAGATAATTAAAAAATTATTGGGATACCTGAAAGGCATGATCAGGAAAAGAGCCTTGACCTCATTTTTAAAGAGTTCCTACAGGAAAATTGCCCTAATATCCTAGCAGCAGAGGGCAAAGTAAAACTTGAGAGAATCCACCAAGCTCCCTCAGAAAGAGATCTAAAAACAAAAACAACTCCCAGAAAAATTATTGCCAACTTCTAAAACTCCCAAGTCAAAGGGAAAATTTTACAAGCAGCCAGAAGGTCATAATTCAAACATCGTGGAACTGCAGTCAGGATCACACAGGACTTAGCAGCAACTATATTAATAGGCTAAGCTATTTTGTATAAAAGATTTTTTTTTACAATGAACTTTTGCAATTATATGGAAGGGGGAAGGCAAGAGGGAATGAGGGAACTCAGAGAGGAAACAGCATACACACTCCATAACATATAGACATCTAGAGTAAAAAGGAGAAAAGGGGGACAGGGGAGATGTGGATGATAGAGAAGAAGGTGAATCATAGGAGAGAATAGTCAGATATAACACAGTTTATTTATTTTTTTACTTTTTACAAGGTGCTGGGATTGGGTGGTCTGTCCAGGACCACAGGGCTGGGTACTTGCTGGGTCTTTGGGGTGGTTTGTGGACTTGGGGCCTCTTGGCCCCAGGGCTAGAGTTCTGTCCACTGCACCCTTCGGCTACCCTACAGTACATTTTAGAAGAGGGACAGAGTGAAAGGAGAGAGAAATGTAATATATGGTAGTGGGAAGGAATGGATGGAGGGAATTACAATCTGTAACAGCAACTGTGGAAAAATATAGAAGTTACTTCTGTCATGGACTTATGATAAAGAATGTGATTCACCCAAAGGGGAAAAAAGAGAGAAGAGAATCTGAAAATGAACTAATGGTAGAGAAAATATTATCAATTAAATTGTGGTGATGGAGCCAACACTCAAAAATAATTAGGACTATGGAGATTAAAAGTCACTAGGTACTTGAAGACAATAATTTCAAAAGAGTAATGGGGATAAAAGTCAAGATTATTCAAATTTTTTTAAATGAGTGTGAGAAAGTACAGTGAAAATAGACCCTTTTTAACTTTTTGAGGTACAAATACTAGGCAAAATAGGACAGAAGCTTGAAAAACAGTTTCTTAAGAATTTTTATAAGAGGATAATCAAGTGAATATTTAAGCATTAAAGGAGTTAAAGAAAGAAAGATGGAGGCATCAGAACATGGTATCAACACCAACATTGGAAGGATTAGCCTTAGAAAGGAAAGACAACTTCTTGACTAAAAGAAAGAAAGTGTAAAGGGACAATCAGAGAAATTTTAAGGTGAGAAAAATGGAAATTGGGTAAGTTTGTGCTAAATGATCTCAATTTTCATAATAAAGATTGTGAAATCATCTGCTGAGGACAGAGGGGATTGGAAGTTTGAGAAATATAAAAAAAGATTTGGAACAGTCACACTGGAGAATGTGTCAGGGAATCAACAAGTGTTGACTAATAGGACAATCTAGAATAGATTTTTCCTTTCCTGTGAGTTATCTATAGCTGCATCATTCCAGAAAAATCTCAGAAGTCAAAGCCATCATTTTTATTTTCTAAACTTAAATTTTTCAGGTAATGACTTAGGTGTAAGTCCTCCATTAATTCATTATCTGATTCTTCTGGATTCATTATTTTCCCTGGTTTTCTTCCAATCTTTCCTCTTCCCCAGAGTTTTATGATTATTAAATTACAAGGACTATTCAAATCCCTAAAATAATTTTATGTCTACTTTATGTGAATGCTTTCAATTTTTTTATTAAGCATCTACTATGTACAAAGCATTATACTGAGAGCTAGAAATTACAAAGATAGAAAAAAATTGCTTAATCCCCTGCCCTCAGGGAGCTAACAATCAAATGGGAAGAAACCACATGAATCTAAATAAGGAGTGCACAAAGTAGAACAAAGGACAAATCAAAAGACCTAAATGAAGGTCCCTTATCCTCAAGAAAACATCCCCAAAAGGAAAGATATTTCCTTTCAGCTCTAGGAATCAAGGAAGGCTTCCTGGAGGAAGTTACAACTGCAGGAGGCCTTGAAGGAAGTTTTATAGCAAATGTAGTTGATACAACAAAATTCTGGGAATGGAACAAGCACTCTCTTTGTCCTCTTGGCACCACAGACTATGTCTGCACGTGCATGATATTGAATGCATTGGGACTGAAAGCAAAAACTCTCTCATTCATGACCAGTCACTCTGAAGCTTATCTGTTCAAGACTTGGGCTCACATTTTCTTTCTCTGAAACATTTAATGCTAATATCTAGCCATCATCTGCTCCTTTCTCATCCTTTCTGGCTGCCTTCAACAGTGCCTTGTCTGCACTGAGTATAATGCTGCCTTTGGCAATGGGATTATAACACAGAAGCTGCAGCTGAGATGTGGAGACTGTGGGTGGCCATGACTGCCTCCATTCTTGCAGAGTCCTGGAAGTGTGTGAAACCTGCCAAGGAAATCACATCACTCCAAACTCCCCGGTACCAGTGTACATTCAACTGTCAAATACAGTATATAAATCAAAGCTTTGGAAATGAAAAAGAAATTTTCAGAAACCTGGTAGATTGGATACCACTAAGTATGACCTCTCAAAACTCAAGCCTGCATCTTTATCCAGTTAATTCTAGTTGCCCATTTCCATTCCCCAAGGAGAAATCTTAGATGCAGATAAAAGAAGAGGTGATATGGCCCTATACTGGGACATAAAACCTGATCTGATCAAATAACAAAAAGAAAACTATTCATAAAGTTAAAGAACCAGTCCCTATGTTCATGACAAACTATATTATGTCCACACTCATGTGAAGACACAAGTAATCAAACAAAAATTATATTTTAAATAAATAAATGCAATTGTTGTATAGAAACTGTTTGAAATACACAGACATAATCAATACTTATCAAATAGCCAATATGAACATACCTGATCTATTATCATTATAGTTTTTTCCCCAAAATGTGCGACAAGGATGAGTTAAACAGAAAATTAGCTTATACAAATATTGAATAGATTATTCAAAGATGTTCAAAGAACATACTATGGATTTTTGTAGTTTTGACACAATTATATATATATGTAATACAAATATATGAAATGTGATTATTTACTACCTATGTGTATATAAAAATGCCCTTTGACTCCAAGTTTTATCACACACTATGCCGTGATGTCTATATCTATGTGAGCATGTGTATATACACATATACACTCACTCACATAGATACCCCACCTTGAAGTAGGAACATGTACACACACACACATACATACACACACACACATACACACACACACACACACACACACACGCACTTCAGTGGATCACTGAATACATTGGATATGCCATCTACTAGTATAAATAGAAATGCACTCCTATTTTCTCATTATGTCCATATCTTTCCGAAAATCCTCTCTAGCGGAGTCACCCAATATGCTCTGGACCTATTCAACTGCTGTAAAGATATAAATGTAGAAAAATTGATATGCACATATATTAGTAGGTATGGTTATCATCAAAACATTATAAAAACCTTTCCAACACTATTGCCTTGTATAACATGAGCAAGCCTTTGATGAGGAAGCAATTTCTTGAGAAACTGTATTTGTGTACTATGAATGTTTTTACCAGATTTAAGATTTTATTGGAGCAGAAGGTTTTAGAACCTTCTTCATGCCTCCAGTCTTTGAATATAGAATATAGTAAACTTGAATAGTGGAAAAGACTTCATCAATGTTATTCCAACACTTTCTCACAGTAACTCCCATTCTTTTGACCCCTATTTACCATTTGAGAATAAAAGAAATATCTTATCCTTTCATTATACGAACATTACCATCACAGCATTTAGCAAAGGAAGGGATAGTGGAGGTTGTCACAGTCCAGTTCTCTTATTATCAGGCAAAAAACCTCAGGCTCATATAGGGGGAGTACTTTGCGACAGGTAATAGAACTAGGAGCAGAGAATTTTGCAGAATAAAGTTATTATACCAAAAAAGTCCCCCCAAAACCCATAATGTTGAATGATTCCAGGATCTTTGCTTTAAACCTAAACCACAACTAAATTAGATGCTCATTGCAAGAGTTACATGTTATGCCTTACCACAAAAGGCTTTTAACTGACTTTAGATAAGCATATTATGCTGTGGACAGGGTAGAGGAAGATGTATACATATTGCATACAGACAGATTAATCTTTCCCAAAGTTGGGGTGTTTAAGTTTAATTCTGAGCTAGTTGAATTTGGAACCCTCTTCCCAAATGTGATGATAGTGTAAGGATCTTTTGGCTATCAGGCTCTGGAGAGCTTAAACAAAGGTATATGGATTCCTTTTTTTCCCCAAAGTGGACCAAAAATCTCTCCACCCACCAAGAATAGAAACAATGTAGTCTTGATGTGTTAAATTCAGGATTACAAATAGCTCCTTGAATCTGATACAGACAAAAATTTTGATGAGTGATCCTTAGTTTATCTAGTCAGTCTAAGTAAGAGTAGCAAATAAGGATTATTATAATTTGTTTTAGCACTTGCCTTTTCTCACTTATTATTTATCTAATCAAGGATTTCCTAGCCTTTTGTGCATCATGTACCCTACTGTCAGTCTAATGAAAACCTATGGATTTCTGCTTAGAATAATGTTTCTTACCTATATTCATAACTGACAAAAATGCCAAATTTCAGTTATAGGCTAGTAGAAGGAAAGACCAGTATTGTAAATATGTTATAAATTTCTCATTTGATTCTCACAACAATCTAGAAAGTAGAGGCTGTTATTATTCTCCTTTGCAGTTGAGGAAACTGAAGCAGACAGAGGTCAAATACCTTCCCCAAAGTCATACAGCTAGCAAATGTCTGAACCTGAATTTGAACCCAGATCTTCAAGAGTCTAGAACCAGTACTTTTCCATTTCCTGCCTCTAGTTAGGTTGTGAAAATAAAGATGGAATTTTTTTCCCCATTCAGTTTTATGAACCACCTGAAATCTATCCATCCATGAACCCCTTGGATAGATTTAAGATTAAGAATCCTTGATCTGGATTTTAAAAATAGGAGTCACTACTAACCTGAGTCCTCAATAATCATTGAGATGAAAATTACATTTCTGATTTTGTTTGGATCATCCTTTCCCACATATTGGTAGTTCTTTTTTCCTCTTCCCTAGTTAAGTGTTTGATAAAAAAATTATAAGTGTATGAATATATATGTGTAATATATATATATATATATATATATATATATATATATATACCCACATATCCACATATGTGTGTATGTATATAATACACAATAGGAATCAGCTTCCAAATGTTGGGGGTTGGGGAAAGGAGAAAGAATTTAAATGACATCTAAAAGGGAGTTTCCTCTTTTAAAGTAGACTATAGAATCATAGATTTATAGTTGGAAGGAACTTCAGGTTTGATCCCCTCAATATGAATAAGGAAACTAAGCCTCACAGAGTTTAAATGAATTGACTCAGTTCACACACGTACCGAGTAGCGGAGAAGGGGTTTCGACCCTAGTCCTGTTCTCTACATCTAGTCTTCAAATGCTACCCCTCCCTATTTCACTTCTCTTTTGTATGGAAGAGTAAATTCAACACTTTCAAAGATCTAGGATTTCATCACTGTGAGCACCTCCACAATCCCTCCATGTCTAGGTTAACATCATCTCTAACTGAAAGAATTTATCATCTGGGGTTGAGAGGGTGGAGTGACCTCATCTTGTCATACATAAATTGGTCCTCAGACAATAGGAAACAGTTCATCTCTCACCCAGTACTTTAAAAAACCATGTCAGATTGGTAGGACCTGCCAAAACTACACCCCACTGAAATGCTGATGAAGAAGGGAGAGGGTCATCTCCTATACTGGGTAAGGCATCAAAGGAGAACTATGATAGAAGGAAATTGAGAAAAAGTTTTAGTCATTTAACACCTTACTTTGGGTTCATTTTGGAAAAGACCTGGATTCAAAGCCAAGTTCTGCTACTTATAGCCTTTATGAATTGGAGTATATCACAACTTTTGATGGTCTCAGATTCCTCACCTATAAATTGGAGTAGTTGTTCCTTCTAGCACTAAGAAGATGGTCCTATGAATATGTAGTTATTAACTATGCACAAGGCATTGTGATCAATACTAGGAATACAATGATAAAATGACAAGGAATTTTTTATTCTACTATGAAACCAAAATCCACTGTTGATCTTAGGAATGTTATTGAACCTTTAAGGGAAGGAATCATTAGGGTTGAATGTTCTGTCTCCAGAGGGAAGGACTGATTCTCAATATAGTCACTCCTGCCAAAACCCTGTGAAGAACAGGTAACAATGGATTCTTTCCAAGCAGTTTCTCATTCATTAGTTTATTCAATCAACAACCATCTATCTAACTCCAACTGAGACACATAGATACAAGTAACATCTCATTTTTACCCTTATAAAATTTCTACTGTAGTTTTGTGTGACCTGAGATTTCAAGGATTGGAGACTTAGTTCTGCAGCAAATCAAAATATAAGTTATATAAACAACAAGAATTTCCACTAAACCTTTCTTTATTTCAGTCCACAGGACTAGTACTTATAGCATCAACTCTCTTCAACGAACACTGCCTTGAACTAACTTCCATTCTTTTTGCATACACTTCATATTCCCAGTGAGGTTGGAAGTTTAAGGGCAGCAGTCCTTCTTCATACAATCAGCATCTCCCACATAGCATGGCTTAACAAAGTTCTACTCACAAAGGATAGAGCTCTTATAGCTTTGATCCTACAAACCTTATATCCCTTGATTGAGGTGAGAATTCCCTCAAGTGCTAAGAAGATAGGACATTGCAGTGCTCTCTCATACAAGAGGTCCTTGACCTTACAAGCAAGAAGATGCTTCACATTAACTGAGAGTATTTTTAAAATCAAGATAAGTGATTGAAATCCATAGTTTACTATCTCAGAACAGTTTCTATATGCTAATATCCTCCTGGAATAAACTGTTATTAGTCAATTATAAAAGCAAGCAGAGAGTAATTATTAACAAATTTTGCAGGCTTATTTTTAGCACAGTCCTTTACAAGGATGCCTTGCTTGGAAGTGCAGTGGCACATTTTGCTTGCTCCTTTTCTCTAGGAATTTTGAACTCTGCCATCGGTCAACCTGTACCTGTGATTTCTTCTCAGTTTAATGTTTTTCCCATGGCAACTCAGAATGGTTTTTGGTCTCGGTCACTAAATGCCATTTACTGTATTTCCAAGTCAAATAAAATAGACAAAGTGATATGCCTAGAAAAACATAAGAATTCTAGAGGAGAAAACAATTTGAATTAAACTGTCAACATTAGTTGCTATTTTTCAGGCACCATTGGTCAAAATACACACAAAAGAAACAATTCTACAGTAATTGATAAATGGACAAAGAATATAAACAGGCAGTTTTCAAATGAAGAAATTAAAGCTATATATAATCATATGAAAAAGTTTTCAAATAATTATTGATTAAAGACATGCAAATTAAAACAACTATGAGGTATCACCTCATACATATCAGATTGACCAAGATGACAAAAAAGGAAAATAATCAATGTTGGAGAGGTTGTGGGAGGATTGGGACATTAACACACTGTTGGTAGAGTTGCAAACTAATACAATCATTCTGGAGATCAATATGGAGCTATACCTAAAGAACAATAATATCCTTTGACCCAGCAATACAAATACTATAACTATATCCAGAAGAAACTGTAAAAAATGGGGAAAGTCCCACAGGTTCTAAAATATTTATGGTAGTTCTTTTTGTAGTGGCAAAGAATTGGAAATTGAGAGGATGCTCATCGATTGGGGAATGGCTAAATAGGTTAGTAAATATGAATGTTATGGAGTACTATTGTTCTATAAGAAATCATGAATGGTTGAACTCTAGCTAAGCATAGAAAGAATTACAGGAACTGATTGCTGAGTGAAAGGAGCAAAACCAAGAGAACATTGTACATATTAACAATAACATAGTGAGTTGATGGATGCAGCTCCTTTCAGAAGTTCAGAGAGCTAGGACAACCCTGGGAGTCCTGTTATGGACAACCTCATCCACATATAGACAAAAAAATAAAAACAACACAGAATCTGAATAAACGCTATGTTTACTTTTTATAATTTCTCTTATGTTTTTCCTTCCTATCCTATGGATACACAAAATGACTAATATGTAAACATGTTAAACACAAATGCACATGTACAACATTCACTGGACTGTTTGCTGTTGAGGGGAAGGGGGAGGGAGGGTGGAAGAAAGCTATGCAACTTATAAATATGCAAGTGAATGAATGTTGAAAAGCTTTCATAACATGTAGTTGGAAAAATAAAATAAAATATCAAGAAAAAAGCAAAATAAAAAAGATGAGCAATTCTGGACACTTTCCTGGTAATCTGAGTAAGGTTTGACCAACTCACAGAGTTTGAGCCTTTAATTGAGGGTGCAAAATAGCTTCTTATGTAAATTTTTATTAAACTGTCACCCATTTTCTGCCTTCCTCTCCCACTCAGTAAAAGAAATTCTCTCAAATTTTTTGTCATATCATGTTAAAATAAAAACAGTCACTTAACAGGGAGAAAGAAAAAAATAGATATCCTCATCTCAAGCTGTTCCCACAAATGCTTCTGAATAAGCCAGTTATCATGTCCAAGAATCAGTCCAGTGGAGATTAGATCGTGATTAGATCAAGGACATCAGATTCTTATCATAAGCTACTGACTCATTCTTCATTCCTAGGCTCATTGAATAACCTTTACATTTAGTTTCACTCAGCCCCACTATTAGGACTAAGCAAAAATTAGCACTTCCCCTATTCTGTCCATGGAGGACAGTTTACCATGTAGATTTCCATGAAGACCTCATAACTAGCCCAAGTACATAGTTAAAGAGGAACTGATAATGTAAGTGTTACAGAAGCATTAATTAATCTGTGCTACAGTAGAAAGAGTTTTGACTCGGAAGTCAGAGAATTTGAGTTTATATATTAGGTGATTGATTAATGATGTCTGTCCTTCATTCTCAAAGTTGACCATGACATCAGGAAGGTAATACCATGACAAACACATGAACTGGATTTGAGTGAGGGGGTGCTGTGCTAAGTCACCAGTCTCATTTTCTCCTCCAGAGCCATTTGGGTCCAGTGGCCAGATATGAATCAGGACAACTGGTCATGGCCCTGGATGCAAGGCAATTGGGGTAAGTGACTTGCCCACACAACTAGTAAGCCTCAAGTGCCTGAGGCTGGATTCAAACTCTACCCTCTTAACTCTAAGGTCAGTGCTCTTTCCACTGTGCCACCTAGGACAACCATGGGAGTCCTGTTATGGACAACCTCATCCACATATAGACAAAAAAAAAGAAAAACAACACAGAATCTGAATGAACACTATGCTTACTTTTTTATAATTTCTCTTATGTTTTTCCTTCCTATCCTATGGATACACAAAATGATTAATATGTAAACATGTTAAACACAAATGTACATGTACAACATTCACTGGACTGTTTGCTGTCAAGGGAAGGGGGGAGGGAGGGTGGAAGAAAGCTATGCAACTTATAAATATGCAAGTGAATGAATGTTGAAAAGCTTTCATAACACGTAGTTGGAAAAATAAAATAAAATATCAAGAAAAAAGAAAAATAAAAAAGATGAGCAATTCTGGACACTTTCCTGGTAATTTGAGTAAGGTGTTTGCGTTTTTGTCTGTGTGTATGTGTGTGTGTGTGTGTGTGTGTGTGTGTGTGTGTGTGTGTGTGTGTGTACCGGTCCTGGAGTCAGGAGTACCTGAGTTCAAATCCGGCCTCAGACACTTAATAATTACCTAGCTCTGTGGCCTTGGACAAGCCACTTAACCCCATTACCTTGCAAAAAACAAACTAAAAAAGGTAATAATAATAATATTAACAATTTCAGAGGGTTGTTATTAAAGTCAAAAAAGATAATATCTTTAAGGTATCTTGAATACCTTAAAAGATTATATGAATTTTAGCAGTTGTTACTATTCAAAATCTTTGTCTTATATCTGACCTGTGTAACCTTAGACAAGTTTCTTAACTGTACATCAGTTCCCTCATCTATACAATGAAAGGGCTATAACAGATGACTATTACAGTCTCATCAAGTTCAAGATCTATGGTCCTGGGATTGTAATTATTTATGTCCTGTCTAGTCCATTTCAGTAATGTCTTTTGCATATAACCCCTTCTTTCTAGTCTTACTTCTAATACCAATAATGCAAGACTCACATCTAACTCTAATACACCTCCTCCAATCCTATCCTCACTACCTCTCTAATCCATCCTTCATATTCCTGCCAGAATAATCTTCCTCATGCACATAGTAATGTTATTCCTCTACTCACAAATCAGTGGTTCCTATGTTTTATTTTCAACCTTCTTTACTTAGCATTTGAGATCCTCCTCATTCTTGTACTATATTACTTTATCTTATTCTCAACAATTCCATTCCATAAACTCTATACTTCCACCAAACTAGGTTAATCTGTGTTGTCCATCTCCATGCTGTTACTCCCATTGGTCCTTATGCTTGAAATATACTCCTCGAAGTACTCTCCACTGCTTATATTGCCCCCCCACCCACATACAAAACACTTTTGTTGTTGAATATATAATATCAATACTCTGAGGTTTTGTGATTTCATTCAAGTGAATGCCCCCTTGACCAGTGCCTTGATAATTATATGATTCCACTACTAGACTAGTGTAAATAAAAATAGTCAATTCTATGATGACAGGAACAGTGTATTTGCAAAATATTGACATCTCTCAGTATCTAATACAGTGATCTGAACCAGCAGGAACTTAGTGTCTAATGAATTTCATGATTGAAATTAATGTTAAAAATCCATTCTCCAATATACCACAGTAATATTAGAAATCTTATTCCAATATAATGTCTTATTTACAAAGTTCCTAATAAACAGGAAATGTTCAATGTTGCAATGTTAGCAATCATTCAGAACTGCTATTATATCATCATCAAAACTTGTACAATGAACTAAGAATGTAATATAACCCTGAATAAATCCATTTGCTAAAAATAAAAATGTCAGTGGAAAGATAGCATTGAAAAAGAATGAAGATTTCAATTCAAATCTCATCCCCCCCATCAAGCACTTGCTGACTGCTGTAACAATAGCCGCCCCCTCCTCTAGGCTCTAGGTCCCTTTATTGATTACCCATTTGTTAGTTCCTATATATATATATATATATATATATATATATATATATATATATTACTTTATATGATGAATTCCATAAAGGCACGGACTCCATGTATTTTCTTTGTAGATCCCATAGTGCTCTATGTAAAGAATAGATCCTCCCTCAATCAATCTTTGCAAATTGAATTATGAATAAATCTTAAATAGCCTATAATCAGGGTGTGGTGCAAGACTCCCCCGGAAATCTACAAGTTCCTCTCCTAGGGAATCCCAAGGACTAGCAAATATCTTTACATTTCAGGAATAGGTTAAAGACTGAAAATGACACACAAAATTCACAGATTCCTGGATTTAAATACTATGTGCAATGACAGATGGAGTGATATTGTTGACATTTTTGGTTCTTTACCTCCTAATCAAGGTCACTCTAGACAATCACCACATCTGAATGGGAGTCAAGAGACTTCTGTGACTGAAAAAAAAGAATGTGTAGCTGGTTCAGAAAGGGTTCAGAAAGAAATTTCATCAATCCTTAGTCCAAGCATGTGGAATAAAAAGTTGGCTTTTATGAGAATAGTCAAGCAGAACTTAATGGAGGAAGTCAACTACCTTCTAAACATTACAGAAATTGATGAAGAATAAGGCTACCTTATGTAAAATGCCCCACTTGCAATGATGTCATGGTCAGTGAAAACTTGAGTCATCTCCCTTAAGGAACAGAGCTGCACTGAGGTTGCTGCCTTAGGCTGTCATCTTGCCAAAGGGGTACAAGAGAAAGAGTCATTTGGACCTATTTCCTAGTCATATTTAAACTCATGAATAAGCAGTAGCTCCCACCCTCTCCCCCAGTATTTGCAAGAATCTAATTTTTCAGTTACCTACTAATCAATGTCAAACACTCCTAATGGTTCTAGTTACATAAGAAGTGTTGCCAAGTTAACTATACAAGTGACTTTCTTATAAAAAAATAATCAAACCCCAGAACAAGGGTTTTTTTTTTTTAAAACAGATCCATTTAAATTATTCTTTGGACATTTAAATCATTAACATCTCTTTATCTGAGTCATTCTATTATAATTCTCTGTGTTTGTGTGTGTGTGTGTGTGTGTGTGTGTGTGTGTGTGTGTGTGTGTGTGTATGTCCTAGTCTAGTGGACATTCTGGTTCTATGAAATGGAAAAGAAAGCAATAAATTTGCTATACTCTTCAGAGAGACAGGAATTCTGATAGTGCATTGGAACCTTAAGTGATTAGGTTCTAATAAGACTACTTAATATCCTGCATGGACTTATAGACACATATAAAGATGGTACAGGGAATAGAGTATAGGCCTGGGGGGATCAGGAAAAGCTAAGTTAAAATGTAATCTATGTAATCCTGGGCAAGTCAGGCAAACCTCTGCTGCCTTAGTTTCTATGTTTGTAAAATGAGGATAATAATGACAGTTATCTCATGGGATGTTATGAAAAATAAAATAAGATAATATTTATAAAATACTTTTAAAACATATAGATAAATTCTACTTGCAATTATTATTATTTCTGGTGTTATTTCTAGATGGGCATCAGTCATTTAATCTGAAATGATTATATTCTCAGGGAGAAATGTTCACAAAATGTTTCAATTGATGTTCATTCCATGACATCCTCTGCATCCAAGCTTTATGACCTTCAACAAAAAGTTAGTTGAGCTGGATTTGACTCCACAGATTCTTAGATGATCAAAACTAGAAAGCACTTTTGAGATAATTAAGTCAAAACCCCTCATATTACAGACACAGTTTAGACTCAGAGACTATAAGTGGCTAACCCAAGGTCACAAAACTAATGAATGATGACAGAATTACACTGGAAAATGAGGCCTTCTGACTCTATCCAGTTCTAGACCTCTTTCCTAGGCATTCTTTACCTATCTATCCCCTTCTCTCCTTTCTCCCTCTTCCTCCTTATTGCCACTAACAGCATGATGATAAAAATTAGTTAACCAGGGTTAGGATTAATGGTAAAGTCTTCAACAGCTTTTCTTGACACAAAACATTTAAAAAATACTATATATACATGAAATGATTTGCCAAGCACTCCCTATTTCTAAGTGAGGAAACTGAGGCAAATAGAAGTTAAGTGATTTGCCCAAGATCACACAGATAATTAAGTATCTGAGGAGAATTTGAACTCAGGACTGTAAAAGATCTAAAGAAATACAAGCTATGTTACTTGGTCTGAAGGAATATACAATATTGATGGAGAGATGAGAAATAACCATATAAGTGACAATAAAAATTTCCAATAAGAATGGTTAAAGAGAGATGTCACAAGGCAAGATATGATCAATTAACATGAATTTCATAGACGAGGACTGCTGCTCTAAGAGTTCAAATACTTCATGCTGGTATTATCAGAGAGGATTTATAGAGACAATGTAATTTGAGCTAGATCTTGACTTTTTGGACAGGTAGAAAGGAAGGGGATGACAATCCTTTCAGGGGAAATGAAGTAATCCAATAATGAAGTGTGGCAAGAAAGAATGTGATATATTTGTGAAACTGGGCAAACCAGTTTGTTGGAGGTATGGGATTCCAACAGTGAAGTAAGTCAAGATAATAAAGTAGAATGGGGCTAAATTGTGAGTAACCTATAATACCAGGCTAAGGACTTCAAACCATCCTGCAGGTAATGAGGAAACATTAAAGATTTTTTTTTTGAGCAAGGTAGTGATATTTCTGAAGATAAGTTTAATATTACACCATAAGACAGTTTTAGAAAGTGTCAAACTCAAATAGAAATGAATCTCTGCCACAGCATGTTGAACCAGAAAACCACAATTAACATTTGTGTCATATAAATATTTCTTCATTTTGGCCAATATTGATACTTCTGGACTGATACTACTTAATAAGGAGAAAACTGCTGTAATAATATCATAAAGTAAGGTTTAGCCCTAATATATCTCCTCGGTGTTGTCTGTAATTTGGCCATGAGAGGAGGGAGTGGAGAAATTTCCAAAACTAAATTGTAGTTTATAAATGATAATTTTATTGTTATGACAACTACTACTACTAATATTAATAATAGCTAGTATTTATATAGTGCTTTAAAATTTGCCAAGCACTTCACAAAATAACATTTTTATCCTCATAACAACTTTGGGAAGTAGATGCTTCTATTTATTTCCATTTTATATATGAGGAAACTGAGGCAAACAGAAGTTAGGTGATTTGTCAAAGATTACAATAAGGAGGCAGAATTTGAAATGAGGTCTTCCTGACTCTATGTTCAACATCCTATCCATTGTACTAGGTAGCTGACTTGAAATTCATATATAAATAATTATATCCATATCTCATTATATTTGGAACAATATAAATTTAATATAGCAATAAATAATACTTGTGTGGTATAATGATCTGCCTTAAATACCTGGAAAAACATTAAGTCACAAATTGCCCACTATGGGCAAAACTAGAGGCAGGTAGATGGCACAGTCAATAGAATGACATGCCTGGAGTCCAGAAAACTCAGCATCAACTACAACAAATTAATAAGCTGTGTAAAAGTCCATAGGATGTCAGCATTAGAAAATATATCCAAGGTCAACTGATTCAACCCATACATGGACAGAAGCTCCATGTTACATGATCCTGGCAACTAATCATCCTGCCTCTGCCTGAAAATCCTCACTTTTGGAGAGCTCACTATACTCTGAGGCAATTCATTCCCTTTTGATCTACTCTAAGCTTTAATAAAAGTTTTTCTTATATAAAGTTAAGGTTTTTCTTCTCCAAAACCAACATCTGTTGGTCCTAATTTTTTCCCTCTGGAAGCAGAATGTGCCTGCAATGATGCCACATCATTTTACTCAGTCTGGGGTCCATGGTATAAGAAAGACTACCTAACAAATGGTTAAGACTACCTAACAAATGAGGTAACAAGAAATTAAACCCCCTTAGACAAGGGACAAAACAGATGTGTAATACCTTAAATATTGTGATAAAATTCCAGAATGCATTTTTGTCTTGTTTTGTTTTAAATAAGCAAAATTAAAATACAATAGAACTCATAATTTTGAGGCTAAGGGGAAAGAACCACTTTATTTCACATTATGGCAAGAGGTTGAAAAAACCACTGTATCTAAAAAGGACATGTACTGACCAAATTGAAAAGTATCTGGCACATAGTAAGCATTCAATAAGTTTCTGCTGAATGAGTGATCTATGGTAGAGTAAAGTTTAATTTATAAAAGAAGAAACATTTTACAATTGCTCACAGAGCATAGAGTAAATTTTAGGGTTTATGGATTGAGATGAATTATATATTAATACAGACAATTAGGATAGAATATTTCATGATGAATATATTAGTGGAAAAGAAAACAAAATTTTTGTGAGGTCCAAAGTCCTCAGTGACTGCATGTGCCTTTTAACATATTTTTGGATTTTCACATTATATTTCCATATTATTTGGTACATTTTAAGCATTCACAAATATTTACAAAAGCTTAAATTAAAACCATAAGCACAAAGTAGTTTCATTCCAAAGCAGGATCTTCCCCCCACCCCCACCATCAAGAATATAAACAAGAGGAGCTTCACTTATGGATAAACAGTTCATTTGGGGAAAAACCATAGTACCCAGTACCCAGCCCATCCTTTGTTATTACATATAGGGGTATCATTGGCAAGAGACTGAATCCTCTAGCATTTTTGATACTTTCAATTTGGCTCATTTTATTTCCAGTTTTTTATTTTAAAAAAGAAATTTACTTTGCAACAATTCGTGAAAAATAAACTTTTATAACTAATCATCCTCTTAATGCCTCTCTCCTAACAGTGCAAAATCATTCATCCACTCTGGTGCAACCTGAAGACCGGGTCTTCAACTTCTAATTAAGGTATTTGTTGCAGGGTTTTTGCCAATACAGTGTCTTGTAAATATCAATATAGGATGGTATTAGCTTCTACTCACAGATACTATATAAAGCATGTGACCTTCTTCAGGTTTACACATTTGTTTGGCAATACCACTTACAAAGAGACTTCACCGGACTTAAGATAGATGAGTTGTTTATAAATCTAAATAGGACACTGGTTCCTCTCTGGGGAGAACTGTTTTTAAGTCTTTTTTTTTTCTTTGTAGTTACACAGATTGCATTGGAGCCATGGAGCTTTCAGGCTGACTGAAGGAATCATTCAAAACAAAGCAAATCCTAGCCCACCCTCACTCTTCCCCACCCCCCATCCCTACACTGGTAATGAAGAAATTTTAATTATCAATTCACCATTTTGACGTTTTTATATAGACAATTATTCTACAAAGGAAGGATAAAGTTCTTACTAAAAACAGAGCCCCAAAATAATCGTCTCTTCTTAAGTCAGGATTGAGATATTGTGATTAAATTAAAAAATACCCACTTTTTTAACATGACATTTCATAAGATTCTACTTCTCTGTACCAAGCAAAAATTGCCTTCACGTAAAGAAAGGATTTAATGATTACTCTGCTTCCTCCATCTCCATAGTGACACCATGCAAACAGCCTGTTCCCTTCTGTTTTATTAGACCTCTCTTCCTCTCTGGAAAGTCATAAATCAAACACATATACACAAGCCTGAATTACAATAGTAAGCCCCTAGACAAGCGAAGGTGCAGCAAGCAGTCACTGAAGTGAGTTATTTAATTAGGTAAGTGCTCCAGTTAGGATTAATTTTCTCTATCTTCCCAATTCACCCATCAAGACTTGACTTGAGGAGCTGCTGTGACTAGGGGGCAGTTGGGGTACCCCTTAGGGCATTGTTTCAAGTCAATGTGCCAATGATGAGACCCAGTCAGAAATTCAGTGGCAGAAACGAAGCACAAGTTATCGATCAAAAACCCAGGAGGAGGGGGAGTAGAGAGGGATTTGAATAAAGACCAGCGGGGGAGGATACCGGGAGACATGAGACAGGGCACATTCAAAAACAGGTGTAAAGGCTACAGGTATTCACTCTTCCGCGAACCAGAATTAGGTTCCAGGTTAAAGTAGCCTCCTCTTCAATCAGAAAACAATTATAAGTAAGAAAGAAAAGAAGGCAATTCAGTGAGGAAGGAAGAGAGCACAATTTGGCTTAACAATTAGAGTCTACTCAGACTCCTTATCCTTTCAAGTGAGGGGCTACTTTGATTCAAACCTAGTTTCCTGTGAACCCCTGCATTGGGTATGAACTCTGCAGAGAACACAGCAGATTCTAATTCCTGTTATTTTTCCTATTTTTCTGACGGGCACACAATTGATATATGCTGGAAGCTACTCTCCCTTCCTCCCTTTTCCTCTATCTCTTCCCCCTTTCTCTGTTCCCTTTTTCTCCCGCCCCCACAAGTTTACCCATCTTCACCAATGAAAGCTAGATCAGGTTACCTGGGCTCTCTCCGGCTTCACTGGTAGAGGTGTCAGTGAGGATGTTGGGGTCACTCTGAGACCTGCCTCTCGGCAGAAAGCAACCAGTCCCTTCTTCTGATGCAGCCATGGGGAGATCTCAAAGGCAAGCTAAATGGACATACATGAAACCAGAGAAACCCAGCTGGCCAAGGTCACAATAGGGGGATTTTTTAAAAAGGGTAAAAAGAAAGGAAAGAAAAAATGGAAGAAGAGTGGAAGAAAGGATTTGGATTCAATGCAGTCGGACAATAGCTTCAGCCAGCTCCAACCAGAAACATCTTCTCAGCAGTCTCCAGGAAACCACCATCGAGCAGCAAAGGGTTGGTTTCTTATTCATTCATTTTAATTTCCCTTTGCTTTTTTATTTTAAAAAAAAGTTGAACCAGGAAAAAAAAAACTTTTCCTTTTTTTATTTTTATTTCAATCTTGGAGTTGCAGAAGGGGTCTCACTGAGCCAGCTAATCTTTAAATGCTCCATCCCCCCACCCCACCCCCCACCCCCCATGGAAAAAAAATCTTTGCTCTGGCAGTTGCTTTAATCTGAAGCTGTGCTTGGAGCATCTGTTGGAAAACATTAGGATTCTCCCATCATGCCTAGCGAGAGATGCCTGACGTCACGTGTAAGGGGAGTGAGAATGGGGGTGGTGATGGGGAGGGGGTTGGTAAGGCTCAAATACCTGCACTGCATACTTTTAGGGGTTTGGATAAGGGCAACTGGCAGTGAGCTACATGTAGCTTTAAGAAAATGAAATGTGAGGTACGACCCTTAATTTTCAACTTCTGATTCTTCTCTTCCTCAGTATTCATTTTAGGGACGGTAAAGGGAGTGGGGGCAGGGGAGGGAGGAGACCCTGCTTCTACGTATGATCAAGGCAGGGCTGAGCTTGTAGGCAGCTGCAGTCAGCAGCAGTTTCTCACCACCCCTTCCACAAAATCCACTGGTACCTAGAAGCAGAAAGAATATACATGGTCTCAGGACTTCTGTAACAGGACATCAGAGAGTTGGAAACCACAGAATGAAAGTCTCTTCTCTATCACCCTTCTGCTTGATGATTCTCTACTCTTCCTTTCTGCTTCCTCTCTCCATACCCCCAGCAACCTGCATACTTTAACCACTTCTTTCAGTTTTCCCATATTTCTCTTGCAAAGCTAGTTGGAATTTGACAAATGGACTTTGTGCTTAAGGGAAAGCAAATGAGGCCAGTAAATTGGCTGTTGAGCCTCATATGAGGTAAAGAGCTGGAAGGACCGATTCCAAGACTCCCCTCCCAGAGTTATTAGTTCTTAGAGCACTTTGTGCCATTACAGAAGTTAGGCTCAATGTTTGATCCAGGTAGGAATAATGTGAGGTAGCCTCTTTCCTGTTCTAGTGGGCAGAATGTAAAATAAAAACCTGAATCTGGTATGCAGGGTTTTCACTCTAAACTGAAGTAGTTGAGATATACACAGAAGACACTTCTTAAATGCTTAGAATGATGCCAAACTCCTGGAAAGACTAATATACTAAATAATGAGACTTTACTAGACACACCCATTGATTCTAACAAAGAATCCTTGGATCAAGAATTAGAAGAGATGATAGAGATAGTTGTGAACTAGATAACCTTCTCTAATGTCCCTTTTCCCCTCTAAACTTATAATGCCAAAATAATAAAGCCATAGTCTTAAGAGTTTAAAAAAACCCTTTAGGGGTGGCTAGGTGGTGCAGTGGATAGAGTACCTTCCCTGGAGTCAGGAGTTCAAATCTGGCCTCAGACATTTGATAATTACCTAGCTGTGTAGCTTTGGGCAAGCCACTTAACCCTATTTGCCTTGCAACAAAAAATAACCCTAAAAAAAAACCCTTTAAGGTAAATCTCTAATTCAAGCCCTTCACTTTAAAATACAGATGAGGAAACTCAAGTCTGACATCCCATCTATTAGTTTTAGAGACAAGGAAGCAGCTCAAAGAAACTAAGTGACTTGGAGAAGACTTTAAGAAAATGCTTTGATAAATAAGATTTGAACAATAAGCACAGTGGATTTTTTTTTTATTTTCTGCACATTTCAGTCAATTGTGTGACTTACAAATGTGATCTTCTTGCAAAAGTCCTTCTCTTGCTTCCTTATACCTTCAACAAGGATCCCCTGTGTGTGTACATTATTCTCATAAAGACTTTATACTGATGGGAATTAGGGATATGGGTCAGAAGATATTTACATTTTCTTGATTGTCTTTTTGAGATTAATAAGATTCATTTTCCACTGAAGCAGTTAATATCTTCCCTTTTCTAATATAACCCTCTAAATAATTGAGAAATAGTGCTACAAAATTGTGTTAAATCCAATATGGAACTCTTGTTAGTATAGAGTTGGTTGACTTATAGTTCTCCCAACTTTTTGAAGTGCAATTTATTGACAATAAATTGGAGGGAGGAGCAGTTCCATATATGTGGCCCATTTCTCCAAGTCATTTATGCCTTCTTAAATTTGGAAACAACATGGGCAGGCAGTGTTTCTAAACTTATGCCCTCCAATGCAATTAGATCAGAATGAATGAATACCTATTTTTCTAATAGGAATTAGTTTTCTGGAAAAAGAAAGAGAAAAGACTGGATTGCATTTAGTAAACTATAGTGTTTACGACAATTCCAAGCTGTTATCTGATTGACAACTTGCCTTTATAACACCATTATTTTCATGAAGATTCTGTAAGGCTACAACTCATGGAATAGTACAATCTATAAAAAAAATCAAAACTCTGGATGACTGGATAAAGGTGATAATATGCAAGCTGTATAGCATCTCTGCAACAATGACCTATATGCTAGAAATGGCATAAATAATAACTAACAGGAAACAATAAGAAAAGAAAGTGGGTAAAACAGTACTGCATTATTTAGGCAGTTAGCTGGTAGAATGGAAAGAAAGCTGGGCCTGGACTCAGGAAGACTCGAGTTCAAATCATGCTTTGAACCCTCCTAGCTGTTGGCAAGTTACCTAATTTCTGTCTGCCTCAGTTTCCTTAACTATAAATTGAGGATAATAATGCACCTCTTTTGCAGGGTTGGAGTGAGGGCACATAGTAGGTGTTTAATAAATTTTCTTGCCTTCCTTTTTTCCCCAGATTTATGAAGTGTTTTTTTTTTATCCTGAAGGAAAGTAGTGTGAGTATTTTTATATTCATTTTAAAGATGGGGGAACTGAAGCTCTTTGCAGCAAAATATCTGAGGTAGCCATTAGACCCTTAACCTCTACTCTTTCCAATACTTTGTGGACTGATCATCTACCAGATTTTTTAAAGTTAGTAATGAATCTAATCATCACTATTGAACTATCCTGTCTGTCTTCCAACACCTCACACCCTTGTAAATACCCTGCCCCAGATTCTTGCTAGCAGTCTCTCCTATAGGGTTAGCAAAATGGTTGATTTTTTTTAAATAGGGGAAGAGTATCATGAAGATAAAGTCCAAAATAAGACTAAGGTTTCAACTTAATCTAAACGAAATCCCATTTTTTATCATCTAGCATTTTAACATTAGGAGACAGATTATTAATAATAATTATAATAATTTCCTTTGAAGTAGTCCTTTAAATTAAATATTTTGATCTTCAAAACAATCTGATGAATTAGTACCATGGTCTCACACAACTCTTAGGGTTATAACTGGAGCTAAGGTCTACCACAAGCTGAATTTAGAACCAAATTATGCAGTTAATAAGCCCATTAGGTTCTCTGATACATATTAATTATATTTAAACAAAAAGTGAAACAGGTCTCGGGCAGCCCTGAAGTCAAGAGGAACTGAGTTCAAATCCAACCCCAGACACAATAATTACCTAGCTGTGTGGCCTTGGGCAAGCCACTTAACCCCATTTCCTTGCAAAAACCTAAAAAGAAAAGGGAAGCATTCCCTACTCAAGAAGCTTACAGTCTAGGCATGGAAGATAAAAAAAAAAACATAAAAGCATATTCAAAAAATAGATACAAGAAAATTTGAAGGGAAAACACTAAGGGGAAACAAAAAAGACTTTATGTTGAGAGTGACATGAGTTGAGTTGTGTATGAAACTAGGGGATTCTAAGAGGCAAAGTTGGAAAAGAAATACATTCCAGGTATGGAGAACCATCAAAGCAAACACATAGAGATAGTAAACTTAAGGAACCATAAGAAGACCAGTTTGACTGGACCTGGGTAGTATGCAGAGGAATAATATATAATAAGACTAGAAAGATAGATTGAACTCAAATCATAAATGGCATTAAAAGTCAAAGAACATGAGTTCAAATTCTAGCTGTTCTCTTTACTATCAATTTGACATAGAGTCTATCACTTAATCTTTTTGGAGATCAGTATCTGTCAGATGAGGGCAAGGGAGGTAGATATTGGAGATAATCTCTTGAGCTGTGATGCCATGATTTTACTTCCAGTGCAATTTCAACTATGGCATGGTGTCTTTTGATAATGAGTTCCATTTCGAGGCATCATTATACCCATCTTTTCAACTGGAGCATTTCCAGATATTTTGCTGTGCCTGAATATCTGTTTTAGATTATGAATTCTCCTTCACTGATTTGAGCCTCATGTCCTTGCAGATTACATCTGTCTGCTATTTTCGAATTCTGCTTCTAACCTTTTTTCATTTTCATCACATTAATTCTCCAGGCTTACTAGTCTCTGAAAATTCCCAATTCTGTAGCTTGCTTTTCCTCCTTCAATTACAATATATTTTTAGCTTTTTGGAGGGAGGAAAAATCAGCTGTTCTACATTGACTTATAAGACTTCCAAAAATAAAGGATGACTTTATTTCCCACCTAACCTCAACCTTTGAAAAGATTCAGCCATTGTTTCGGTCCTGGATAGAACAGAATTCTTATTTTAAAATATAATATCCTTGGGGTGGCTAGGTGGTGTAGTGGATAAAGCACCGGGCTTGGAGTCAGGAGTACCTGGGTTCAAATCCAGTCTCAGACATTTAATAATTACCTAGCTGTGTGGCCTTGGGCAAGCCACTTCACACCATTGCCTTGCAAAAAAAAAAACCCTAAAAAAATATAATATTCTCATAGAAATTGTCCTTTCTATGTAATTAACTACAAACATATTGTGTGATTATTTCCAGAATTCTTTACAAATCTCTACTACCATAAAATGACAACCATTTTATTTAAACCAATTTTCCCCTAAATATTTTTTTTATTTTTGGAAGGCAGCCTTTTGGAAGGCAGTGACTTGCCCACAGTCGCACAGCTAGGTCATTTTTAAGTATCTGAGGAGGTCACATTTGAACTCAGTTTCTCCTGACTTTAGGGCCAGTGCTCCATCCACTGTGCTATCTACCTGCCTCTTCTCTTAAACATTCTTGTTAGAATTTTTATAATGAACTTTTGACTAGTCAAAAAAAAAAAACAAAAAAAATCACAATGAAATAAACATATGAACCTTCATGGAAGGATCTGAGCAACCATGAATTCAACCACACTCCTCCTGGGCAATAATGCATTTCTTGCACTAAAATCTAACAAGCCTCAAAAGCATTTATTATTTGAGACTATGCTGCTCCTTGAAGGCAGTGACCATGTCTAATTTAATCTTCATATCTCCTAATTCACCTAACATATTATAAGGCACATGGTGGAGGTCTCCCTTCCCCTAAATCATCCTTCTAATGTTTAAAGTCTATTGAAAGGAAAACTTCAAAATAATTAAAGGATAGCAGTGCAGTAGGAAATAGATGATACTAGAAATCAAGGTTCCTGTGCTCTAGTTCTGCTTTACCACTGACTGGCTGGTTCCCTCTCTAGAATTCAGTTTTCTCTCCTGTAGAAAGAAAGAATGGACTAAATGCCACTCAGATATTTGTAATTTGCATTTTTAAAAAAAATATGAGTCATAGAGTGTCTAGGTTTCCTCACCAGCTCCACTTCCATTATTCAAAAGCCAATACATGAGTAATAATCACACTCTTCATATTTGCTTACTCTACTACCCTTGGGAAATCATTTCAGGTTTACCTTGGACACATTCTGAACAATAACAATCAATGAGAAATTTATACATGTCATGATAAAGACAAGAAAATGGACGAAACAATGAAAAGGATAATGGGTGGCATTCAAGTCTAACCTTGCTCTTCAGATTTCCATTAGCTTATGGCAATACTGTCATCTCCTTAGTAACTGAACTTAGATGCCCAGAAGGGGTTATAAATCTGCATTCCCTTTTCATTCCTCATGAACACTCTGAGGTAAGGGAACCAAAATTATGTTGAATTCTTTTATCAGTGAAGGTTTAATAGCATCAGCAATAAGCCTTTATAGAGCACCTTTTTGCTGTTGTCGAGTCATCCTAAAAAGAACTCTGTCTGACTCTTTGTGACCCCATGAACTATCACAACCCATGCCCTTCTCTCTCCCACTGTCAGTCTGTTTAATGTTTCCATGACACTATTTATCCATCTCATCTCTGCCATCTCCTTTTCCTTTCGTATCCAATGTTCCCATCATCAGGGTTGGGTTTCCCCCCATGAATCCTTTCTTCTCAATATGTGACCAAAGTAAGCTTCAGCTTCAGTATTTGACCTTCTGGAATCTACAATGTACTTGAAATTATGTTTGGTGATAGTAAAAAATAATCAGTTCTCTCAAAGATAAAACATTCATTCTATTCAAGGAAACAAGTATATACAAAATATATTCAAAGGGTTGAAGAGGATATTAGAGGTTATCAAACAAATAGAAAAAGATTCCTACAGTTTGTATATTGATTTAGGTAAAAACACAAATTAACATCAACTACATATATTGTATTTTTATATATTTTGTTAAACATTTCCTAATTATATTTTAATTTTTGCCCTTCGTACATATATATATATATATATCAGTGTTATAAATACAGATTTATAACACTGAGTTAGAACCACTTTACAAATAAATAAATGGAGGTCCACACAAGTGAAATGATTTGCTCCCATACATGTAGGAAGCTGTGGGGCTAGAATAAGAATAAAACTTTCAATTGGGGAATGCATAAACAAATTGTGTAATGAATATTAATAGGCCATTAGAAATGATGAAAATGAAAAATTCAGAGAAACACATGAAGACATAAATGGATGCTGAGTAAAGTAAGTAAAATTAAGAAAATAATTTATATAAGAAGGAAAAAACCAAAACAACCACCATCACAAAACTACCTAAAACTGAAAATCCATAATTATAATGTTTAAGTTTGATATCAGAGAAGAGTTGGGAAAATACATGTTCTTCCCTTTAAAAAATTTAAATAATTTCTACTTTTTCCAATTACATGCTAAAATTTTTAACTTCAATTGAAAATTTGAGTTCTCATTGCTCTCCACCCCACTCCCACATTGAGAAGGCAAGCAGTTTGATATAGGTTATACATGTATAAACATGTATATTTTCATATTTTGTGTTAGTCATGTGAATGAAAACACAGACCAAAAAACAAATAATAAAAATAAAATTTAAAGAATGTATATACTTCAATCTGCATTCAGACTCCTTCAATTCTTTCTCTGTAGGATAGCAATTTTCATCAAAGGTCCTTCAGAATTATCTTAGATCACTGTATTGCTGAAACCAGCTAAGTAATTCACATTTGATCATCATACAATATTGCTTTTACTGTGTACAATGTTCTCCTGATTTAGTTCACCTCACATTGTAACAGGTCTTTTAAGTCCATAATTTTTTTGTGTGCATTTTTGCTCATCATTTCTTAAAGCATGCGTGTTCTATCACAATTATTACACTACAACTTGGTTCAGCCATTCTGTAATTGACAGCTCTCCCCTCAATTTCCAATTCCTGGCTGCCACAAAGAGAACTACCATCAATAATTTTGTAATAGATGTCCTTTTCATTTTTTTTGATCTCTTTGGGATACAGACTTAAAAGTGCTATTTCTAGGTTAAAGGGCACACACAATATTACAGCCTTTTGGGCATGGTTTCAAATTGGACTTGAGAATGATTGGATCATTTCACAACTTCAATAACATTTGTTTAGTCTCAATTTTCCCCATATCACATTTGTCATTTTCCTTTTCTGTCATATTAACCAATATGATATGTATGAGTTGATATCTACAATTATTTTAATTAGTATTTCTCTAACCAATAGTGACTTAGAGCAATTTTTCATATGAATATAGTTGACTATAGATGGCTTTGATTTCTTCATTTGAAAACTGTTCATAGCCTTTCATCATTTATCATTTGGGGAATGACTTTAATTCTTATAAATTGACTCAGTTCTCTATTTGTGAAATGAGGCTTTTTTGAGAGAAATTTTCTGCAGAATTTTCCATGCAGTTTTTTATTTTCCTTACGATTTTTACTTCACTGATTTGGTTTGTACAAAAACTTTAAAATCTTAATATCATTTTTCATTTTATATTCTCTAATGTTCTCTATCTCTTGTTTAGCTATAAATTTGTCCCTTATCTATATATCTATCAGGTAAACTATTCTGTTCTCCCCTCATTCGCTTATGGTATTAACCATTTATGTCTAAATCATTTTGATCTTATCTTGGCATACAGTATGAGATGTTGGTCTATACCTTGTGTTTGCCAAACTACTTTCCAGTTTTCCCAGATTTTCAAATAATGAGTTCTTGCCCCCAAGCTTGAATCTTTGAGTATCAAGCATTATTTTATACAGTTATTTATTACTATCATATACTCCCATTTCTTAGCCAGTACCAGATTGTTTTGATGAGTAATGCTTTGTAGTACAGTTTGAGATCTGGTATAGCAAAGTTGTTTTCCTTTATATTTTTAATGATCCCCTTGATATTCTTGACTTTTATTTCCTCCAGATGAATTTTGGTAATAGACTATCTAGCTCATAAAATATCTTTGATATTTTGATTAAGTAAGTTAATATAGGAAAAATTCTCATTTTTATATTGGTTCAACCTACTCATAAACAATTAATGCTTTCCAGGTGTTTAGATGTGACTTTATTTTTGTGAAATGTATTTGTAATTGAATTTATATATTTCCTAGGTTTGTCTGGGTAGGTTTACTCCCAAGATCTCCATTCTTTGTAAATGAATGAAGTATGGATATAGAATATTGCATATCCTTTCAGATTTGGCTGTTTTTGCTGAGTTGCTCTTTATCTTTTCTTTTTTTCATTTTTTTTTGTCACAAAGAGTAGCTTATTAGATGATGGGGGAGAGGATATATTGAGAAATGAAAATAACATAAAAGCAAAAGACATTAATAATTTTTTTTAATATAAAGAACCTAAATCCTCTGACTTCAAATCTAGCACCTATTCCATTAAACCAAATTACTACAGTTTCCCAGGTAGATAGAGATAAACTGGAAGAATCAGAAAAAGGTTCTTATAGAAGGAGGCAAGTGAACTGATCCATAAAAGGAGCTAAAGAAATTTGATGGATTAGAGCTAGAAGAAACCTTAAATATCTCCCACAAATGAAGAAGCTGAGACCCAAAAGGAAATTTCATCCAGAATTACAAAAATAGCATAGTTAAGACTCTAAGAATAAAGCTATATATTTCAAAAGGAAAATTCATCCAGGATCACGTGAATAGCATGTAAAAAACTCTAAGAATAAATCTATAATTTTAAGAACCAATGGACCTAACAGAGTAGGGATTCTAAACATAGTGTCCGAAAATTTCTGTGTTTGTCATCCACAATACACACACACTGATAACTATCTTTCAGTATAACTGGTCTCTTTTGAAATCCTATTTTATTTTATACACTTAAAAATATCCTAGGAAGGGGTTCACAGACTCCATCAGACTGTAAAAATGGTCCATGACTACAAAATGTAAATAATCCCTGGCCTAGAATCATAAAATATCAAAAATGAAAGTGATCGTAGAGATTATCTAATCCAATGCTTTTATTTTACTGATGAAATAATTGTGGCCTAGAAATGGAGAAATCATTTTCTATGGAAAGTCAGTGACAAAGATATGACCATAATAGTCTTCTTGAGAACTTTTGACTGTATAAGAGAAGACTTATGAGGAGATAAAATTGGTCTCTTTATATGACAGGCTAATATTTAGTAAAAGTATTAAATGATCTGTTTGGCAATACAGAGTAGAATTATACAAGGATAATAATGGATGAACATAAGAGACATGGATTTTGACTGGATAGTAGGAAAAAACTAATAATCAAAGCCACCAAAACTGGAAAAGACATCCTGAGGAGCTTGTGAGTTCCCCAACCTTGGAAGTCTTTGAGCAGAAATTAGATGAGCCCTTTGAAATTATTGGGATTCATATACTTAAATCTTCTCTGAAAATCCTTCAACCTTGAGATTTTACAGTCCCTAACTCCCTATTTCAAAGTTCATCCCATAAAAAACTTGATGGTATAATACTAATAGTCAGAAAAGAAATCTTTCAAAATCACTGCAAAGACTGTTCTTTTTTGGAACACTTCAGGAAAGAATGTATATAGTTGATATAACATGAGGTGGAAGTAAAGGTTCAAAGATATATGACAATTTAAAAAAACTTTACTAATAAATTTTATTTTGATGGAGGAGGATGGGATATATTGGAATATTTGTTAGATTTATTTCTGTTTTTTTTCAACATCTTAAACATTTTGCTTCAAAGTTCTTACCAAGTTAATAAAAGTACAAGTCAAATTGAGAAACAGCCACAGAACTCCATTTTGTGTTGCATGTTCTCAAAGTCTATAGTACAAATTATATAATGCATAAAGCTGATTAAATTAGATTGTTATAAATGATAGGAAAACTGATGCATAAAGCCCATTCAATACACATACGTACAATCCTCCTCTGAATTATAAGAAATCATATAGTTCCTTTTAACTACTTCTCCCTAGTTAAAATCATCTCTACCTTCACAGCTCCTCATGATCATTACTTTTTAAACTATCTATATAACCAATATTGATCTCTTCTTTCCTTGTATTCCTAGGACACATCTTTTGAATGATACCAGTCAGTTTTATTTCCTCACCCTTCTGAAAATCATTTGGAAGCAGAAAACGTCTCCAGTTAAACCCTTTTGGGCTTAGCTCTATTTAGCATAGGACCTACCACCAAGTTGGCATGGAATGCTATGCAAATATGAATTCAGTACATAACTACTAAAGCACATCCTCCTCCCATATCCAGGATTTATAGACAGTTTCTCAGAACCACATTTTAATTTTTTTGTCAATTCATTTTTTAAGTGTTAAATAAGGGGAAATAAGTGATCTGAGGATTGCTTTAATTAATAAATATAGGTTGAAAGCCCAAAGTTATCTTTGGAGGAATGGAATTATGTTAGTGGAAAAACTATTATAAAATGATATTTTGGTGTATTATCTAATTGAAACTAAATGATCCTTCTAAAACTGGGGGTTAATACAATAGGAAAGTTATCAGCCCAAAAGGATTTGATGCTAACGCTTAGAGGGTTAGACAAAATTTATTTACAAACTTTCTTTAGGAGTTGATGACTAATAGTTTACATCTCTCCATTTCAAATCCATGCTCCAAATAACTCCAAAATAATCTTATGTCAAGGACTGACCCTCTCATTCCCTAGCTGCAAAGTCTCATATGGTTGTCGATTGTCTTCAGGATTATAATATACACTCCTCTGTTTGGTATTTAAAGACCTTCATCAATTTGGCTCCCTTTTACCTTTCGAACTTTATTCTATATTACTCTCTTAGTGCACGTTATATTCTAGCTGGTCTGGCGTATTTCATGATGCTCAAATACAGTGTTTTTTCTTGTGCCTCTTTACCTTTGTAAAGTCTTACCCCAGTCCTTAAAATACACTCCCTCCTTCCTTCTACCTCTTCTGTTTCCATCAAGGTTTAGCTCAGATGCTAACTCTTATGGGAAGCTTTCCCTTTTTCAAATTATTTTGTATTTACTTATTTACATGTTGGCAATCTGAGTAGTATATTAACATAGGAAGTTTCATAAGGGAGATAATATTTTATTTTTGTTTCTATATAATTTCAGTGTCTTACACATTATGCGCAACTGATCAATAGCTGTTGGTTGAATCAGAAGATAGTTTAGCTACTGGATGATCTAAGAGCTACGCACAAGGACCATCTAACCAAAGTGTTAAAGGGAGGGCTTCTAATGTTGAGTGATGGAGTATCTGCACTGATGAAACAATGGATCTTTCAAAATAATGAAGTAAGATATTGATCTGATTTTTCAATCCTTTATTAAAATAAGTGTACAGGTTTTACTTCAGTTGATTTACCCTTCAGTATAGATTTGTTTCAATGCAACACTCTTCAGAAATATGATCAACTAATATTTTACAGGACAAAAGTATCTTAGCATAGCATCTGGTAGGACTTATAAATTAGAGAAAATCTACAGCATTAAGCTTAGAGGCGATGCTTACATTGAATTCTATAAAAACACAGATGGTATCTCTAAGGTTTTGGATCAAAAATGACTAACAAGCCTATACATAAATATAGATAATGTTCATGTGTTTACAGAAACTATGACACAATTATAGAAATGTATTTTTTTAAAAGACTACAATTCATTAAAACTCCTGTGCCACTACAAAATGGGTGGGTCTATTGGGAATCTTAAATTTGGGAAATTAATCACTTAGACAATTAGATTCTTGAACATTCATCATTCTATTTTAGTAAATTAGCCATTCTGAGATTGCCTAAGATTCCACAAGGAGTAGATTCACAGGCCCCCTCTCTATAAAGCAGAAGAGTTTCAGTTCAATTATTTTTAAGCATCAGGGAGCTCTCATCACTATTCCAGAATGCCACTCATAAAGTTTCTGCTCCTCTGAATAGGCTTTCAGGGACTAATTCTAGAATCTGTTACTCAGGTCATAAGAATTTAGGATCATGGACATAGAACTAAAATGGATCATTTAATCCAACCTTTACATTTTTACAGAGGAGGAAACTGAGATCCAGAGAATTTATGTACCTTGTCTAAGGTCACAAAGTAGGAATTGTCAGATAATTGAACACATGTCCTCTAATATCAGAGTCACTAATGTACCAATCTAAATCCTAAGTAACGCTCCAGGAAACTATGTGAATATAAAGGCCTATTTTTTCTCACTTCATGAGATTATTTTGGTTAAAGCTAAGCACAAATACAAGTAGATAACAAACATATATAAAGTAAATGCAAATTAGTTTCTGGGAGAAGGGAACTACTCCCTTCAGAAATCAGGAAAGGAAGGACTTATGTAAGAGACAGCATTTGTGCTGAACTTTGAAAAAACTTAGGGGTTCTTAAAGAGTGAAGAGGGATTGATTTCTAGGCAGGAGGGAAAACTTGTGTGATATGGGAAATATTGATATCTAGACTGATATGCAGTTGTATGGGCAGAACATATAGAAAGAAAGAGGACAGGCAGAGACAGACAAATAGATATACTACCTATACATTTACATATATTTGAATGAATATTTATGTATATAAACATGTGTGTGAGAGTGTATGTTAATGTGCTATCTATCCAAGAGACAGATAGTTTTGTTCTTGGTTTTTTTTAGGTTTTTGCAAGGCAATTGGGGTTAAGTGGCTTGCCCAAGACCACACAGCTAGGTAATTATTAAGTGTCTGAGACCGGATTTGAACCTGGATACTCCTGACTTCAGGGCCAGTGCTTTATCCACTGCACCACCTGGGCACCCTGACAGATAGTTATCTATTTGCACATATTTTTATTGATAGAATAAGGTCCTTGAAGTCAGAATTATCTCATTTTGTCTTTGAATCCTCAATATGTAGAACAGGAATTAAAACCACACAGCAATCAATTAATAAATGTTTGTACACTGATTCAGCCAATTTTTTTTTCCGTGTAACTAAATATAGCTAACTTTAAGTAATCATGGATTTTGTTTAGGAGGTCCTTTAATATTCCAGGGTTTTTTATCATCAACATATTATTATCTGCATATAGGTACATAGAACCTTACTATTTCTGTAATTTCCTCTTCAATTTGTACTTTATATAGGGCAAATTCCCTGACATCTTTAGCTCTAGCTCATGCTCGCACACACTCTTGCTCTCTCGCTCACTTGCTCTGTCTCTCTGTCTCATACTAATAATCAAAAGGCTTTCAAACAAAGTTCTTTAGAGGAATCTTGTATAATGACATGGATTTTATGCTTTATCAAATCAAAATCAAATTCAGTCATATTTATTTTGAATTGATAATAAAAAAGGAAATAGATAAAAATATCAGTGACAAAGACTTTCACTATTTAGTAAAGAAATCTAACTGATATAATTCAATCTAAAACAAAGAGACTAATAGCCTAGAAATTTCCCTATATATAAAACACAATCTTTTTGCCAAACAGAGATATTATGCCCAAAGACAATACTAGTTTAGGACATAATCTTGTCTATAAAATTTAATGTAGGATAATGTTCAAAATTGTAAGTTGCATTGCTCTGCCTCTTAAAATAGAGGGAAGCAATGAAGAAATAAATAGTTTTAAAGTAAATTAGCAAAATACTCAACTAATCCAAATCATCCTGAAGACATATAGGATAAAAAATAGGAAGAGAACAATGAACAGACCAAAAAACTTTTAAAATATTCAAAATTTTACTTATGGATTTTTCCTGAATAAATAATATTAACAAGAATAAAAAAAATCATGATTCTAACACTAAAGAAAATACCTTTGACTAAATGCACATTTCTGTAAAAGAAAAAACTACTAAAAACCATATAAATGAATTAACCTAAATATGGCAAATAGTAAAATCAAGAGCCAACATAATACTTAATGGGGATAAACTACAGTCCTCTCCAGTGAGATAGGAGTAAAGCAAAAATGTCTTGATAGCAATATCAAATTGCTATTTTTTGATATGGTTCTACAAATGTTAGTTAGAGAAGCAATATGAGGAAAAAGAAACTGAGGCAGAGATGGGCCAAAATTAATCTTTTAAATATGATATAATAACTTAAGGAGCCATAGTCAACTAAAATTAATTGACACAATAGTTTCTGCAGTTTTAAGATAAAAACGTGAATCTATGTAAACATCAGCATTGCTGTAAATTACTTCAAAAAAAAGTCAGCAGAAAGTCATAGGAAATGAAATTCTATTCAAAATCACTACAGAACATATAAAATATTTGTCTATCTCCCAAAGCATACACAAGAACTATAAATAGAGTGAGGACTGAAGATGCAGGCTGACAGAAGTACTCTATTTTGATCACTAATTGATCCCTTATCTGTATGTTAGGAAGCTCCTATATACCCCCAAACTAGCTTAGTCAGTTTCATTTAGATAAGGAATGCAAGGCTCTCTTGATAATCAATTCAGTAAACTTCAGGGATGCAAGATCACAAGATCAGCAAACTTTCTTAACCACAATGCTCTAGTGATAAGTCAATATAATCAGAAACCCAGGGTTCTGGGTTCTTGATCAATTTCTGAATCCCACTGTACTCCCATCACCACCACTACCACAACTACCACCACCTATCCTTATCAATGGAGATGGAAGACCAGGAAGTCACATATTTCCATGCTTGTGAGTAATAAATTGCCTGATTTATAATCCTTGCTTCTCTTCACAGAAAACAAATAAAAAACTGTCTTTACATAAAAATAGACCTAAAAAAGGTAAAAAAACAATATTATTTCCTTATAGCTAGGCAAAGTCATATTATAAAAATGACTCTAATATTGAAAATAATTTGCTGATTCAATGCCATATCAATCAACTCACTTACTTATAAAACTAGAAAAAGGAATCAATAATATCAGATCACAAACTATAATACAAGTCAACAATCACTGAAACTATTTCACATTAGTTAAGACATGTGTAGGTTCATCTGTAGAGCACATTAGATATACAACATACAGAAATAAAAGATAAGTATCATTAAGCTAAATACTCAACTACTGGGGATAAAGATTCACTATTAGGAAAAAAAACTGCTGGGAAAGTTGAAAATCAGTCTAGTTGAAATTAGGTATAGACCAAATTTTTACACAATTTATCAAGACAGACTCTGAAATGGTCAAAATATATCTCATGGTTGAAATATAAATGGTCATAAGATAAATAAATAAATTATAAGAAAAAGGAAAAACTCCTTTACAACTAAGAAGAATTCATGAACAAACAAGGAAAAAAGAGAATCAAAAAAGATAATGTGAATATTGATTATATAAAATTAAGAACATCTTGCACAGGCAAAATCAGAGAAGTTGAAAAGGAAAAGGAAAATAGTTAACCAGGAAAACATCTTTTTTATAAAGTTTCTCTGATAATTGTATCCTATCCAACAAATATACAGGAAGTGATTTTTATTTATAAGTACAAGAGCAATTATGAATTGATGCTGAGTGAAATGAGAAGAACTAGAAGAACATCATATACATTAATAGCAACATTGTTAGATGATCAACTATGATGGAGCTCCTCTCAGTAGTTCAATGATCAAGGACAACCTTGAGAGACCTGTTATGGAAAATGTCATCCACATTCAGAGAAAAAACCATGGAGTCTGAATGCAGAGCAAACCATACTATTAATCACTTTTAAAAAATTTCTTTATATTTTTTCTTTCTCGTGTTTTTTTCTCTTACTTCTAATTCCTCCTTCATGATATAAATATGGAAATATGTTAAACATGATTGTATATGCACAATCTCTATCATATTGTTCACTGTGGAACTCAAAAGCTTACAAAAGGATGAATTCTAAAGTGTCCTTGCATGTAATTGGAAAAAAATAAAATTTTAAAAAGATAAAGAACAATTCCCCAAAAGACAAATGAGTAAAAAGTATGAACAAATACTTCTCAAAGAAAAAAAATCACTTATAATTAGATAGATGTACATTAAAACTCCTATTCCTTTTACATTGGCAAAAATGGTCAAAAAGAAAATGCCAGATATAGTCATCTGGAAAACAATTTGGAGCTCTGCCTAAAGTGCCAATAAACTGTATGTGTATATATATATATATATATATATATATATATATATATGAATATATACATATATATATATATATATATATATATATATATATATATATACACCTTTTTGAACAAGCAATCCTGCACCAAAGAGATACAAAAGACTTACATGTACAAAAGTATTTATAACAGCTCTTTCTATAGTGGCAAAGAACTAGAAAGGTTTTCATCAATTGGAAAGAATGTGAGCAAATTATAATATATTAATCTAATGGAATATTCTTCCATCATAAGAACTGACAAAAGGGACTATTTCTATGAAACCTGAGAAGACATATAAATTGATGAAGAATAAAATCAGTGGAACTCTGAGACTTATTTTTGCAATACACTCTATGACACCTTCTGACACATAAGTAAGAAATTCAATATGCAGAATGAAACGTATTTTGACATGTCCAATGACAGAAGTGACTTTGCTGGACTAGGTATATTTCTCATGGGAGTTTGTTTCTATTTTTTTTAAATGGGGAGAGATTAAAGGAAAGGAAGAGTAAGGATAGAGTGGAGAAGGAAAGAGGGACAGATACATAGACACACAGAGAACTGAAAGAAATTTATAGTGAACTACAGATAACCTAAACAGCTTTGAAAGTTGCATGTAAAAAAGTAAGTTCTATATAAAATAGAAATTCACAATGTAATGTGCGTTCTTCCCTTTCTGTTCTACTAAGTATGTGGGAACATTCATTATACTTGTGTTGAAAACAGTATTTTTAAATGTCATAAATTTTTAAAAATATTTTCTCCATCAATGACTATAGGGAAATCAAATTTAGTCTACAACATCCATCCTCTGGTGTGCTGAAGTAGAAATGGCACTTAAGAAAACAAAGAAGGGAAATTAATTTGGATTATGTCAAATATATGAAAAGGACCTTTCTTCTGTAAGCACCACAATTCCAAGGATTTCAGGAAAACTAATTCACAATATTTGAAAAACAGTGGATATGATCTCACAATGACAAAAGACAAAGACAGTCTTAGAATGAGACAGACAGAGACATAGAAACACAGGGAGAATCAGGGGAAGATGGACATAAAGAGACTGAAAAAGAAGGGCACCAAGAGATAGAAACATAAGAAACAGAGACAGAACTACATAAGAAAACACCAGTGACAACCTACCTACCCATTGGTTTCTATCTCTATAATCTTTAGAAATAAGTCCTTCCACCCCATACATACTGGAACATCCTTGATAAAGTAGGAAACAAGCAAGCTTACACAGATGCTATTCTATAATAGACATAACTTTATAGTCTTATTATTGCCTTTAAGTTGCAGAGAACATAAAATCCCACAGTTCTCATTGTTTGTTGGCTATTTTTAAAAGTATTATTCAATAGAGCAAAACAATACCTTAAGGGGAGCTGACAAAGTGAAAACAAAAAGTATGGAAGGAGAACAAACTAAATTGCTAGTTTCATCACTAGTTGAATGATTGTAGTGACTTTACCATGAAAATATCATCCAAGAGTGGGTATTTTAGTTTATTATGCACACTAGATTAGCCCCATCATGCTTAGTTAGCCATTTAGAAAGATAATGTCTGACATCAGCCAATTATCCAATATTGGTCATGAAAGATAGGAAAATAAATCATATAGTTACTTTTATAAAGTTCTCCTTTTGATTTTATTTGTGATGTGAAACCACTGTAAAATAAAGGAGCTCAAATGTGTCCTACAAATGACTTTGAAAACTGAACCAAATTCTTCTCCCGCCAATCAAAATCCATGAAAAATAGAAAATCTAATTTTTAATCCATTCATAAAAATGTAATATTCGGTCTATCTTAACCCAGATTGTTTTTATCATAAATGAAAATGTATCTAAGAAAAACAATAATTAGCATTTAGATAACTTTTAATTAAGATTTGCAAAGTATTTTAAAATATCAATTCAGGGACCACTAGGTAGTGCAGTGGATAGAGCACGGCCCTGGAGTATGGAGGAGCTGAGTTCAAATCCAACCTCAGACACTTAATAATTACCTAGCTATGTGACCTTGGGCAAGTCACTTAACCCTACTGCCTTGCAAAAACTAAAACTAAAATAAAATAAAAATAAAAAATAAAATATCAAATCATTTTATCATCCCAATAGCATCTACCATGGGAGGTGGATGCTATTATTACCCCCATTTTACAGATGAGGGCACCAAAAGTGACAGAGGTTAAATGACTTGCCTAGGGTCACACAACTAGTAAGTGGTTAGATTTTAGACACCAGGTCTTCTTGACACCAAGTCCAGCACTCTATCAACCCTCTGATCTATCTGTCTCTACTAACATTAATATTAATAACTTTAATTCAAGTTTTACTATTTGTTGAGCCCCACAATGAGTCAAATGTGTCCAAAATTAAATTTGTAAGAAAAAAATCACCCTGAATTATTCAGCATACATGAACAATTTTATCAGTAGATTTAACCACTCTACCAACAGCTACTAAAGTATAATGAAGTTTTATACTAGTTGGCTTGAATAATTAACCATTTTAATTGAAACTAAATTATATCATAATAATAAAATTCAAAATCCTGCACACTTACAAATTTTTGGTCACATAATCCATGACAGAAAACAAACAAACAAGCTGGCCCTTTATCAACTAATCATAGTTGCTTGTTATCAAAAGCTACCTTCTCTTTTTCATGGAAAGGGATTACTTTTAATTTTATTGAAATTATTTATTGAAAAGATTATTCTTACTTCATAAGAGATCTCTTTCAACAAAGTAAAAGAGTTAATCAAAACTAACAATATAGTGACTCGGTCTGAAAGTACAGACATTTCATATCTGTATCCCCACCCTACATCTCTATTTTTTTTTCTTATATGAACAGGAATCTATTTCCTCTCCTTCCCATCCTTCACCCTACTGAAAAAGAAAAAGCAGGTGATAGATCATTTCTTGTATCAAATATGCATAAGTCAAGCAAAATGAATTCTTTCAATGGATATACAAAAATATAGCTCTATAATATATGTAATGTATGTCTTTTGCACTATAAATTCACCATCTCTCTAATGAAGCAAATGTTTCTCAGGAATCACGAATCACCACAGTTCTTATAGCTTCAATGTTGCCTAATTTTATAGCGTAAAAATGTATATACAATATTCCCCTGGTTCTGCTCATTTTATTTGGCATTAGTTCAGATTCTGCTTTCCTATGTTTCAGTAGGTTTTGTCAAATAAGGAGTCCATATCCTAGTATTTGAAGTCTTTATGTTTCTTGAATAGTAAGATATTATATATTCTAATCTATTCCACTGGTTTATGTCTGTATTTCTTAATCAATGTTAAATTTTCCACATTGCAAAGCATATTCAATTCTATATTGTGAGTTTTTAGAAGCCTCTTCCACTTTTTTATCTATAAAATTAGAGACCCAAAACAATAACCAAATCCTAAAATGAAATATTACTTTAATCACTTTCAAAACAAGAGAAAATATTCATGGAGTATATGTGAGTGAAAAGATAATTGAACTTTTTGAACAGGTCATGAAAAGTAGTCATGATGATGGCAAAAAAGTCAAAGCAAATAAAGAATATAAATGAGGACAGCCTCAACCCAAAGCAGAATGGGGGGGGGGATCAGAAGCCTTGGAAATTAGAGCCCAAGACCATTCAAACAAAATAAGTATCCTTTAAACCTAAGGAATATAAAGAAGATTATGTACCTGCTCCCTGTAATAGCAAAGCTGTTATTTTTGGATTTAGAAGATATCTTGTTTCTTAAGAAGTCTTCTTTGCTAACTATGACTTCTTTAGGGAGAATGCCTGAAACTTGATGTTAGATAAAATATATCTTCCTGTAAGAAAATCACACATTGGCTTCTGTAAAGGGTCAGTGTTAGATCACAGAAAAGAGTTAAAAATAATTCATATTTCCATAGTGATTTATATTGTGTCAAAAAAAATTCCTCACAACAACCTGTAATGTAAGTAATATAAACACAATTACATTCATTTTACAAATGGGGAAAAAGGCTCAGAGCGTGATGTAATTTTCACAGGATCACACTCTTTGTTAATATTAACAAAACAATCATTTCACTCCTATTCTGCCTGTTCAGAACCTCTAGGGTTAAATACAACCCCTTGGTTGTATTTCATGAAAAGCAAAATATCAATGTTCTAACTTCCACTGCAATTAATAATGAATTTAATGTTGACAGACTTCCCTAAGTATTTCAAAAATCATCATTGCATTCAGTTCATTTCAATAAACATTTATTAAATATAGAGCACTGTGTTGGGTACTGAGAAAACAGAGATGAATAATGCATTGTTCTTACTCTTGAGTTTATATTTAGAAAGGGAGCCTATCTATCCCCTAGCTAAAAGATTACCCTAATATTCAAAGACACCCCCCAGATAATAATAGTTAGTCTAATGTCAGAGGATCACAGACCTAGAGCTGGGAGAGACCTCAGAAGTCATTTAATCTAACCCCCACACCTTGCCTATGAGGAAACTGAGACTCAAAGAAGTCAAATGACTTTTCCAAGTTCACAGTTTGTCAGTAGAAGGGATATGAACTCAGATCCTATGGCTCCAGATCAAAAGTTCTAGTCACACTGTATCTCAACCATCTCAATATTTCATTCATCAGTAAACATCTAAGTTGTATGTTGCACTCTATTAAGAAGATAAGACACAAACTGACTAGCTATAAAATTAGATGTCATTACTGACTCCAAGAAAGAGTAAAGGAATCATTGGAAATTTCCCAAAGGAGGTGACATTTGAAATGGATTTTAAAGAATGAGTGGAAATTTCATAGGCAAAAAAACCAGGAAAAGACAGAAGCAAGGACATAGATGTGAGAGATTGGAGTGGAGGCAAGAAGACCTGCTAGGAGGAAAAAACATGAAATTTGAGGGAATATGGATGCTGGTAATGGAAATAAAAGGAGAGGAGGGATTCTGGAGGAGTAGGATTGATGGTATTTGACCAATTAGATATGGAAGATGAGGGAGTGGGAAGAAAAAGATCACTCCCAAGATTCTGAACAGGAAAAAATTGAGTAAATTTTAGTGCCACCAACAGGAATGGTGAAATCAGCAAAAGGAGCAGGAAAAGAAAACAGTCATCTCAGGGTTGGTCATTCTTGTGGAGACTCAAAGATGCCTGTAGATGTGTTCAGAAAACAGATCATGGCCAGAGAAAAAAATTAGAAAGACAGTTGAAAACAGTTGAAGACAGTTGAATAACTAAAGTAAGTTAACATGAAAAATGTGATTGATAAGAGAGAGAGAGGGGAAAGAGAAGAGGCCAAGGGAAGACCCTTCTAGAACACCCACATGGTCACAATCACAGATCATCACAATAACACAGCTCAGAGCTCCATGGGGGTATTTCATACTTACAGAGTCCCTAAAAAGTTGAACATTATATGGTCAGTCAGCCAGTGATGATTTCAACAATTATTGTCATGATAACTGATAGATGGATGATTGTTGACTCAATAAACCAGTGACAAGGGCTATTGAAATAATGTAGAAAGCCAAAAATATCTTTATCCTGTCTCTTCAACACAAATTCAGCATAAGAAAAATATTCTGGGAAGTTTTCTGATCAACCTAAAAATATGCTGTCCCTCTAGAAACAACGGAATCTTTACAATGCTTTTCCAATTCTGTTACTGCTACCTCACAAAAAAAATGAAGGAATGAAAGACATACAGAGGTATGCTGATAAATGTTTAACAACCAGCTGTTCAGGAAAAAAAAGTACTACTGACATTTTAAGTTTAACCTGTATTATTAACATTTTGCATGATTTCTTAATGCTAAGCAATTAAGGAAACAATGGAACAAGTCCTAATTTGTTATGTTTAATGATTTCCAAAATATAAATAGTTACACTGAAAATTTAACAATCAATTTCAGAGCTTGTCTGAGCTGAATCAGTCACACAGATGCCACAAGGTGGCTTAAACTGAGATGGAGAGGAGGCTGAGGAATGAAAAAATGTATGAGTGTGTTATCTCCCAGTTTTATAGTAAAAGCTACAAGTAAATTTTGGTAGAAATTTCAATGCAACAGGCTGACTGTTAATTAAGGTTCAAATAGAGGAGGGAGTAGTGAAAGCACAATCCCCCAGGCTTGTTAAAATGAAATCATTAGTTTAACATATGGAGGTAGAGGACACAGGGGAGAGAACACTCCCTTTGCTGGAGACCTGTCACTTGGAAGTGGCTATTATTAGGAACAAGCAGAATATAAGTTTGCCCAATAGTTATGGGTGCTAAATAATTGTAAGAAAATAGATATCTAGGGGTCAATGGAAGGACATCAGCATTCAGTCCAGAATCAACCTGTTACAACTGAAAGAGAATGGGCTCTAGGTTCAGAAGACCTGGGTTCAAATACCACTCATTATGCTTCCTATCTGGTTGATCCTAGGACAAGACATTAAACTTCTAATTATCTTTCAAATGGTAGTAATATATAGTTCTATAAGAAATCATGAGCTGTAGGATTTTAGAAAAGCCTGTAAAGACTTGCATGAACTGATGCTGAGTGAACTGAGCAGAACCAGAACATTGTACATATTAACAGCAACATTGTGAGACTAATAACCATGATGGATGCAGTTCCTCTCAACATTTCAGTGATCAAAGATAACCCTAACATATATGTTATGGAAAATGACATCCATATCCAGAAAGAAAAATAAACAAAACAAAGCAAAACAAAAAAGACTGGAATATGAATGCAGAACAAAACATATCAAGTTCACTTTTAAAAAAATTTATGTTTTTTTCTTTCTTTCTCTTGGTTTCCCCCCCCTTAGTTCTAATTCCTTTTTCAAAACATGACCAATCTGGAAATGTGTTCAAAACAATTGTATGTGTACAACTTTTACCAGCTTGTTTGCTACCTGGGGAAGAGGGAGAGAAGGAAGTGTGGTGGAAAAATGTGGTAGGAAAAATGTGGAACTCATAAACTTGCAAATGGATGAATGTTGAAAACTACCTTTGCATGTAATTGGAAAAAGTAAAAATAAAATAAAATGAAATAGTAGTAATAATCTTTGTGCTATCTACCACTTAGGACCATTGGGTGGAAAGTAGTCTGATGTTTGATAAACCCAGAGTTCAGCTTCTGGGATAAGAATTCTCTCTTCAATAAAAACTGTTGAGAAAATTGGAAGTTAGTATGGCAGAAACATGGATTAGACCAACATCTCACACCCTACACCAAGATAAGATCAAAATGGATATAGGATTTATATATAGCAGACAATATTATAAGCAAACTAGGAGATCAAGCAATAGTTTACCTATCAGATCTATGGAAAGGGAAACAGTTTATGAGCAAGGAAAAGATGGAGAATATCATTAAAAACAAATTAGATAATTTTGATTACATTAATTTAAAAAGCTTTTAAACAAATAAAACCACTGTAACCAAGATCAAAAGAAATGTAGTAAATTTTTACAATTAACATTTCTGATAAAGGACTTGTTTCTAAAATATATAAAAATCTGAGTCAAATATAAAAAAACAAGCTATTCCCCAGTTGACAAATGATCAAAGGATATGAAAAGGCAATTTACAGATGAGGAAATCAAAGCTATCCATAGTAATATGAAAAACTGCTCTAAATCATTACTGATTAGAGAAATGCAAATTAAAGCAGCTCTGAGGTACCATCTCATACCTATAAGATTGGCCATATGACCAGAAGGGGATTGTTCAGTGTTGGAAGGGATGTAGGAAATCTGGAATACTGACACATTATTAGTGGAGCTGTGAACCCATCAAACATTTCTAGAGAGCAGTCTGGAATTATGCCCAAAGGGCAATAAAAACATTCATACCCTTTGATCCAGCAATGTCATTACTGGGTCTATACCCTGAAGAGATCATGCAAAAGGGTAAAAACATTACTTGTACAAAAGTATTCATAACAGTCCCGTTTGTGGTAGCAAAGAAATGGAAATTGTGTAAATGTCCATCAATTGGGGAATGGCAGGACAAATTGTGGTATATGTATGTTAGGGAACACTATTATTCTATTAGAAACCATGGGGGATAGGGTTTCAGTGAAGGTTGGAAAGACTTGCATGAACTGATGATGTTGAGAGAGATGAGCAGAACCACAAGAATATTGCATACCTTAAAAGCAACATGGCAGTGATGATCAATTTTAATAAACTTGCTCATTCTATCAATGAAATAATCAGGGACAATTTTAGAGTACCTGTGATGGAGAATTCTATCTGTATCCAGAGAAAGAATTACGGAGTTTAAACAAAGAACAAAGGCTATTACCTTCAATTTTTTTTTTAAAAAATGTCTTATGTACTACATAATTTTGCTATCTCTAATATTTTATTTTCCTCTCAAGGATATGATTTCTTTCTCTACACATTCAATTTTGATAGATGTATAGCATGGAAATAATGTAAAGATTATCAGACTGCCTTCTGTGGGGGTAATGGGGGTAGGGAAGAGAGGGTAAGGAAAATAATTGTAAGATTCAAAAACCTTATTTAAAAAACCCTACAGAAAACTACTACTGTATATAATTGGAAAACAAATAAAATGTTAATTAAAAAATTGAAAAATAAAAAATAAAATGAAATGAAATGAAATAGTAGTAATAATCTCTGTGCTATCTACCACTCAGGACCAATGAGTGGAAAGTAGATAATTTTAAAGTATCATAGAAGCATGACTGTATTGTATTGTATTGTATTTTTTGTATTACTGTTCCAAAGTATCTTCCCTCAGTCCACTGATATGTTGCTACTAGAAAACCACCATATTGCTCTTTTGAGCTAAACACCATGTTACTGAGAATGTTGTAAGACTTCTTCCAGGCAATAAGAAGAACCCTTTCTAAGGTGGTAACAGAAGGGATAGAGAAGAGATGGATGGATAGGACAGTTTGGAAAACTCTAGTTGGGTGGAATTGACAAGCTGGAACATGGTTGGTCATGAGATAAAAAAATAGGGAGAAGAAAGGGTTAAAGATAACCTAAGCTTTTGAATAAGTTCAAAGTCAGATCTGGGATCAATCACATCTAGGTTCAACTGCTTACTATTCTAGGATCAAGTCATTTCATTTCACTTTTCTCTTCTGTAAAATGGGGGGGGGGGGGGTGTTAGATTATATGACTTTCAAGCCCTACTCCAGTTTGAGTCCTACTGAAGTCCTACCAAAGAGGTTCTTTGAATCCACATTGTGGGGGACATTGAAGACTCAATATCTTCAAAAGTTGTGCCTGTGAAGCACAATCTCTATTAAGTTTCAACAAATTTGAAAGAAAAGCTTTGAGATGACCTTAATGATGGTGTGTGAGGCTGTCACCAGAGGTTTGACCCAGCTAACCCTGCAAAGCCTCATCATCAGTTCATCCACAGGATGATCACTTTTCCAGTCACATTAGTTCACTAAGACTATCTACTAAGAGCACCAGGACTGTAATATGGATCAGTGGTGGGGCCACAGATACCTAAGAAATCATGTATATTTGAAGTATTTTTATCTGAGATAGGTGACATGTAGCACCATCAGGAACAAAGGATAAAAAGTTAGAAGAAATCTTAGAATTCAATTAATCTTTATTTTGAATATGAGGAATCTGAATCCTAATGAAATTAAATTATTTTCTTGAGCCCACAGATACAGTAAATAATTGTGTTTGTGAATCACATATACTCTGGTTCCACTTTAGTATTACCATGCCTTAAATCACTTCCCTTCTAAAAGAGGCCTCCCCAACCACGTCTCCCATACTCTGTTGCAGAGGGTTTCTGTGACTTATTGATTACCAACATGTTTGTTTAATAATAACTCAAGTGCATTTATAAGGCAGAGTTTTCTTCAAAACCTTTTGTTAGTAAAAATGAGGCCTGAGGGAATGCAGTACCTAAGTGCATCAGCACAATTAAACATGCTGCCCAGTTTAGGAGTATCTGGTCCCCACAAGACTGTCTTTTCCTTTTCTATCTATTTATGAAATAGTCAGAAGTCACAAAACAATAGTCTGGGATTCAGTATTTTTGGAACAGCAGCAGTAGATACAATGCATTCTCACATTATTTTCTGAGAGCTTTTATCTTTTGGGGAAACAATGTCAGGGGAGGTGGGAATGGTATTTAGTATCCCATACCTATAATCTGCTTCTCAACTAATTAAAAATGATTAGTAAACCTGACCCCCCCACACAACAGTTCAGCCAGTCATTGATGTCAGTAGACAAGAGGAAAAGAAAAGGAACTCTTCCTCCTCTGTTTGTGTCCTCTATAGCTACTAGTAAATAAAAATCTCTACATGTGACACAGGTTTGCAAAGAGAGAAGGGAGTAAGAAAGGTGTGTAGTTATTTTAGACATGAAAGTAACTTAGAGGAATGAGTCAAACTTCATTTTCTAGAGTCTCTTCTAGAAGGGAAGGGATTTAATTTTTGGTCATACTAAAGTGGAGGAAGTGACCCTGGAAAACCAGAGAGAAAAAGGGTGACAAAAGAAAAAATTGTTCACAGAGGGAAAATTCCCAAGACAAACATCACCCACTTTAAAATTCTCCATTAACAAGAAATGCATATTTCCTAGTTTTGTCATTTACCATCAAGAACATTCTCAGTGTAAGATAATTTGATGTGGTGAAAAACACTGGACCAAATGTCAAGAAACCTAGGACTCTAAAGACTTTATTAGCCAATAGTCCTTAGGCAAGTCATTTCATATTTTTCTGGACTCATTTAATGCATTTTTACCTATGCAAATTGGTGGAACAGTGGATACAGTGCTAGACTTGGAGTTGAAAAGCTCTGAGTTAAAACTCTGATTCAGACATTTATTTAGTTGTGTGACATTGGTCAAGTCACTTTACCTCTCTCAGTCTCAGTTTCTAACATAATTATAATAAAAGTACTTACCTTCAAGGTTATTATGAGGATCAAATGAATTTATATATATATATATATATATATATATATATATATTTATACAATTATATATACACAAACACAAGCATATGTTATATGTATGAATAAAGCACTTTGCAAACTTTAAAGTTCTATATAAACATTATGATTCTGCAGGTAGGGATAACAACTAATATCCTTATTGCCTTATGAGAAAATTGCCTCATGTTGAGAAAATCAGTTGTGATGATGGATCTAAGTGCCTCAGTAAACTACAGAAGATGTCGTTACTAAGGAAGGAAAATAGTGTTTAGAGGTCATATGACAATTCACAATTCAGAAAGTGTTCTCAGAAGTCATGAATTTCCTTGACTTCAGCTGCTTTTCATTAAGGTTTCAAGAGAATAAAACATGTTAAGATGAGTCAATTTCAGTTTTTACATCACAGTCATTTAAAAAGTCATCAGTAGAAGTACTTACTTCATACAGAATGATGAGCAGAGATACCTAGGCTTTAGATTTCAACTTGACTTTTTTTCAACCCATACAAACAAAGCTTTTAATCAACATAATCTGACAAGTGTCATAATATTATCAATCAGTTCTTCTCCCTCAAAAACTCTACTTGCAGAAAAATTATCCAGATAAGGGTTGGTTCTTCTGTTCTATATTTAAAAGTATAAAAGAACAAATGGGATCCTGAACTACCCATAAACTAGCAAAGATCTATTTTAATTGTCTTTTCTTGCATCAGCTTAGGTACTAGAATTTACCTCACCAGCCCCCCAAAATCCTCAAGCAAACAAACCTTCAGGGAACTACTGCACAAAATAGAGTTAGGCAAAATCTACTAAAAATAGACTAGCAGAGAATTGAAAGACTCATATAAACTGATGCAAAGGGAAGTAAGTACAACTAGGAAAATATAAGAGTGGGGAGAAGGAGGGGCAGGGTGGGGTGAGGGCTGGGAGGACAAACTTGTTCTGGCTATGATCTGAAAAGAGTTGAGAAAATGCACTTCCTTCACTTTGAAGGACTACAGTCATACATTACCTATACCATCAGATTTGGCTGCTGAGTTAGTCAGTTTGACAAATTGCCTTTCCTCTGTTACAAGGGAGCAACAGGGTAAGAAATATACTATAGTTGGAAATTAAGGTTCTATAGAAACAAATGATATAAATAAAAAATGAAAAGTTAAAAAACACTTTGGACAAATTTTGCCTATGTTTATGCTTTCTGAGGAGGTTTAAGTCATGATTATACTCCTAGCCTGAAGAACTGCAAAAGGACTGGTTTAGACACAGACCATGTGAGCAAAGGTTAAATAAACTGTCCACCAAGTAACTGAGACCTGCTCCAACATGTAGCTCCAACAAGGATTTAAGCTGTAAAAGCCTATGGCAATATATAGATCTCTAAGCATATTTCAAGGCGGTATTGTGGACTGTGGAATAGAGAGAGATCAAGAAGACCAATAGCACCGAAGCTTGTAACTATCAGTAACTCCCAGTGGGGGAGAGAGACCTGGGGCACTGAGATCCCATCAAACAACACCTGGATCTTTCGAAGTCTGGAGAAAGTACAGTAGAACTTAAAAGGGCACAATTATGATAAATGATTTGCAGGTGTAAATGAGAATATAAATTACCTAATATCCATATGCAATATTGAGATAACATTACAATAAACTGAACAAATAGCTACATCAGCAAATAACAAAAATGCCTCAAGACTGAAACAAGCCAGGAGGATGACTGACCATTCCCCAACCCAAGCACAATATACATCCCTCTGTGGTTAATGCACACAATGATGATGGCACATTTTTATTTAAAAGAACTTAAAACACCACCAGCATGAGTTCTGCATTCCTACAACCCTAGATTTTGTCTCCAAAACCATGTGACATGAATTTTGACTCTCATTCCTCTTTGTGGGACTGTGAATCTAATATCCAGGTATTTATCTAACCCCTTCCTGAACCTATTAATTTTTTCAGGCTATACCGCTTTGAAAGGCGATTATGTGTTTTATACTCATTGTGTCTTTTCTTAAATTACTTCTTTCATGCATCAAAGGGATACCCCTGCCTACCTCTAGTTATCCATGAATTGACATGCAAAACCTGGCGTAAGCACCCTGTATAAAGCACAATATTTTTTCCTCTGCTTATAGCCCCCTAATTTGAATTCATATTTAAAAGTCCTAATCTTTTAGGACTCCATCTCCATATCAAAACAATAGATTTCTAAAACTGGAAAAAAGTATTTTAGATCATCTCATCCAAATATCCTCATTTAATGGTTAAAAAAACTGTCACCCCATCAAGAAAAGTAACTGTCTTAAATACAGTTCGATAAAGGATTATAGATTTAGAGCTGGAAAAAAAATTGGAGGTCATCCAGTCAAAGCCCCTCACCTTGAAGATGAGGAAACTAAGGCCTAGACTGTCAAAAATGACTAGTCCAAGGTCAGTATAAGTAATAAGGGACCAAGATGAGATGGAAAAACCACTCCTCCCACTCCAAATCCATCATTCTTTCCACTGCAAAATGATGAGTGGCAAAGGTAAAACTAGAAGAAGGTCAGTAGCCTGGCCACTCCATAATCTCTCTTTTAAATTAACCCTCTAAGATCACTATTTCTTAAGTCAAAAGTTGTCTAAAGTAGCAGATCATGCTACTCTTTAGTCATACAACAATCCTTGTTCCTCTTCTTCCTTAGGAAGGTGGGATAACTGATCAACCTTGTTTTAGTGGAACAGTGCCAGCAGTTATAGGAAAACTCTCCATGTGAATGGGGTGCCCCTCCAAGCATTCTGTTTGAGAAGCATCTTTTTGGGTGGATCATTATTTTGGGAAGAAGGCATTTGTAACACCTGCCTATAGCAAGGGCATCCTGGGCCTCTGGAGAGTTATAGACGTAAATTCTCTCCAACTGCTGGGAGGAGATTTCCTGCCCCAAGGGAAAGCACTAGTTCAGGGACAGAAAGGGTATTACCAAGTGGGAAGGCAACTCCCAAAGGTCAAGACACAGGATGTGCTTTCAATTCCAAACACCGAACTCACTGCAAAAGGGGTTGCAGGGCCAGGAAAAAGCCTGGAGTCACCCCAAGCTCTCCCTGTCTTTCTCTTCTTCCCAGCAATTGGGATAGGAGTTCCTGATCCCTAAAAACCTCGGGTCTAATGCCCCATCCACAGCCTCTTAGCTCTCCCCTGGACTGGTACCATGCCCAGCTGTAGTCCTTGGGGAATAAAGGCTCCAAAGCTCTAAAGACAGAAGCAGATGACCCATTTTAAATGACCTAAGTGAGAAATGAAAAGGAGGGGGCGCTGACCCAGGCTCTCCATCTCCAGCCAGCTCCCCTCAAAAATCATCTTATGCTCCTTCTTTCCTACCTTGGCGCCTGCCTCTTCGGTCTTTCTCTTGGAACACGAGTAGCAGAGAACGCAGGGGGCCGGTGCAGCGGGAGCCCTCCCCTCCTCGCCCTCCCATGGCACAGGAGAGAGAGTCGTGCCTAGCGGGCGCGGGAGGGCAGGGAGGAAGCAAGCGAGCAGAGGAGCAGGGGAGGGGGCCCTGCTGGCGCGCTCCGCTGGGCCCGCGGGGCTCGGGCTGGGCCGGGGGCGCGGGCTTTCCCGGGGCAGCGGCTGGCGCACCCTACACAGAGCCTGCGTTGAGCCTGGGTACCCGGGCACACTAATGGTTTGCAACCCAGAAGGGAGGGGAGGAAAGGGGAGGGGAGGGGAGGGGAGGGAAAGAGAAGGAGAGGGGCGGCGCCCGGTCCTGGGGCCCCTGCAGGAAAGTGTGTCGTGTGTGTGTGTGTGTGTGTGTGTGTGTGTGTGTGTGAAGCTGTGTCTATCCTGCGGTTCGAGCCCACCACTCAGGGGCCGCTTACGGGCTTCTCTTTCAAGAAGAGACAGAGTGGTGGAGATGCAATGACCTTGCCTTAAGGGCGCCACCCCAGATGGTGACTGAGGTAGAGATGCGATGGATATCCCTGCCTACGCAAGAGCCTACACCTTCCAGGAAACCCCTCGAATGCTCCCAGCTGAGGAAAATGGAACAAATTGACCGTGACCTCCAGTGTCCCAACCCCCCACCATGCCCCATATATTCACAGAGAACTTTCCCTGCTACTTCTTCATTAACAACTCTAGAGCAAAATACCCAACTATCCTTGCAGCATTTTGATTTGTAAAGAGCTTTGTTCAAAAGAAAAAAAGAACACACACACACACACACACACACACACACACACAGAGACACGTGCTTCTTAAACTAGATGTCTTACCCTGTATTAACTATGCTGTAATGAGGGTCACTCATTACCAGAACATAATCACTTAGTGATGAGTCTTTTTGGCAACAACTCATAAAACCTGCTGGGATTCAGGCAAGTGAGTGAAAATACTCATATTGACTATATTTCAGATTTTTCTTAAGTTTTGAAGAAGAGGGGCGGCTAGGTGGCTCAGTGGATAGAGCACTGGCCTTGGAGTCAGGAGTACCTGAGTTCAAATCCAGCCTCAGACACTTAATAATTACCTAGTCATGTGGCCTTGGGTAAGCCACTTAACCCCATTGCCTTGAAAAAAAAATCTAAAAAAAAGTTTTGAAGAAGAAATAGAATTAGTAGGATTTATATTATTCAGGAATTAATTTGCTTGTGGCAATAAAGACACATTATAATAGAATTCCTTTTGAAATTCAGTGTTTTCTATATTTTGGTAGCACTGAATTAAATTAAACAATAAAATTCTGGATTCCATCAGTTGACTTCACCTTTTTTTAATCTCAGTCTCATCAATGTCTTCTCACAAGATATGTTTCTCAGAAAGTACAGCTCAGGGAATGGTATAGCTGGTGCCATCATTCAGCTCTCTGCACTTTGTGTAATAAAATGAAACCAAGTTTGTGAATAATTAAAATTTATGAAAAGCAGCATGATTGCTCTGAGCTGATACACATACTGGATGTGTGTGTTGCAACAATATTATATATGGATATTAATCAAGAACTGGAAATGGAAGAGACCTTAGCTGATATCTAGTCCAATCTCCTAATTTTACAAAATAGAAAACTTAGATCCATAGAGTTACTTGCCGAAGGTAACAAAAGTAGGGAGCAACAGTCTTGATTTGAAGCTAGGTCCTTGACTCCAAAGTCGATATTTTTTCCAAAGAACCAGACTGCCTTGAGTTGGGGTTTTTTTGGGGGGAGGAGATATATAATTAAATTCATAAAAGGCTTTTATTATATAATGTTATAATAAGTAAGAATAAACAAAAGAATTATTATTAGAAACAGAAATTTGAATGAATCTGTATTTCCTAAACTTTTGGTTTGAGGAACAAACTATTGGCTGAGATTAGTCATTGTGTTTACAAGCAAAATTTTGAAGAATTTGAAACAGGAAAAATTTTACTGGAACAAATTATGATTCTATAACTAAGATGCTGGCTAGAATAGGAAATAGAGAGCAGATCTCAGATTAGGGAAGTCCTGATTTCAAGTCCAATCATTAATAGGTACTTGTTATGTGATTATGAGCAATTCATTTCTCTAACAATGCCCACAGACAACTCTTTACAACTATGGATTACAGTGGCTTACTGACCTGTATTGGTAGAGGAAGTTTCCTCAATAGAAGCTCCCTAAAGTGATAGCACAAAATGTTCAAAAATGCCTGTGCTTAAACAACCATCCTTAAACACCACTTTCATCATGTCATTGCAATTTTCAAAAACCTGTAATGGTTCTATGTCAATAATAATAGCCAGTATTTATACAATTCTAAGTTTTGCAAAACATTTTATATGCATTATTTCATTTGCCTCAACATATCACTGTGAGTTAATTTATTCTACAGGCATTATATGTCTTATAAATAAGGAGACTGAGGCTTCAAACATTTAAATGGCCTATCCAGAATTTAATAGAACAGTCAAACTTGGGTCTTTTTGATTTCAAGTTGAGTGGTCTATCAACTGTGCCAGGAAGTCTAAACATCTCTTCCCAGATTTCAAATATTCTACCCCTAGCCTCAAACTTATCTCGAAATGCAATTCAACTTGAACCCTTTGACAGAAGAGTCTCCTTATTGCCCCAAGAACAAGCCATGGGGATTCCTGTCTTCCTCTCTTCACTCATACTCCTGGTTAGAATATCCTCTCCCTTATCTCCATTAATTGAAATCTTACAAGTCCAGCTTTAATGCTGCTTGAAAGGGCAGATGGTACTCATGTGGGAAGTACTCCTACAACAATCACTTAAGAAGTAGATGTTTTCCTCACGAATACTCTAGGAATTTTCATTGACCTCCTCCTCCTCCTCCTCCTCTCAAGAACATAAGACAAAAACAGCAACAGTAAGCAGTACTTCAATTCTATACTACATGATTTAGTATTTAATTGTCAGCTTATGCTGCATTTACTGTTCACTGGCTCATTCATGTTATTAAGTGAGATGCAAATATTATCACCCTTAAGAATTCCCTACAACCTCCTTTAGTACTTTTAGAGCTATTAAGAACTTCAAAAATAATCTAATATAGACCCTTCATTTTAAAATGACAAAAAAAACTGAGGCAAAGTGGGGAGGAAATTATTTTCCTTAGGTCAAAATAAATAGTAGTCAGGAATGAAGCTGAAGTATCACTTGATGTTAAAGGGTCAGACAATAAGCATTTATAATTGCCTACTAGGTGCCAGGAACTGTGGTCAGTACTAGGGAAATTTCAAAAAAAACCTCTTTCCTCAAAGAGTTAATAATCTATTTGGGGAAACAATATGCAAATAACTGTAAAAGTAAAATGTATACTGGGTAAGATGTGGATGATCAACAAAGGAAAGGTATTAGTGTTAAGGGGAATCAGTAAAAGTTCATTATAGAAGATCAGATTTTAACTGAGACTTGAAGGAAGTCAATGGCACAAGGAGCTAGAGATAGAGAGCATTATAGGCATGGAAAATATTAAACCTAGTTAGCCAGTTAAAATACTTGGCAAAGGGAGAGATGGAATGTCTTGTGTGATGAATAGAAGGGAGACTAGAGTCATGAGGTAGCAGAGTACATGGTAAGGACTGGGGAGGGAGGAGTAAGACATTAGAAAGTTGAAAAGGTAAGAGAAGGGCTTTGCCCAAAGCCCCAGCCTGCCCCCCACCCACAGGGTCATAAAGGACAGATTCAGCTCTAATAGGAGCCCTGCAATGATGCCTGACTCCTGCTCAGATCCCATATGCCTCTCCATTTCCCATTGGTAATAAGACTACAGTCCTACAATTTCCTCCTTGAAGGGTAAATACAGCTATTCACATGGCTTTATTGAGCAGGGAGTCAATAATTAGAAACCTCTGATAAGTTGGAGAAATACCAGGTCTTACCTTACTATCTGTCCTGTCACTGTGCCCAAAGAACAATGTCTTGGTAGATGTTTAACAACCACGATTTTTTTTTTGGCTTTTTTTTAGGTTTTTGCAAGGCAAATGGGGTTAAGTGGCTTGCCCAAGGCCACACAGCTAGGTAATTACCAAGTGTCAGAGACCAGATTTGAACCCAGGTACTCCTGGCTCCAGGGCTGGTGCTTTGCCACATAGCTGCCCCCAACAACCAGGTTTTTTTTTAAAAAGTACATGCTTCACGAATTTTAAATTTAATTTGCATTGTTAATTTTTTGCCATCACTTTCTTAATCTAGACAATAAACAAATTAAACGTTGATTTGTAGTATTTGATTTGTGTAAATGCTTACATTGAAAATTTAACAATCAGCTCTCCAGACCTGTAATAAATTGGGTCCAACCAACCTTTCCTAAAGACTTAACATCTCCTTTGCTGAATCTAGGGCTATCTCCAGTCATGGTCTTCTTCAAGAATGAAGGATAAACATCATTTACTAAGGACCACTTTTTGGTTGATCTGGAATGGAACTGTCTTTTATGTCTCTCCCAATTAGAATGTCATATTCTAAAAATATTTTAGATTATATATAGGTTCCTTTCCTTTTTCCAATCATCTTTGGAAATAGACCAACAGTTTATCAGTCCCAATTTTTCCCACATTCTGTTGAATATTTTTCACTTTCTCCTTCTATAGTTTTAGCTAATCTGGTAGGTGTAAAATGATATTTCAAGGCTGTTTTATTCAGCATTTCTGTAATCAATAATGTGTTAGAACATTTTCTTTTTTACTTTTTTACAAGGTGGGTGATTTGGGTAGCCTGTCCATGACCACAGGATCGGGTGGTTGCTGGGTCTCTGGGGTAGGATGTAGGTTTGGAGCCTCTTGGCTCCAGGTGTGCTCTGTCCGCTGCACCATTTGGCTGCCCCACAGTTTATCTTTAAAGAAGGACAGAGTGAAAGGAGAGAGAAAATATAATAGATGGTAGTGGGGAGGAAAGGATGGAGGGAATTACAATCAGCAACAGCAACTGTGGATACAATATGGAAGTAACTTCTATGATGGACTGATGATAAAGAATATGATCCAAATGAGACTGCGCTGATGGTATCAGAACACAGACTGGAATGCATTCTTTCCTTCTTTTCTTTCACTTTGTTTCTCATGAGGTTTTATATTTTTGTGGAGGAGGGGATATTATGTAATTCTTAAACAAGAATACTTTAGTAATTTGTAAATAAATTAAAGAATATTAAAAAAATCAATAATGTGTTAGAGCATTTTTGCATGACTATAAATTATTTGATTTCTTCACAGGAAATGTATATTTTCAAATTCTTTGACTAATTAATCAATTTAGAAATAACTTGAATTCTTATAGATTGAACAAAATTATATAATTTAAATATGAAATCTTTATCTGATAAACTGTTAAAAATTTCTCCAATTTTCTGCTTTCCTTCTGATATTGGCTATATTTGTTGTAATTGTGAAAAAAATCATCCATTTTATACTTAATTTTGTTCTCTCTTATTTTTGTTAATGTAAACAGTCTAGCAAGTAATCTATTCCATGTTTTTCTAATTTCCTTGTATAATCTCTCTTTATATCTAGGTCATTTAATACATTTTAATATTATCTTGTAAAATGGTATGGGATATTGGTCCATGCCCAGTTTCTGCTTTTAAATTTCCCCAATAATTTTTTTATCAAATAATGAATTCCTACCCCAAATTGTAAACCTTTACACTTGTCAAATATAAGATTATTATGTTTATTTGCTGCTGTAAATTATGTGTCTACTCTACTCCATGGATCTACTTTTCTATTTCTTAGCCAATAGCAGATAGCTTTGATAATTACTGCCTTATAATTATATCAATAGATGAAGAAAAACTTTTGATAAAGGTCAACACTCATTTCTATTAAAAATATATTTGATAGTATTGATATAAAAGTTTTTTCTTTATATTGATTTAAAGCATTTATTTAAAATCATTAGTAAGCATTATTTATAATGGAGATAAACTAGAAGTCTTAAGATTAGTTATGAAGCAAGTATGCCCATTGTCACCAAAATTATTCAACAATAGATTGGAAATCCTAGCAATAGCAATTGGAGAAGAAAAAGAAATAGAAGGATTCAGAGTAGGGAAGGAGGTAATAAAACTATCTCTTTTTGTGCAGATGATATAATATTCTTGGAAAATCCCCAAAACTCAACTAAAATGCTGGTTAAAGCAATTAATAATTTTAGCAAACTGGCAGAATATAAAGTAAATCCACATAAATCATCAGCATTCCAATATATCCATCACAAACAAAACTCTACAAGAAGACAGAGTATTAAAAAAAATCCCATTTACAAAAGCTCTCTCTTTGTGGTGACAAAGAACTGGAATTTGTAGAAATACTCATCAATTGGGGAATAGCTGAACAAATTAGGGTATATGATTATGTTGGAGTAGTACTGTGCTATAAGACATGATGAGCTCAGTCATCCTAGAAAAAGCATGGAAAGGCTTGCATGAAATAATGAAGAGTGAAATGAGCAAAACCAAGAGAACATTGTATATAGTATCAGCAATATTGTTTTGACAATGCTTTGAATGAGTAAGTTATTTCACTATTATAAATTCACTATAAGTACATTTGAAAAAGATGCTATCTGAAACCAGAAAAAGAATTTATTAAAGTATGCATAAAATAATTTTACTCATGTTTACCTATTTGTGTCTAATAGTATTTATCTCTAGGGTGAGGGAAGGGAAGAAAAAAAGAAAATTTACATGATAATATTGTATATTTGAAAGGAAAAGCAAGTTTTATATATAGTAGAATTGCAGTGTCATCTTCAATCATTCTTTTTGATTATACTGTGTTATGGAAGTGCTTGTTTTATTCCCTAAATTAAAAATAAAATAACATTTAAAAAGGACTATTCTTGAGAGCCAAGGGTTATCTCATTTTCTATTCATATCCCCAGAACTTTTCACACTATTTGGCATAATAAGCACTTAATAAATTCTTCTTCATCCAATCATTCATCTTTTCCATCCTTCTATGATTTCCTATAACACTAATGTAGAAACCACTAGTTGGTCCATAATCAAATCAGAACTTAGTATTTTTATCAACTCATAACCTGTCTAAATGGTTCACATTTCTTCTACTACCTATGCAAATATCTCCACCAACCCCTCTTATGCAAAATTCTATCTGCTTCCCTAAGAAAATAACCATTAGAATTTCTGAAAGGGAGAGGAGAGAGATTCCATCATATATGCCCTGTGAGGAGCTACATTTTTATTGTGCATTCCATATGATAAATATCATCTCATAATGCATAGAAAGCACCTATGGGGTCCAAGATGAGAGAGCAGTGTGGCGTAGTAGGTGTGGGAGCTGTCCTTAGAATCAGAAAGACCTCAGTATATAACTCCCATCTTTGACAGGCACTGCTTAGCTAATCATATGCAAATCTCTTAACCTCTCAGGGCCCTCAAACAATTCCCTTAATATTATAAGTTGCAGAGAAGCTCCTGACCTGCATTGGTAGAGGGAATTTCCTAACCTTGAAAGCTCACTATACCAATGAAATCATGAACCAAGTCCCTACTATCCCTATCCTTCTATACAACACCATCAAGTGGGTTGTATTCTTATTAAATTCAGTTTACGGAAGGAGCTGGGACAGTGGAAAGGTCCAGTGGAAAGTACACTTGAAAATTAATAAAAATAATAAAACAAAAATAGTAAACATTTCTATAGTCCTTACTATTTACTAGGTACCCTGTAAGATCTTTACAAATACTATCTTATTTGATTCTCATAGTAACCTTGCAAGGTAGGTGCTCTTATTATTCCAATTTTACAGATGAGGAAACTGAGGGAAACAGGATTAAGTGATTTGCTAAGTCACACAACTAGTAACTGTCTGAGACTGGGTTTGAACTCAGGTCTTCCTGACTCCTGCTCAGTATTCTATCCACGGCATCACAGAGCTAACTCTAAATGTATTTAAGAGTGCTGGTCAACATCAACAGAAACTGGACCTACTAGAGCCTGGTGATCTGGAAATGACCCCCAACTATGGACATGTTTATCCCTGCCAAGTGGAACATGTCAGCCTTCAGAGATCTATCAATTTGGACTGGAAAGCGTAGCCTGAGTAGGCTGAGAGACTAAGCAGAGTCAAGGGTCTCATGTTGGGGTTAATCTTCTATGAGGAATAAGAAAAGAAATAATGGTTCACAACCAACAGGACTATGACCCTAGAACTGATCATCCCCTAAGCCTCCCTCCCTCTGCTTATATCCAGATCTCTAGAAGGTTAGCCCAACCAACCCCATCCCTGAAACAGCTCATTCCTTGTGGTTTTTGACTTTGTATGGATTCTTTTGCATTTTTCCAATGCAGTTTCAGACACCCCCCACCTCCTTTCTTACCACCCTCATGTTTTATCCATTTTTGTCCCTTGAGCTTTTATTCCAATAAATTAGGCAAGTAAGAATCTAAAAAGAAAGTGGGGGGAGGTCAGTGCTGATCAGTCTAATCACCTTTTGATAGAGAGGTAATGGAGTGTAAAATGAGATGAAAGATAAGTAGATAGAGAAATGATAGAATGAAAAGAAGGAAGGAAGGAAAGGAGGAGGGAGAGAAAGAAGGAGGGAAAGGAGAAAGAAAGGAAGGAGGCAAAGAAGAAAGGCAGGAGGGAAGGAGGGAAAGAAGGATGAAAGGAAGGAAGAAGGGAGGGAGGGAAAGAAGGAGGGAAGGAAGGAAGGATCTCAGCAAACTAGTGGGAGATCCTGAGTCCCAGAGTAGTGAATTTGGCAAGCACCAACACCAAGACCCCCCCTACAAGCCATGACATGGCCAAGGGAATTGGCAGACTCTAGCTCTGAGAGCCACACCATGCTTCAGGCATCCTCCAGCAACCAGGCCCCTACTTATTTTGGCATGGTTCTTGGTTTCTTGGTGAATGGTTTGTTCTTGTCCTTTGTTATCAAAGAAGACAAAATGACATCACTATGTTTGAGATAAATTACAGAGTGTCTGGCTATGGCTGATCAGACCAATGCGAGCTTAGAATGCTCTATCACAGGTCGGGTACAAATAGTTCATGTGAACACTTGAAATGGTACTTGTCTTTCAGGTCTATTGGATCTTGTGTTGTCTAGGATTGTGAACATGTTCCATATACCGAAGGTGAGTGAAATCTTCTTTGAAGAAGTTTTTGCATATTTTTTTAACCTCCTGCTGCAATAACCAGGCCATGGTTGGGTAAATAGACTATGTTAGGGCATCCTTTCTAGCCCCTTCCTCACATCAGGAGGTAAGCAGTGTGATTCTTAAAAAGGCTGCTCAGACATCCAGGGGGGCTGCTGAATCTCACTGCTGCTTTCAGCGGGGAAACAATCCTTGGGCCTGGGCTGTTGTGTCCAGGGTTGTGACTACAGCTCCCAGTGTATCTGCACCTGTTGCTTTGTCACTTGCCTATTGCCACAGGATTTTAAGGAATGGTTATGAGTGATGTCTTTTGTTGCATGTGTAATTTGGATTTAAGTGAGGTAGAGCTGCACAAAATCAACCTCCTCACTCTTCCAAAGTCATCATATTCCAGCATAGCAAGAACAGAGTCAAGACAACTGGTGATGGTTCTAGTTGCAGTGGATGACCTTGGCATATTCGATGTCTAACCAAGCTCTAAGTGCTCTACAGCACCTGCTTCAGCTGGCTTCATGGCTGTTGGAATGAATTGTTCTCTTCTGCCCATTCCACCAGTGGAAGACTTACATGCTTGGGGTAGATACTGCCCTCCCCCATTGCTCACTGAAGAGTCTGAGACTCCCTCAGTTACCCTCAACCTGATTTAGCCCATCTGCCAAAACAATTTATCAAGGTGTGGCCACTATGCATACAACAGCTTCTTGGAGCCACAGGTGAGAGTTAGGTAGCTCATGTGGACATCAAAAGCCCTGAAAAGGGTTTCACAGCCCTCACAGCAAGGTATCAGTCTTCCTTGAAAACACCCTACACCCTATAGCCCTGGTCAGGCAGGCAGTCTCCAAAGTTCAGACAGCCAAGTGCTTCAATGTAGCCAAGGGGAAACCCAGAAATACCCCACCAGCTTCAGCACATCAGACACAGCCAATAGAACCCCAGCCCTGCACCAGGTAAGTTATCAGTCTCCTATGGCCTCCAAAAGCAACAGCTACACCACACCTCCTCAGGGCAGACACAAGGGTTTCTTGTGGGTCTCAGGACAACATCAGTGCAACACCAGGTTAAAAAAACCAGGACCTGAAGTCACTGACACAAGAAGTCTGAAATCATACCCCTTCCACTTTAGGAAAATTTAAGAGGAAGGGGAAAAATACAACAAATATGAACAAAAAGCAACAAAAAAGAATAAAAAATACATAGATATTTACTTACAGGGAAGACCATGACACAAATTCAGAAGAGGAAAACAATTTCAAAATACCTATGGGCAAAACCCCAAAGAAAAGTGGAAAGTGTTCTCAAGCCCAAAATGCACTCATGGACTAGCTCAAAATGGAAGGTTAGAATCATCTGAGAGAGAAAAAAGAGAAAAAATGGAAAACAAAATGAAAGTGATGCAAGAGAATTATGAAAAATGATTCAACAGTTTGGAGAATGATTCAAAAGTAGTACTGGTCAAAATGGAAAAGGAAATATAAAAATTCATTGAAGAAAATGACTTTTTAAAAAGTACAATTGATCTAAGCTAATTGAGGAAAAGAACACCTTGGATATTAGAGCTGAATAAGTGAAAACTCTTTGAGACATCAAGAATCAATCAAACAAATTCTTAAAAAGTGAAAAAAAAATAGAAGAAAATGTAAGATATCTCATGGGAAAAACAACTGACCTGAAAAATAGACACAGGAGAGGCAGTATCAGAATCATTGGACTTTCTGAAAGCCATGAACAAATGGAGAACTTGGGAGTGCATCTTCCAAGAAATTAACAAGGAAAACTTCCCTGATATCCTAAACCAGAGGACAAAATAAACATTGAGAGAATACATTAATCACCTCAAGAAAGAGATCCCAAAAGTAAAACTCCCAGGAACATTATAGCCAAATTTCAGAACTATGAGGTCAAGAAGATAATAGTATATATGGTCTAAATATCAGGGATTCATAATCAGTGTTATATAGAACTAGGCAGCTGCAATATAAAAGAATCAGAGTTCATATTACAGAAGGCAAATAAAGTAAGACTACATCCAAGAATCACTCACCTGGCAAAACTAAGCATAATACATCAAGGGGGGAAAATGAAATTAAAGAATCTCAAGCTCTCATGAGAAGACAAAAACTAACCAAAAAAGGGAAAATAAAAGGGATTCAATAGAGCTAAACTGTTGATATCCCTATATGAGAAAAAGATATTTCTAGTTCTTAAAAATTTTATCACTAATAGTACAGCTCAAAGGGATATACATAAACACGGGATACAGGTATGAGGTGAATATGAGGCAACAACATAAAAATAATTAAAGGATAAGAAAGAGGAGTGCATTGGTCACAGAAGGAAAGGAGAGATAAAATGGAGTAACTTATTTCACATGTAGGGGTACAAAGGACCCAACATAATGGAAAAGAAGATGGGAGGGTAAGTGATGACCACTGTTTGAACCTTACTCCCATTAAAACTGACTCAAAGAGGGAGTGATATACACAATAAATTTAACTTAAAAATTTGGGTGGGTAGGGAGTAAGAGGTCTAGATTCAGAGTCAGAAGTGGGCTTATTTTGATTCTGCAATTTACAATTTGTGTGGCCTTGGCAAATCATCTCTCTTTTTTGTTCTTCATTTTCTCAGCTGTAAAATGAAAGTTGGACTAGATGACCTAGTCTAAGGTGCCTCCGGGTTCTAAATGTATCATGTTATAACATGCCCTAGAGTACACAACTAAGAAGTGATAGATCCAGAGTTATCAACTTAATTCTCATTAGTCCTGTCCTTGATCATACCCTGAAACCTAGACACACAGAAGAAGCAGTGAATGGGACATGGAAATTGGTATTATGATACCTGTAATAATAGGAAAAAATATTTTTTTTAAAGGATAAGGGAGGTATGGCCACATAAATGCCTATAATGCATCTATTGAGGAGGTTGAGGTTGGTGGAAATCTTGAACTCAGGAATTCAGAGCTTCAGTGAACCAAACCAATGAGATATCCACATTACATTCTATACCAATATTTTGATCCACCAGTTTGCTGAAGGAGAAGTAAACTGGTCCAGGTTTATGGGTCAAAGTTAAGCGCATATCAGAATGGGATTAGATACATAAGTAACTCCTGGTTCCATTGAGAGAGAGAGAGAGAGAGAGAGAGAGAGAGAGAGAGAGAGAGAGAGAGAGAGAGACTCTTTTTAAAAACTCACAAATAACAAACAAACAAACAAATCCAAGAATGAAGGATGTCTCCTTAGCTGAAAATTATTATGAAGTCTTACTTCAGGAGCTCTATTCAAATTTCAGTTTTATATATTTGATGATTAATAGAAAACTGTGTTCCATACATGCATTCCCAGGGAAAGAAGATAGATGTTTCATATTCTATATAAGAGGCATCCCAGGGGGTTTAATGAATCTCTCTAGGCTACATTTGCTATTGCTATAGAATTGTGCTGTGACCTGGCAGCCCACTGAGTCTTGGAAAGCTGACTGCCCAGGAGATAGATGTACAGTAGCTGACGCTCAAGCAAAACTCCTCCTAGCAGGCAAGAAATTGAATTCATTCCAAATTCCCAAGCTATTTCACAGTGCCACATCTAGAGCCTGAGAACAGTAAGCTATAGCCACGTGTTACCCTTCTTGGAATCACTGTCTTGGAAAGTCAGAAGGTGAACTTAGAGAACTGTTCTCAGACCAATATAATTTAGTTACAAAAATACTTGTTGAATGAGCAAATGTAGGAATGACTAGAGTTCTATTTAAGAAGTAGTAGAAGGAAAATTAAATATGCTGATATTGAAAAATTTGAGAACTGGAAGAGACCTGGACTATAATTTAATCTATTTCTCCTATATCATGCACCCTTCTTGCAATCTGGCAAAACCAACAGATTCCTCAAAATAATGCTTTTGAAATACATAAAATAAAATACAGAAAATTATTATGAGGCAACTAGGAGATCCAGGGGACAAAGCTCTGAGTTTGGAGTCAGAAAGACCTGACTCTCTGTGTCCTTTCTCACAAAGGAAATCAAACATTAGTTAAAATAAAGATGTAATTTTTACTCAAGTTCATAGAGCCACTGAAATCTAATCGATCCCTCAGTGGAGTCAGGAAACTGAGATTAAGAATTCCCATCTCATTCAATTCTTAACTTTATAAATGGGAGAAATAGTTGAGTATAGAAAAGTTGGATCAAAGTCACACAAGTTAGTGACAGATTTAGGACTAGAAACCAGGTCTCTTGATTGTTAGAGAAAAATAATTTAGTAATTTGTCTAAATTCAGTGGAGGGGAGGGAGGAAGCAAATTAAAAACTCTAGCTATGTCAGTGCTGGAGCAGAAGAGTGGAAATAATCCCCATAGGTCCATCCTTAGGGGAGAGTAGAGTTGTAGCTGTCTAAATGGGACACTGGAATGGAAAGGAAGAGTATGGGGAGCAGAAAGAAAAGGTGGTAAAGGTAAAGTTAATTATCTTACCTGAGAACCATCCTATGGGCCAATAGAGCTAAACTGTTGATATCCCTATATGAGAAAAAGATATTTCTAGTTCTCTTATGGCAGGATCACTTGGATCCTTGTAACATCATTCAAGGGTCATACAAAATTATCAAGTTAAAATTAACCTGGCATATTTGGTCAAATATTTAATTAATTTACCCCTAAAAAACTTCTAGATGTATTGAATTTCAAGTCCGACCTGCAGTTACTGTGGCAGCACTGAACCAAATATTTTAGTAAGATGTGGCCAGCCCCTGTCTCATGGGAACAATAATTCTGACTCCAACCAACACACAAACACATTCTTCTGCTCATAAGAGAGAGCAAGGAGTAGTGTGTGTTGTTCACTTCTCTATCCCTATTACTGGTAAAGCAACTCAATGCTAGTATTCTCTATGTGGTTAGACTTTGCCATTATCTGCAGATGAGATGTCATATAGAACACAGGGGAAAAAGCATTGATTAAATGATTACTATGGTACAAATAATGTAAAATTACATTATAAATAGAATCTCATTTGATTCTCAATGAAGGTCCAGGAGGTGGATGCTATTATTACCCCCATTTTAACAAAGAAGATAACAGAAGCAAATATAGGTTAAGTGACTTTCCCAGGGTCATAGAGCTAGAAAAGGCCTGAAACTGACTTTAAACTCAAATCTTCCTATTTCAATATTCTATCCACTGTACTGCCTAGCTGCCTCCAGGCTTATAGAGCTCTTAGTTTTTAGACTAGAAGGATCCTTTAAGAACATCTGGTTTAAGTGGATAGAGCACCAGCCTTGGAGTCAGGAGTACCTGGGTTCAAATTTGACCTCAGACACTTAATAATTACCTAGCTGTGTGGCCTTGGGCAAGCCACTTAACCCCATTGCCTTGGAAAATCTAAAAAAAAATCTAAAAATAAAAAAGAACATCTGGTTTAAGCCCCTTCATTTCACAAAGGAAAGAATCTAAGACCCAGAGAAGTAAAATAAATTGCCTAGAGTCACATAGGCAGTAAATGGCAGTTGGGTTTTACATTTCCACCCCCTAAAACCAAATCCAATCTTTCCATTACACTGCTGCTTTTCCTCTGCATGCATACATATCTTCTAATATTTGGATGGATAAATATACTTACAGGAAATTTGTTTTAGACTAGGCTTATTATTAGGATGAATCGATGAAACCATTAATTCATAAAATTCAGGCAGTCCATTTATACTAGCTCCATCTGGGACTACCCTAAATTAATTACTGTATGTGCCATTTAATAGCAATTGGTGAAGAATTAATTAAAGCTAACAGTTTCTTAAAATTTTCACATAGTACTTGAGGGTGTTGTATTGGAGGCAAAAAGTGTTATCCTCTTCAAAAAGTCTTCAGAGATGTTAGTGACAACTGAAATGAGATAAGCAACAGCATAAACTAACATAAGAAAAATCTTTCATTCAAATATATTCTGCATTAGCTAATTTTGCTGGACATTTAAAGGAGAAAGGTATAGTAAACAAGATTCAGTTCATATTCACCAAATGTTTGTCTTGGACCTACAACTGAGAAACACTCTTCTAGGGCTGAGAAATACAAAGAAAATGGTGGCCCTGCCTTCAGTGGGGATACAGTCTAGAAAGAAAGAGAAGATACACAAAGAAATAATTTTACTAACAAATTATCTTACCAACACTGTAGTAAAAAAGTATTAGCAAACTGTTTTAGGAATTCAGAGTGATGTAGGGGAATGACAAAGAGAATTATGAATGTAGCAAAGAATTTGGGAGATGTAAATTGGCTCTTGAGATGTAAATTGACTTGAATAGAGAATTATTATTGTAACAGAAACAATTGTAACATTAAAAGGTTGCTCAAATTGGGTGGAGATTCCCATTATATTGATTCATTGTTTAATGTAAAATTTATATGCTTTTCCTTAGGCTTTACCCTCTATCTAGTTCCCAGTCCAGTATAGGGGAAGGGACTTCACCTTTTGCCCTCAGGATGAGAAGCAAGACATAAAAACATGAGTTGAACCAGAGCTCAGAGCTGCCTCATTCTTTTCTGACAATTCCCTAGTCAACACTACTTGGTTGCTTTCTCTCTCTCTCTCTCTCTCTCTCTCTCTCTCTCTCTCTCTCTCCTCTCTCCTCTCCTCTCTCTCTCTCTCTCTCTCTCTCTCTCTCTCTCTCTCTCTCTCTCTCTCTCTCCTCTCTCTCTCTCTCTCTCTCTCTCTCCTCTCTCTCTCTCTCCTCTCTCTCTCTCTCTCTCTCTCTCTCTCTCTCTCTCTCTCTCTCTCTCTCTCTCTCTCTCTCCCTGCCTTTCCCATGGCTTGTAATCTTTTTAATAAATTTTTGTTTTATTTTTAGCCATGCTTTTCCAAGTCTGAATACTGATTTATCATAGGTAGAACTGAACCCAAGTACCCAGCAGCTACAAGAGGAGAGCAACGGTTCAAGAAAAAATGTAACCTCAAAGTACAAAGATTTGCCACCATGGAAGATCATGCTTCCAGCTCAGAAAGCTATTTTCCAAATTTAGATAAATACTTTGAAGTCCCTGTGTCTATGTTGCCTCATCTATAGAATTAATTACATGTAATCTGAGGTCCCTTCCATGCCTAACTTTATTAATGCAAGGATTGCATTGCTAAAATATGTGTATGACTTTCCCAGGGTGTGAGATTTAAATAGGTTACTTTTTATTTTGATGCATAATTCTTCCTGTATTTCATATTTTTTAAAAAATTAATTCCAAGAGAAGATTCTAGGATTATGGCAGAGAAGGTAAGAAAACTTTCAGCTCTTCAAATTTCCTCCATTAAAAAAGACAGAACTTCACCTCAGAGCAGCAGAAAAAAATGGGATTAAGCAATTGAACTCCTAAAAAAATCTAAGAGGACCACAGGAAAGACTTGACCTCCAGGGGCCTAGTTTAGGCTTGAGTGAAAAGTCAACACTCAGACTGACTTTTCAGAATCAACAAACAGCAAGCCCTGGGGGAAGCTGGGTTGAAAATTATCCTTAGAAACTTTCATTTTACAGACAATGTTGGAACGACCTTCCACTACCAAGGAAAGTGAAGCACACCTGGGCTGAACAGATGCCCTGTGGCTGCAGGGAAAAGATGATAGCATACACCTAATGAGTGCTATTAATAAGTAGGAGCACAGACCCCATTGTCTATGGGCCACTTGCAGGAGAGCAGAGTCCTTTTTTAGTTCTAGGATAAAAATGACATCTATAGCTTGCAGCCACAGAATATACCACATGGAGAAAGATCATCTATGGGAGAGTGTGGCCCAGGGACCATAACCATTGCTTAGAAGTAGAGAAATGAGCCCAAGGTTGAACTCTAGACAGAACTCAGAAAATAACATTAAGAAGGACCTAAGACTGGGGCTACAACTTGATTACACCAAGAGCTAACAAAACAAATAAATGAATAAATATGAGTTAACCTAAGGAGAAAAAAACCTAGTCATAGATAGTTAACATGGAGATAGAAAAGATCTAGGTTTATATTCAGAAGAAAGGTATTGGCGCTAAAAGTCACTCCTTTTTCAATGAGAAATGTCATGGTTCCCAGCACAAAAAGAATTCTAGAAAGAACTTTAAAAGGAATTTTAAAATTAAATAAGATCAAAGAAAAATTAGAAATAAAATGAGAACAATCCAATAAAATCAGGAAAATTATGAAAAAGAAAGCCATTCAACTTTAAATAAAGAATCAAACATTTAAGGAATAAAATCATTTCTTGAAACTAGATTTAGACAAGGGAAAACTAATGACATTCTAAGTCATAAAAATAAATTCAAAAGAATGGAAAATAACAGAAGAGAAAATGAAATATTTCATTGAAAAAAACAACAGATCTGGAGACCAGGAAAAAAGAGAAATTATATAAGAATTATATATAAAATTATATATATATATATATATAAAATAGAATTATATAAAAATACAAGAAAAGAATTGATACAATATTAGAAGAAATTATCAAAGAAAATTGTCCTGGAGTTCTGGAACAGGAAGGTCAAGTAGAAATAGAAAAAGTTTACTGATCATAACCTGAAAGAGATCCCAAGAGGAAAACTTACTGGAATATAATAGCCAAGGTTTGACATCCCCAGAGTAAGGAAGAAAATATTTGAAAGTAATAAGAAAAAAAAACAATTTAAATGCCATGAATCAACAATAAGGATTACACAAGACCTAGCAGCTACTATAAGGTTTTGGAATATTATATTCTATCTAGAGAGCAAAAGAGCTGGGGTTATGTCCAATGGTACTTACCCAGTAAAGTTAAGTTTAATTTTGAATGGAAAAAATTAATAGTTATTGAACTGAAAGACATTTAGTTCTTTGTGACAAAACCCCCAGAACGTAAAGGAAAATTCGACATATAACATCCAGGAGAAATGTAAAGTAAATATTAAAGATCAATTATAAGAAATCATAAAATCAAATTGTTTATTTCATATATATAAAAATATTAGTAGTGTTTTTAGCACCATCGTAATTACCTGGGTAGTTTGAAAGAAAGACTTGAACTGAACTGAATATGATGGAGTGATTCTAAAAAATGAAACTGTATAGGAGGGATTGAAAAGGAGTAATTATCTCATACAAATGAGGTATAAAAGGAAAAAGTGATACAGAAGAAGCTAGTAGGAGGGAAGGTGGGAAGTGCTGGAACCTTATTCTCATGGGAAATGGGTTAAAGAAGGAAAAATAAATGAATAAATAAATATATATAGTGAAAAATGGAAAAAAAACACACTATATATCAGCACTATTATTAAATATTGTTTTAAAATACCCACACAGTATAAAATTCCTAAGCATATACCTGCCAAAGCAGACATAGGAGCTATATGAACAAAAACTCATATCTAAATAATTGAGGTATTGTTCATGGGAAAGTAAAGTCAATGTAATTTTAAATGGTAATTTTTATCTTACTAATCTATTTATTCAAGGTCATCTCAATTAAATTATTAAAATTATTTTACTGAGTTAGAAAAAATAATAGTAAAGTTCATTTAAAGAGCAAGAGGTAAAAAACTTCAAAGAAACCTAGAAAAAAGTTAAGGAAGTACATTCAACAGAATCAGAACTTAATAAATATTTTTAAGGGAGAGTATTATTGAAGTGCAAAAAAAAATTTCTTTGATTATTTTAAATTAAAATCTTGTATTAATAAAATCTAGGTAACAAAGATTAGAAGGAATGCAGAAAATTTGGGGGAAACTTTCTAGACAGTCTCTCGGATAGAATGTGATTGGGTCAGAATATTTTTGGGTCTAGAAAATGATAAATTAGTAGAGTTAGAAAAATATGGAAAGACATGGACTTGTAAAGGAAATTGCTATCCACCCTCAGAGAAACAGATGACAGGTGGAATAAGCATGGTATGGTCTTACATACACACATATGTGTGTATACATATATATATATATATATCCATGTGTGTATGTGTTTAAAAATATGTATATGTTTAGAGATATCTATGAATGTATATAGATCACTATGTATATATGTGAATGTATGCATGTACACACACACACACACACACACACACACACACACACACACAAACACAAACAGAGCTTGGCTTGAGAGAGACAATTTCCCACATTCTCCACTAGAGATGTGAAAATTCAGAGAATCCACCGCAAATGATTACATGACTATTTGTACCTGTGGAAGAGCAGTTTGAGCCTCAATTGGACACACTGCAACTTAACTCTACCATAGAGATGTCTTTATGGTCTTATTCGATAATGAAGGGCAACAGTGAGAACATATGTACATTATTTGTGTATCTATACACAGTATACATATATATATATGTATATATATATATATATATATATATATCTGTGTGTATGTATATAATATAATATATTATAATATATAATTTGTTTTATATTATATAACATATATATGCATATAATATGTTTAGTTATAGCCTTCTTTAGGGTAAGGGTGAGGGAGGGAAAAAAATAAAGTAAAAAAGTGCATGGCAGAGAACCAAAAAAAAAACGAACAAGGAAACAATGAAAACCTGGGAAGCTTTGAAAACAATGTAGTATTTATTATATAGATTTTCTTGTAAAGGAAATTTATCATTTTATAATGAATCCTTTCTTTTGATCTGCTGTATACATGATATTTTCTTCATATATTTGTTAAAATTTAAAAATTATTTTTAAAAATAATGAATTTCATTACTGCAGTCATGTTTTGTTGGTCATATTTCTACAATTAGATATTAAGTATTCTGAGCACAGGGAGAACACAGTGGTCTAAGAAACAACAACAGCAAACATTGAAATGAGTCAGAGGACCTGGTCAGTATTCCCTTCTTTCTTATTTACTAACTATATGGTTTGTGGCAAATCTTTTCCTCGCACTGAGTCTCAGTTTCCTTATCTAGAAAATGAAGGGGTTAGAATTCAAGAAACCTTTGTTGCTGGTAAATTGACTTTCTACTTCTAGGATGGTTTGTTAAACAGTGGATTCCTGATCAGAGTTCCACCAGCCCACTAAAATAAATTATAGGATGTAAAGGGCAAGCAAAAAAGACAAGGAAGTTACAACATTTTTGCCCTTTTCAGACTTCAATTTTTTCCCCAATAAAAAGTAAAAACAAATTTTTAAAAATTTTATTTATTTAAGGCAATGGATTTAAGTGACTTGTCTAAGTTCACAGAGCTAGGCAATTGCTAAGCATCTGAGGTCGGATATGAACTCCAGTCCTTCTGAATTCAGGGCTAGTGCTTTATCCACTGTGCCACCTAGCTGCCCATAGTAAAAACAATTTTTAACATTCTTTTAAAAAATTTTTGAGTTCCACATTCTTGCTCTTCCTAGCTTACTTTTCCTTCATTGAGAAGGCAAACATTCCCATGTCATCCATATAGAGAAGGGAAAAAAACCCAAAAATATAGATAAAAAGAGCAAGAAAGAAAGAGAGGAAAGCAGGAATGAAGGAAGGAGGGAGAGAAGGAGGGAGGGAAGGAGAGAAGGGAGGAAGAAAGGGAGGAAAGAAGGAAGGGAGGGAGGGAGGGAGGGAGAAAGAGTTAAAAAAAGTATGCCTCAATCTGCAAGCAGATTCCATGGATTATTTCTCTGGAGATGGATATCATTTTTCATCCTAAAATCTTTGGAACAGTAGATCATTGAATTGATGAAAAGAGCTAAGTCATCACAGTTGATCATCATACAATACTGCTGTTACATCAGTGCTATGTTGTCCTGATTCTGCTCACTTCACTTTGCATTATTCATGTACCCTTTTCAGATTTTGTGTGGTTTCACTTTCAGTTTGTAAAGGGCATAAAACCTTGAGTGTCTACCCTCAGTGACCTATTTGAAGACGAAAAGGGTGCAAACTCAAAGTGACCCATTTCCCCCTTTAAAAGGGTTCACTTCTTTCTGATTTTGTCTGGTTATTACAAAGAAAGTGTGAAGAGGTCTTCGTTCAACTTGATGAAACAATATGGTGTCTAATGGTGGGATTCGGCCAGTTTACACTGCTTCAACAGAACCAATACCTAATTTTATGTTGAGTTCAGGTAACTGGTTGTTGATTTATTTGAATTCCACCACTGTGCCTAATCATTGGTGGGCTAAAGGATCAGTCATACTCCTGATGGCCTTGAAAAGTATGAGCAATCTATGAGTAATAAATAGTTTCTAGCAATGGAAAAAGAGCCAGTCAAGAAGGAAAAGCCAGCTCTTGAGAGGGAATTGCTCTCTTTCTTTTCCCCTGTATCTCTTCTAAAGTGACAGATTTCATTTTCTTCACAACCCCCAACAGTCCCCAGCAATGGAAATTTGTGTTCAAGCAATTTGTGCTCTATGCCAGAAAAACAGAATTAAAGATCCCAACTACAGAATCAACTTGAGAGCACAGGGAAAATGGCAAGAAATAAGCTACTCATAATCCTAAAGAATTGGTAGGTCAAAGTACAACTCATGGAATCAATAGATAATTTCATTAAAGATAATGATAATAATGAGACAATATACAAAAATTTTTGGAAGGCAGAGAATGTAGTCCTGAGAGGGAAATTTTATATGTCTAAATCATTTTTCTTTAACAAATGAAAGGACAGATCAATGACTTGGTAATGCTAGCACTAAACATGCTAGAAAAATCAATCAATTTTTGAAATCCAATTAAACACCAAATTAGAAATTCTAAAAAACAGAGCAGAGATAAAATTTAAAGTAAAAAAAATGAATTAACAAATGTTGTCTTTTTTTAAGTAAAAAGTAAACAAAACAAACCATTCTATTGTAACAAATTCCAGATTATTCATTTGACTGGAACAGAAATGTACTTTCAGTCAGACAAACTAGTATTAAATTTTAAAATTAAAGTGTAAGAAGGGAAAACCAGCAGAAGGAATAATCTCCAGCTCTCCATGCACAGTGATTTTTTTTGCCTTTGTTCAGGTCTCCTTTAGTGTATCTTGGGGCTACTGAATATGTATAAAGAATGTTTTCCTTAATAATTATTTATTGGGGAATACTTGCTAAATTTATGGTCACTACCATATTTTTACCTGTCAATTAATTTATTCAGTATGAATTGAATAGCACCCTTTCACTAAAAGAAGAAATGTTAATTGTAGTAACAAAAGATTGTCCAAAGATCTGTGGCAGGACTTGGCAGAATTACTACTTGATATACCTGGAACCCCAATCTTCTGATTCTTAAGCTACTTCTCGTACCAATAATAATTATAAAATACTACCTTTTTATATATGAACAGTTTAGTTGTAATCACTTATATTTCTATAGCATTTTAAGTTTTTTCTAGGAACTAGTCCATACCATCAACCAACTTGCAAAGAGCAGCTTAACTCCAAAAATGAATTTTGAGCAAGGATAAAATATGGATAGAACAGGATTAGAGGTGTTATTACTAAAATTGGATCACTTTAGGAAAGACATTGAGAAACCTGAAAATGTCCTAAGAGAGGCAGCCAGGATGGTGAAGGACCTCTATGATTGTGCCAAATGAAGCAATTGTAGATATTTATTCTGGTGAAAAGAAGAATTCAGGGGTGGGAGCAGGGAACATGACTGATGTTTTCATTTGAAGATATGTTAATATATAAAGGGGTTAGACTTGACCTTAATGGCCTCAAAGGTCAGGTCAAGAAGCAATGCAGGGGTAGAATTTAAAAAGAGGTAAATTCTGACTTGACATATGGAAAAAATTTCCAATAATTAGAATGAATTGGTCTACTTTAAGAAGTGCTAGATTTTCCTTTATTGGAAGTCTTCAAGGGAAGGTTGGATCACAATTCCTCAGGTATACTTTAGAGGGAATTATTTTTAATTGTTCTCACTTCTGATGTCCTTTCTGAATTTGAAATTTTGTGCTTGATTCTGTGAAATGTTTAACATATTGTTTCCAGAAGAGCAAAGAACAGTTTCAAGGTCTGTTAAGTAGTTGTTTTTTTTTTAATCATACAGCACTTAGGCAAAAATTCATCAAGAAAACACTGTTTTTACTGACTGATTTTGAGGCATTACAGGGAAAAGAGTTATAAATTGTAACAAGAATAATCTGAAAAGTTAATGAAATTCTGACTTATGGAGGCAAAGTGATGAGATCTTACATGTTATAGCAGATTGTTAGCAAGGTACTAATTTTTTTTTTTGTCAACCACTCACAGGTAGATTCCTCATTGGACTTTTAAAATATGATACTTACATAGTGTTAGACATATTTAAGTAATATGTTAATTGACTACTATTTTTATTATAAGTATTCACCATCATTAATATTATTAGCCATCATAATAACAATAACAGCACAACACTATGATCACTGTTAAAAATGATTTGTTTTCCCCAAATGTTAGAACCCAGTTTTAAGTTCATTTTAAACTTTCCAAATTTTGAAAGGTTTAATGAAAAAGAAGAAAGGAAAGAAAAAGGGATCATGTTCAAAGTGTGGTAGAAAGTTTTGCAACAGTCAAATGTGGCCAGTCAGTTCTGAGAACATGAATTATAGACCATATATTCAATTAAAGGGACTGATGAAATCACACAATTGAAACATTTTGAATATGTATTCCTGTAACAATTCATAGAATCTCTGTTAAATACATATCTCTCAAACAGAAAGAACAATGGCAGTTTGTGTATCTGTGTGTATATCACTTTTCAAGGAAATAATTTGTATTCTTTTGTTATAAAAAAATTTATATTCTAAATGTTTACATGACAGAGCTTACACTTCAATGTTTGATCAATGTGGGCAGTTCCACTACCAGAGTTACTCATGATTCCTTCATGCTTTAGAAGGAAGTTTTTGTGAATTACAATGATCAAAATAATATTCATTAACTACTGACCAGCCCTCTGCTGATGAAACTGCTCAAAATCAACCTTGCCAGTATTTGGATGACCAGCACACAATCTGTCACTGAGTCTGTTTTAAAAACCTTCCCATCTTGATAAGATTGCCAAATTTTTTTCTCAATTGACATTACTTGTGAGACTCCATTGTCACCTCCATGCTATCCTGTGGCATAATAAAAAAGGGATTTAGTATAGGATAGTAACTGTTACCTCATGAGAAAATAACTACTAATTTTTGGCATAAATTTTAAAGTTAATTTTATTAAATATTTTAATTTCCAAATATATCTTTCCCCCACCCAGAGAACCTATCTCTAATTTAAAAAAGAATATTTTTTAAAGGAGAGAAAAGGCAATGAGTTTAGAAAAACTAACCAAAACACAACACATTAACTAAGTCTAATAGTAAATGCCATGTTCCACAATGATAGTCTCTCTGTCACACACACACACACACACACACACACACACACACACACACACACAGAAAGCCCTCTGAAAAGGAAGACAGAAGTACAATTTCATATCTCTCCTTTTGGTCATCAATAAGATAGAAAATTAGATATTCCATGGTCTTTTCACTAATTCTTTTTAAAAAGATAAATATTCACCACAGGTAGAAAAATTACATTTTCTCCCTTAAGACAAGAAAACAAGAAGTGCAATAGCTTTATAAATTAGTAGCTAATCCCTAATATTCTCATTGAGTACTCTGACTTCCCAACAAGTCTACAAGCTCTGGAACAGTATATTCTCCATGGTATAGCCTTGTTTTTGAAATTCACTCAAGGATTTCACTCCGGCTACAGTATCTTCCAATATATACCACACTTGTCCTTCTTTCAGAATCCTGGATTAATAAAAAAGGACCTCAACTTTGTTCATCCACATGTAGAAGAGGAAAAGACTTAGGAATGGAGGATGTACTCTTCTTGACGTGGTTCTTAGGTTAGGGAACCACAAAGAGATACAAACTATGCCCTGAACACCAATTCTACCCTTCCCTTAGTTTACATAAGGGGACAGATACCAATTCCACTCATTCAGAAAACCAAAGAATAGAGAGAACAGCAAAAAGAAACTTACAGGGCTACATCAGTACTAAAGAAAAGGGAACTTGCATCCAGTGGGGGGGTCAGTCCTTTTCTCCAAGAAGTTATTTGTGGGAGGGTTGGAGCTTGATAAAAATTACATTCCTAATGTGGAAAGAGGATTAGATAGTTTTGAAGTCTAAGAAAGAGAGTAAGTCCAATGTTAAAAGGGAGGAAAGAATATGAACAAGCGAATAAGGAAATACCACAAGACTTTTCTGTACCAATCAGAAAGTGCAGAAGAGAATGGTAGAAAATATTCTGAAAAACAAAGTAGCTCAAGTTGCAATCCAAAAATGCCAAAACTTGCAAAATTGATCTTAATCATCAATAAAAAAGATATTTATTGAACAAAATATTTACTTTTGAAGCAGTATAAGGGAAAAACCCCCACAGATAATCATATTATTCTACTTGCAAACAATATCACTAGTCATCTTGACTTTTGTCTTGTCACTAAACTTTAAAAATTCTAGAAAAGAGATAGAGGCCAATGACTTCATGCAGTTTTGCCTCACTTAAATCTCATTCACAAATAAATCATCACTGTGCTATGTTATTGATTCTCTTAAAAAAGAAAGAATCAATGACAACTAGGTAAATACATGCAACTACCAATAAAGCACAAATAATGAAATAGATTATTCCATCTCCATTGAGTATTAAAAAGGGGAAAGAATGGAAAGAGAAATATCCCTATTGGATTAAAAAAAACCCACAGTAAAAGAACCATTAGATTTTTCTAAAATCTTTTTTTTCCAGGTCAACTCAAAATTATACTAATTGTCCCAATATTAGTCACATAGTCACATCTCCTTTCATTTAAAATATATTCTTTTTGTACTAATTTCAGGGAAATGTATTATTTGCAAACTCATTTCAGTATTCCCAAAATACTTTCCTCTCTGATTTGTTTGGATCATGCACATCATTTCCAATTTAGAATCCTGTCATTTTTAAATATTGGTATAGCTACAAGAAGAAAAAAAATGATGATTTTATTGCCTTAAGGACTGAGATTCCTTATCCAAATTTAATAACAAATTAAGAATAGTTCCATTGAATTAAAAAATTAAGAGGACTCATGTCTCATGCTACCTCCTTTCAGTAATGTATATTAAAAAAAAGCTAGCTTCATTACTAAAAGTTAGATTCATTAGGTTATGTAAGTTTCTATTCTTAATTTCTTCAAGCTATTTCCAATTATATTCTGTCAATAGTATAATTAGGGACATAAAAATAAATGTTATATGTGAAAATAACACATTTCTTTTCCATCTGGTTACAAAAACTTTAGAACAAAATTTTCTTTCGCAAGCAGTATATGTATACAGAGAGTCCAACATCTTTTTAATGAATTAGCAACAGATAATTTTGGTAGCTAAATATTTGAGGAAGCAATCTAATAATTTTTTCAAAAAGTCCATTATTTCTATTTTCTTTGTTTTTTCCCCACTTAATTGAAATGACACTATTGAAAATAGTGTGTTCTTTCTTTTCCTTTTAGGAAATGTTATTTACGACTAGCAGGGAATTCTGTGGACATGCCCTTCAAAGGGAGCAAAAGAGCTGTTAGGGAGAGAATATGGAAACATTTAAAAATAATTACAAATTATGTATTCAAATAAAAAATTTTATAACATATTTGTCTCACAAACTTTCATGGCTTTCACAATTTATCTTGTTTTACCTTAACCCAGGTAAGGTGCTGCATTAAGAGGAAAAACTGACAATTATCCAATTTAATGAGATCGCATACACAAATGAGATGATTCATGACAATAATAAGATATACAGGAGAATACATAGAGAATCAGGAGAGACTCTGGGTCCAAGAGGTCACTAGTTAGTCAAACCTGTCATTTTACAGATGAGAAAGTTAAGACCCAGAGGGATTATGTAATTTGTGTACCCAAGTACAAGTAAAAAAAGAACAAAAGCTAAGATTTGAGCACAGATCATCTGACAACCATCCAACACCCTTTCCTCTGAACTTATCTTAGCTGACTATCTACGTTAACTAATTTAATCATATTCAGTTAGAATTTCTATTCATAATTCTTTGTGCTTGTCTATACATGTTTGAGTTTCTGGACATTTACTTGCTTCTTTTAACTTTCTCTTTTCTTTTCTGAACACAGGTCAATAAAAATAAATAAGTATTAAAAAGTGAACAATAGTACTGAGAAAGGGGCATTTCTATTTTTGTCAATTGCCATATGAATTTGAGAGTTCTAGAGGTGAGGTGCTAGCACTCCAACAGGAAGTGGTTCTCATTAACAGCACAGATTTTCAGAGGAAAAGATGACTACAATAAGACCATTTTAAAATTCAATGGATTAAAAATCTGACTAGGAGAAACAGACATTGTTAATTGTTTGGATGATGAGGGTCCAAGGCAAATATGAAATAACCTAAATATCTGGTCAGTAGAACTATGTCTACGTGTCTTTTACCTGCTAGTAGAGAACAATGAATTTGATCAGGGATTGCTGTTTGTTTTTATATCTGTATTTGTGAGACTTTTGTGTCAAGTAGTTTCTGTGATTACAGCCCAATATGTGATTTTAAGCACATCTATCTATAGATTTATATTGTGTACATACACATATATGTATGTGTATATATATATATATATATATATATATATATATATATATATATATATATATATATATAAAGCAAGAGAGAGAGAGAGAGAGACAAAGACAGAGATGGGGGAGGTAAAAAGAGAGATGGAGACAGACAGAGACACAGAGACAGGGACATAAACACAGACAGACAGACAGACAGAGAGTTAAGTTCAGATCAAATTGTGCTTGGGGTCCCTACAGGATTACCAGTTGGAAATGGCCAAAAGGAAGCTGGAGATGGTGGTTTGGAATTTGGAAGAAAGATTAATACTGGATATACAGATTCAGAGGTATAATAACTGATACCATAAGAATGAATAAGATCACCAAGTGAGATAGCATAGAAAGCAATGTGGTATTAGAACAGACACCTCCAGAGAGTGACAAGGAGGAAGATCCAGCAAGGGAGACTGAAAAGGAGCCGTCAGACAGGTAAAGAGAGAATAAAGAGCAAATAGTGCTACCAAAACCCAAAGAAAAGAATCAATCCAGGAGAAGACAATCAACGGTGTCAAATGCTACTGAGAAAACAAGAATGATAAGAATTTGGAAAGGAACAACTGAGGTGATCAGAAACTTTGAAAAGAAGCAATTTTAGTTGAATGATGAAGCCAAAATGCTAGCCTTTTTTTTGAAGGCAATAATCTCTGGCATTTGTTTAAACTCCACAGTTCTTTCTCTGGATACAGATGGTATTCTCCAGAACAGATACCCTAAAATTGTCCCCGATTATTATACTGATGGAGTGAGCAAGTCCATAAAGGTTGATCATCAGCCCCTTCATGTTGTTAGGGTTATATAATATTCTTCCAGTTCTGTTCATCTCACTCAGCATCAGTTCATGCAGGTCTTTCCAGGCTTCTCTGAAATTCCATCCCTCTTGATTTCTAATAGAACAGTAGGGTTCCATAACGTACATATACCACAATTTCTTTAGCCATTACCCAATTAATGAACAATCTCTTGATTTCCAATTCTTTTCCACCACAGAGCTGCTATGAATGTTTTTGTACATGTGATGTTTTTACCATTTTTCATGATCTCTTCAGGGTGTAGACCCAGTAGTGGTATTCCTGGATCAAAGGGTATACAAACAAAATGATAGTCTTCTGCATCTATTTCCTTCTCTTCACTCACATAACCACGCTATCAATTCTCTCTTAGGTTGTAACAATTAATTTTCCCACTTCCATCCTCTCTTCATTCCAATCTATCCTCTGCACAGCTGCCAAAATAAACATAAAATAACAAATTCACTCAAAAATATCCAGTGACCCTTCATTAACTCTAAGATTCTAGTATTTAAAGCCTCACACAATCTGATTTGCTTGACTGAGTTCCTATTGCTCTCTTTACATCTATATATACTCTCTTCTTCCTCCTACATTTTCCTATTTTCCAACCAAAGTGGTTTACTTGTCTTTTCATTTCCTACCTCCAAAACTTTGCATAGCCAGTTCTCCTGCTGACCTACATTCCCTCCTCAACCTACATCATTTACAATTCTAATCTTCCTCCAAGGCTCATCCTTAGTTGCATCTCCTACATAATATTTTTCCTGATGCCTCCAGGTATTAGTGATTTCTCCCTGCACAAACTATCTTATTTTACTTATCTGTGTACATGTATTCTTCTTCTTTTTCCACCATCACCAGTAAAATATAAATTTCGTGAAAGTATATTCAATTTGATTTTGACTTTTATATTCATGAACAAGGTATCTTACACACAGTGGATATATATAATAATTTTTTTAATTAAATGACTAGGGATTTAGAACTGGGGATTTGGGAGGGCACATTTTTGCTATCCTGCCTTTAACCAAGAATTATCTTTTTGCCAGTATCAACAACCTTCCTTGAAGAGGATTGTTTCTTGACCTACTTTTGATTTTTCTTTCCCAGCTCTGCATCCTCCTGGAAACCTTTCTAGCCCTAGGGATAGGAAAGATTACTTCTTAATCCCTGGAGATCAAGGCATACAGTAAAATGCCACAGGTACTAATTCATTTTCGTGTGTGTGTGTGTGTGTGTGTGTGTGTGTGTGTGTTAAATCATTAATATTTTCTTTTCCATACAACTTGTCCAAACAGAACGATGCTGAGAACCGAGATGGCATGGAGCCCCCAAACAGATATTAAACCAAAATAAAATAGAGTAGGACGTAGCAGATTAATACAGGTAGGAAGATTTGAGTTCGTATTACAATACTGCCATATCTAGTACCTAGTCATTAGGGAAATAGTCACTTAATTTTTCTTGGTGTCAATTTCCTTATCTATAAAATAAGGACACTTTAACTTCCCCCATTTACCTCAAAAGATTGTTGCAAAGATAAAGCAAGATGCCATATGGAAAATGTTTTTAACCTGTGAAATTATAGAACAATTATTGATAAAAATGTTATTGATATGTGCAACATCATTAAAAAGAACTAGTTGGGCTTTGTTCATGCTGATGTCTCATCTATGACACAGTCTCCCGCATTATGTATCGAAGATACCATCTAATGAGTCTAGGGACAACTCACCCTCAACACAGCTCATTAGTAAACAAATCTGTTTTCCATCTGTTTTTATAATCGTCTTAACCCTGATAATCACATTTAAACCTAATTGGTGACCTCTTTAACTCCTCTTCAAATTCCATTCCCAGTTCTTTGCAGTACATTTTTAAGATCTACAATCCTTCATATTATGGAATCCCACCTTCTTACATTTTAAAGAAAAAATTAATATAGGTGAAAGTGGAATGGTTGATTCTATTGTCTTTGGCTTATAAATTGTGAACAGGCAAAACTTTCATTTTATTTTATTTTATTTTTAGGATCTTGCAAGGCAAATGGGGTTAAGTGGCTTGCCCAAGGCCACACAGCTAGGTAAATTATTAAGTGTCTGAGGCTGGAGTTGAACTCAGGTACTCCTGACTCCAGGGCCAGTGCTTTATCCAGTGCCACCTAGCCACCCCACAACTTTTATTCTTGACAAATTTGGCTTTCTTAATTAACTTGAGATTCTAAGGTAACAAAGACTCTATTACTTTATTTTAAAATTTTTATTTATTTATTTTCATTCACATGCACATGAATATTTTTAAGTTACAAAATTTCCTTCCACACTTCCTTCCCAGTCCCTTTCTCTCAGTGGTGAATAGTTTGGTTAGTATTGTACTTACATATTTTGATAAACATGTTTACAGATTAGTTATTTTCAGTATGAGGAATTAAGATTGAGGGAAAGAACTACATAAGAGATAATTTTTATAAAGTGTTCATCAGATTCAGAAGGGTTGTTTCTTGAGTTTTGTTTTGTTTTGTTTTTCTTCCTCTAGATGGGGATAACATTGTCCATAGCCCATCTAATACAGTCGTCCTAGCTCTCTGAACTGCTGGGAGGAGCTGCTTCCATCAAGGCTGTCCACTTCACAATGTTCTTGTTGATATGTAAATTGTTCTCTTGGTTCTACTCCCTTCACTCAGCATCAGATCCCATAAGTCATTCAATGTTTCTCTAGAGTCCAACCATTTATGTTTTCTTATAGAACAATAGTATTCCACACTATTCATGTAACATAACTTGTTAGCCATTCCCCAATTGATGGGCATCCCCTCAATTTCCATTTCTTTTCCACTACAAAAAGAATTGTTATGAATATTTGAGAACATGTAGGACTTTTGCCTTTTTTTTATAATTTCTTCTGGATGTAGACTTAGAATTGGAATTTCTGGGTCAAAGGGTATGAGCAGTTTTATTGCTCTTTAGGCACAGTTCCATATTGCTCTCCAGAAAGGTTGGATCTGTTCACAACTCAACCAGTAATGCATCAATGTGCCAATCCTTCCACAACCTCTCCAACATTGATCATCTTCCCTATTTCTCATTTTGGCCAATCTGATAGGTGTAAATTGATACCTCATTGTTCTTTTAATTTGTATTTCATTAATCATTAATGATTTGGAGCATTTTTTCATGTGATTATATTTAGCTTTTATTTCTTCATTTGAAAACTGTTCATATCCTTTGACCATTTATCAATTGAGGAATGATATGACCTTATAAATTTGATGCAATTCTCTGTATATTTTAGAATTGACAGAACTCCAAGTTGTGAAGATTGTTTCCCAACTTTCTGCTTTGCTTTTAATTTTGGCAACATTGATTTTATTAGTGCAAAACCTCTTTAATTTAATATAGTCAAAATCATTCATTTTATAGTTTATAGTGTGCTCTAATTCTATGGTCATAAATTTATCCCCTTTCCATAGATCTGATAGAGTATTACTTGACCTATTAATTTATCTATGGACTCTTACTTTAAACAATGAAAGATATCATTGAGGCAAATACTAGATTAATAGGATCATGAGTCTCAAACTGGAAAATACTTCATAGGTCATCAAGTCTAATCATATCATTTTATAGATAAGGAAACTGAGACCCAGGGAGTCTAAGTGATGAGTCAAAAGAAGTATTAAGTATAAGCATTAGGGTCTGAACTCACATCATATAACTCCAAAATCATTCTTTCACCACATTGTTTCCTTAGCAATAAAAGATCCTCCTACAATATGACTACAGGTGAACTAAAGGGGCAAGAAGGCATTCAAATCATGTTCTTCCATAAAGTCTTGAGAAAAATCTCTTTCAAAAACCCTTAGTCTCAACTAATTTACTCTTAGTTGGAAATAAATTAACTACTTAGAAATTCATTGGATAAGGAATGCAAGACTTTTGACTTAGAAATGCAGTTACATTATAAGGAAATCACCTTATCATAAGGTTTTCCTTCAAAAACATTCAAGAAACCAAGGGTTATTTTTCAGGGGTAGGTGGTGAGTGGAAGAGGATATAGAAATGGTTTTTGGAAATGGATTGAGGAGTTGAATATGGAGGAAAATTTGAACCAATTCTGTGATTTCATTTGTGTAATGAATTCATTGAAGAAATTTCATCTACAATTATAGATCAATAGCTTTACTTCAGGTTATAGGCCTAGATAACAAGAGATTGACTACTTTAGGTTAATACAAAACCTAGGTTTTTCCAAGTCATTCACTAGGATATGTTGCTTCTCAATTTTATTTTTATTTAGGATTTTTTGAGTAATATTTGATTAGAAATGAGATCATATATCTAGAGTTCAGAGGGACCTTAGAAATAACCTTCTCAAAACCTCTCATTGCATAGATAAGAAAACAAGAGCCTGGAGAGATCAAGTGATTTTACAAGTTCTCATAGGTAGCAAATAACCGATTAAGAATCATACTCAGGTCCCATAACTCCAAGTTTAACTCCTTTCTATTTCATCACAGCACATTCCAGATTATTTATCATCTACTAAGAGAAGAAAAATTAAAATTAAAATCACATAAAAATTCAAAACCCTAATAACATGATTTGCCCATTATATAAAACTCAAAACCCAAATGATATGATTTGAACAATTCATAAATAAGACTTTCTTAAAAGTAATAACAATAGCATCTTGTTTGTTTATGTATCTCCCTTTATGATCTTATTCTATGTCTTACAAGATTTTTCTTTTTTCTTGTCTACATGTTTATTATTTATTTATTGTAAACAAAATTCTATTCTTCCTTTCCACCCTATTCCAAATCCAGTAAGAAGGCAAAAATTGTGATATCAATTACACATTTGAAATCATCCAAAACATATTTCTACATTCATCATATTTTTAAAAAAGCAAAAAAAATTATGAAAATTATATTTCAATTTTGGCTCATAATTCATCAGTTCTCTATCTGGAAGAGGATAGCATTTTTCATCATAAATCTTTGGAATTGTCCTGGATCGTTTTTATATTGATCAGAATAGCCAGAACTTTTATAGGATCATCATTACAACATTGCTGTTGATGTATATAATGATCACCCAGTTCTCACTTCACTTTGCCTCAGTTCATATAGATCTTGTCATATTTTTTAAATCTATATCCATCATTATTTCCCACAGCCCAATAGTACTCCATCACAATCATATGCTACTTCTTGTTCAACCATTCCCCAATTGATGAATATCCCTCTGATTTCCAATTCAGAGCTGCTATAAACACTTTTGTGGTTCTTTTTTGAGGTTCTCTTAACTTTATCTCTTTATGAAACATGTAGTAGTGGTATTGCTGTGATTAAAGAGTATGTATTTTTATAACCCTTTTTACATAATTCCAAATTATTCTCCAGAATGGTTGGACTAGTTCATTTTCTATCAACAATTCATCAACATGCCTATAGTTATTATTTCTGATAGATCTGAAGTGTATACCTCTACATTTTCCCAATCAGTTGTGATTTAGAGCATTTGATTTCTTCTTTTGTAAACTACCTGATTTTTATCCTTTGAACCATTTATCAATTGGTGAAAGGCTCTTATTTTTATAATCTTGACTCAGTTCTATACTCAGTGAACATTTAAGAAATGAGATGGTTTATCAGAACAACTTGCTGTAAAAATTTTTATTATTACTTCATTGTTTATGATACCTTTGATAAAATATAGTTTTCCTGGGTATTTCTTTCAATTAGGTCTATTTTTGCCTTTGCTTTGTCTGAGATTACATTGGCCACTCTTGACCCCCTTCACTTCAACTGAAAATATTAGATTCTGCTTCAGCACTCTATTTTAAAACTGTATGTCTTTATATTTCAAGTGAATCTTTTATAAACAATTTATTATTGGATTCCAGTTTCTAATCTTTTTTTTTCTGTCTGCTTCTATTTTATGAGTGAATTCATTCCATTCACATTTATAGTTTCAATTACTATGTAATTCCCTCCATCATAATTTCTTATAATCTTTCTTTCTCTTTTGTCTTTCTGTCTCTCTCTTTTTCTTTCTTTCTTTCTTTCCTTCTTTCTTTCTTTCTCCTTTCCCTTCCTTCCCCTTCCCCTTTCCCTTCTTCTTCTCCTCCTCCTCCTCTTCTTCCTCCTTCTCCTTCTTTTCCTTCTTATTCTTCTCCTCCTCCTCCTTCTTTGTCTTCCCTACTTTTTTCTGTTCTAACTCAAAAGTTTATTTTGCTTCTAACTATGATCTCCTTTAATCTGCCCTCCATGTCTCTTATCCCCTTCTCTTTCTATTTCTCGATACACATCTATATATCTATATATATCTATATATCTATATCTATATATATCTATATATCTATATCTATATATATCTATATATCTATATCTATATCTATATCTATATCTATATCTATATCTATCTATCTATATCTATATCTATCTATCTATATATATATATCTTTGGACCCATTCCAAACCAAGTGAGGTAGAAGCATTTCCCATTATACCCCCTCCATTTTCTCCTCCATTGTAAAAGTTTTTCTTTGTACATCTCTTTTAAGTGAGAATAATTTCCCCCATTCTATCTTTCCCTTTCATTTTCTCCCAGTGCATCTCTCTTTCTTATTCCTTCATTTTGTTTTTGGAGAACATTCCAACAAAATCAACTTACACACATATCCTCTGGCTACATTCCTCTTAACTTTTCTAATAATGAAAGTTCTTAGGAGTTTCATATATTATCTTTTCATATAGGAGTGTAAACAATTTATTTATTGAATCTTATGATTACTCTTTCATGCTTACCCTTTTATGCTTTCCTTGAGTCTTCTGGTTGAATGACACATTTTCTATTTTGCTCTGGTCTTTTCATTATGAATGCTTGAAAGATCTCTATTTCATTAAATATATAGTTTTCCCTGAAGGATTGCACACAGTTTTGCTGAGCAAATTATTCTTGATTATAATCCTAATCTATTTTGTTTTCTAGAATATCATATTCCAAGTTCTCGTTTTCTTTAATGTGATAATTATTAAATCTTATGTGATCATGGCCGTGACTCAATGATATTCATTTTTTTCTTTCTGGCAGCATGAAGTATTTTCTCTTTGACCTGGGAACACTGAAATTTGGTGATAATATTCCTGGGAGTTTTCAGTGTATTTATCGTTTTCAAGAGTTGATCAATGAATTCTTTCAATTTCTATTTTACTCTCTAGATCTAAGATATTGGGACAACTTTCCTTAATAATATCTTGAAATGTATTGTCTAGACTTTTATTTTTGAACCATCATTTTCAAATACCCCGATACTTAAATTATCTTTCTTAGATCTTTTTTTCAATGCCAAATATTTTTCAATAAGATATTTCATATTATCTTCTATTTTTATATATTGAGCCTGTTTTATTGTTTCTTTATGACTTATAAAGCTAAATACTTCCACTTGCTCAATTTTAATTTTTAAGGAATTATTTTCTTCAATGAATTTTTTTACTTCTGGTTTTTAAGGAATTATTAGTTTTAGTGAATTTTTGTGTTTTTACCACTTGACCAATTGCTTTTTTAAGATTTTACTTTTTTTTAGTATTTTTGTGCCTCTTTTTACCAAACAATGCTTTTTTTATTTTTATATCTCTCTCATTTATTTTCACAAATTTTCCTTACCACTTTGTTTCTCTTTCTTTATCTCTTCTAGGAATTCTTATTGGTCTTGGGTACAATTAGCATTATTTTTGAGACATTGTAAATATTTTCACATTGTTGTCTCCTATTAAGTTTATGTCTTGGTCTTCCTTACCACTAAAGTAGCTTTTTATTCTCAAATTCTTATTTTTTTGCTTGTTATTGTTTATTTAAGGTTCAAGTTGAGCTCTACTCATCTTGGAGTGGAAGAAGTACTATTCCAAGCTTCAGACTTTTTTTCCTGCTACTTTTTTTTCCTGGGGATTTGCATGTTTTTAGTGCTTCCATGGTAGTGTAGTCCTGGAAAAGATATCCCTATTCTCCTGGTCTGCATTGTGATCTATTTGCCTGGTCTGTATTGTGGTCTCTGTTCAAGAAAGGCCCCTGGTCTTCTGCAACCACAAGGATTCCTCTTTGCTTTGGAACTGTGACCATGACCCTGCTCCCCTGTAACGAACTACCAGTGATCCTCTGTGCTCTGGAACTGTTATATGGAACTGTTTGTGAGCAATAGAGTTGACAATCAGTACCAAGTGTACCCATACCATAAGGGATTCCCCATAATATTTTTCTGACTAATTGTCTTATCTACTTACCATCTCTAAGCTAAGAGCTCTTGAAACTATTGCAGTTGCTGGAGTTGCTATTGCCCTACCCCATGTGGGGGCTCCAGAGTGGTCTCCCTTTTGGTGTCACAGATTTTCTTGCTGACATCTTAGGCCAGAAAAATGTCTCTCCTCTATCTTTCTTTTTTTATTTCTTTTTTTTTTTTAATTTAAGGCAATGGGGTTTGAAAGACTTAACCGAGGTCATACAACTAGGTAATTAATCATTATCTGAGGTTGCATTTGAACTCAGGTCCTCCTGACTCCAGTACTGGTGCTCTATCCAATAGGTCACCTAGCTGCCCCTTCTCCTCTACCTTTCAATGGTTTTGCTGCTCCAAAATTTGATTAGAATCATTATTTTAAAGTTATTTGAAAGGGAATGTGGGGAGAGCTCAGCTTTCTCTAACCCACCATATTGTCTCTACATCCTTTTACGGTTTTTCAAAGAGAATTAGGTAAGTATATCTTTTAAGTATCTCTACTATTTTTACCAAAGCCACTTTAAAATTTACTGTTTCTAAATTTACAAGGGCATATATTACATGTATTCCTGATATGTTCATATCTTAATTCAAATCCTCAGTTTCTCATCAGCCTACATTAGCTAGTTTGTAATTAATCAAACAATACCTATATCACTAATAGAATTTCATAATTTTAATGAGTTTGATAAATTATATTTGTCTGATGGTTGCATGTAATCCCCACACCCTGTGCCCCCAAAAGGTTTCCTTTACTTGAAAATAAAAAGGATTGAAATTCAGAGGATTCAAACCCTTCTAAATCCCATTCCTGAAATCATAGGATTATAACAACATAGATCTGGAATCAGAAGGGGAATCTATGTTACAGTTAATTCAAGCCCTTCATTTCATAGAGGAAGAGCTGAGATCTAGAGAGGTTAAGTAACTTCCCATAAGTGAAAGAATCGAGTTTTGAACCCAGACCCTCTTACAGTATATTTCCATATAGAATTTATACACTGCTAGAATATTAGATAGAATTTATACACTGAAGAATCTCTAGAGGCCATCTAGTTTAAGCCACATAATTTTAAGAAAAAGGAAACTTGAAGTACAGAGAGAGGAAGGTAATTTACTCAATGTCACAAGATGATTATTAGCATAGCTTTGACTAGAACTAAGGCCTTTTAGTTTAGTATACCACCATTTTGAAGGTGGTATCCCTTAAAGTGAACCTGGAAAAAATCTATTTACAAAGGGTGTTTTTTTTATAAATCATTCCTATTTTATAGCTGAAAACTATTGTTAAATGAAGGATCAATAGAAGTTACAAGGAATATTGAGGTTCTCATTCATTCAAGTTGCTCTGGTTATATTTATGGGATCAGAAAAATGTTGATATTCTTGTCAACCTTACTTTATGCAATAAATGTGTAGCAGAAAAGTTGCAAGTAATTTTTTAAAAAGGAATCATGTGTGTATTTTTAATTTACAATATAAGCTTTATTTGGAAATATACACTAACTTTTATGAAGTTTAAGTATCCTTTCCACCCTAACTTAAACCCTTGAAGTTATCTGATTGACACAAAAATCATTTAATCCATTAGAACTACTCATAGTTATTATAACACTTCTGTAAATTCCTTTCAATATCAAATAATTATTTTTGTAACATAACACTTTTCTCATTTCCCTATAATTTTTAACTGATTTATTAAAAGAAAAGGTCAAAATTAATTTAAAACTAGAAGATAAGATGACACAGTAGAGTGTATAATAAAAAGTATACTGTGAAAGAATAAAATGAGAACTATTATGTACAATTAAAAAAACTCCACCTTATTTAAACAAGTTATTGCTGTCAAAAATGGAGAAGCAATGAAGGAAAGAACATCAATCCCAATTATAACAATTTTTTCAGAAGTTTAATTGTGATAAATCAATTGCTTTATGTGCTTCTGTAGCATTTCCCCATCTCATACAATGAAGCTTCCAGTGAAAACTACCACAGATTCGAGATACTGTGTAAGTCTCCATCTAATCAAAACCTTAGCTCACAAACTCCTAGCAATGTGATTAGCACTACCTGTCAGCCTAAGGACACAATTAAATCAAAACAAATTTAAGGTAGCAGCAAATTAAGAAAAATAGCCACAAAATATTTTCCTCATAAACCTAAGGCTCACTCTCCCAAAAATATGCATAAAATCCATGGGAATATTGTATCCAGTTATTGAATATGCACAGAGACACACTCATATGGAGATTATATGCCACTGTTCAGGTAATATAATCAGCACTTCCACGAGTCCTACTCTCTGTTGGTCTTATGATGTGGAATCCCTGCCATGAATATAGTCTCTGTCACATGTTGATCTAACATGGCTGTTGCTCAGTGTGTTTCTGTACTGATTCTGTGGTCACTGATGGTACTTGTCAGGTATGAGTCTAATGAACATGATGCTGGCAAGCTACTTTTAGTTCCAGTTTCTGTCACCAAAGGAATAGTGGATTGAGAAATTTTTGCTGGTACATTGTAAAGAGCAAGAAATCATCAATGCCCAGCCAGAATATTCCATTGGTAGATTTATATTGTCAAAGTCAGGAATGATTTAGGCAGGAAGTATATATGCAAGTCTTCTGTGTTAAAGTTTTGGGAGAAAATAGACAAGAATTTTATGTGGTGTATAGTCATGGATGTTCTATAATCTGTACTATAGTTCTTATTTTTACATGCTTCATTTCTCTAATATGGGATATTGAATCTGTTATGCATTGCTTTCACTGTTGAGTCAATAATTGCCTTGAGAAAACATAAATTACTTAAATTCCTTGATCTTTAGGGTTTAGGTCTCTAGGGTGAAACAATTGTCAATATAGGGATTTTTATAAGAGAGGGTAAGGATAACTAAATTATACAGACTTGTCCTTGTTCTTTCCTTTGCTCTTTCTTAGTACATGTACATAGTGCATTCATATATGTAAACACAAGTGTGTTCTCTTAACATTAGGAATTTAGGTTAAAATGAAGAACCAACTCACAAATTCCCAAGTTAGCCTTTGATAACTAAGTGAGAAGTCAAAGTAAACAATTCAAGTGCAAGGCAAACTTGGTGGAAAATAATCAAGATTAGATATTAAAGAACCAACAAAATGGTATGCTCAAAATCATTGAATTTCAAGTTAAAATGAACCTCAGAGATTATCTTGTTCAAACCATCCATCTACTATATCCCTGTCTTGTAGTTGCCTACCTTCTTTTAAAGATCTCCATTAAAAATTTACCTAACAACTCCAATACAATCCATTGAACTTTCAAATAATTCTAATTGTTGGAAAGTTTTTCTTTACCTAAATTTGCCCCTATTTGAACTTTTACCCTCTTAGTTCTACCCTCTGGATCTTAACAGAAAAAGTGTCATCCTTTTTCCACCTGGCAATTCTTTCAATATTTCAAGACAGCATTGAGTTTCCCTAAATCTTTAACTCAGGTAAAAATTACAGTTCTTTTCTCTGATCCTCATTTGGCTGATCTGCAGTCTAGTTCTATCCTCAAGACTTTTAGAAAATCAGGCCTTCCATATGCATTTGATTAAACATCTCCTGGCTATGTTTTTCTAGTCCACTCTTCTTTTTTTAGCCTATCTGCCCTAAGCAGGCAGCAGTTTACTTTCCTACCCTCCTAAACAAAACACAAATGTATCCAAATACAGTGTCCTACTTTCCCATATCCTGTTGAACTTTTCTTGAATTTCATGCAATAGTCACACATTTCAGTTTCTACTTTACAACTTTCTGAAAAACATGCATTTTACATATGGTCTTTGTAATGACATTTTTGTAGTTTATTAAATCTGGATTCACTATATTGAACAAACGTTTTCTCCAGAGATTTTTGTTGCAGCTTGAAAATGTCATTTGAAAGGAACTAAAATCTAAAGATTGTCAAAACATTGCCCTAAATTACTAACCTGTCTTTCTTCCACATATTTACAGGCAGAACATAAAGAAAACTGAACTCCAGTTTGAATTGGAAATGATTATGTAAAATGTTGCCTGCTTTGGATCTTGTAAATTAAACTTCCTCATCATTTGAGCTATACAAAAATGACATGAGTGCAAGAGTTAGGGGGCAGAGATTCTATTATTTGTTGAGTCAAATCAAGACAATAAGAATTTACTAAGTGCCTACTACATATAAGGCACTGAGCTAAGCACTGGAGAGATGAAAAAAGATGGAGGTGGGATACTAGGATGATGTGAGGAAATGGGGAAATTTTTTCAAGGACTATTGAATAAAGATAATATGTAAGTAATATATAAAGCAAGTTCTATTTCAGTGTAAATTATAGAGAATCTAAGGTATGCTTCAGAATGGTTCCAAATTTGAGACATTTAACTTAAGACCAGAGCCTTATCCAACATCTGTAGAATTTCACATTCATTCAGATTGGTAATGGGGAAAAAAACAACTTATGAATTTTTTTTCTGTTTCAGATAGACACTTTAACTAAGAGTGTGGATTGCTTCACTGCTTCATTTAAACAATATTTTTTTTAATTTAAATTAATTTAGTTTTTCCAATTACATGCAGTCAGTTTTCCGTAACATTCACTTTTTGTAATATTTTGAGTTCCACATTTCTCTCTCCTTCCCTTTTCTCTCCCCTCCTCTTGATGGCAAGTAATCTATTTTACATGAATGCATATATATATATATATATGCATGCATGCATAACTACATTAAACATATTTCCATATTAGTCACACTGAGAAAAAAGAAACAAAACAAAAGGGGGAAACCATGAGAGGAGAAAAACATAAAACATAAAACAAAGTTTAAAAATTGAAAATAATATGCCTTTGTCTATATTCTCCCTCTAAAGTTCCCTCTCTGGATGTGGATGTTATTCTCTACCACCTAGAAATGTCTTTGACCAGTGTACTACTGAGAAGAGCTAAGTCTATCAAAGTTGATCATCACACTGTGTTCCTGTTAATGTTTACAATGTTCTCCTGGCTCTGCTCACTTCACTCAGCATCAATTCATGTAAGTCTCTTTAGGCTTTTCTGTCTGTGTCCCATTCATATACCATCCATTTCTCATTTGATGAGCATTTCTTCAATTTCCAGTTTTTTGCTACAAAAAGATTAGTCAATATTTAAGCCTCTGTCATATATATGCCAAGAAATAGTTTTCAGAAGTTTCATCTTGGAGGGCCTAGGTGAGATAAATTTTTAAAATTAATTTTCTTTTAAAATATGAATATGTTGAACAACTCTAGTAATATAGAACTGAAAAGAGGATTATTTGTGAAAATGCCAATCTCTTTAATATGCTTTTTAAATTTTAAATTTTAAAATATATAGTAAATTCAACATGTTGTTTTCAAAATTTCCTTGCTTGTCTATTTTCTTTTGAACTTCCTTCAGCTCTCCTCTGGATATTTAAGTGCTTGATTTTTTTTTTTATTTTAACCCCTTCTTTATTTTCTTCTTTTTCTAGGTAATAGTACCACCATTTCTCCTGTACTACCCAATCTACCTCAATTACACAAAAAGAAAAAAGTATTATTCTTGGAACAATTAAGCATTTTCAAGTAAAACGAATGCCTAGGGGCGGCTAGGTGGCGTAGTGGATAAAGCACAGGCCCTGGAGTCAGGAGCACCTGGGTTCAAATCCGATCTCAGACACTTAATAATTGCCTAGCTGTGTGGCCTTGGGCAAGCTACTTAACTCCTTTTGCCTTGCAAAAAAAAAAAAAAAAAACCAAACCTAAAAAAAAAACAAAAACGAATGCCTATTGTCATAGCCTACTCAGTCAACAAGCATTTACTAAGAATTTACTATGTGCAAAGCACTGTGCTTAAATACTAATAATACAAAGAAAGGTTAAAAATTTGGTCCGTGTCCCCAAGGAGTTTTCATTCTTTTTTTTAAGGTTTTTGCAAGGCAAATAGGGTTAAGTGGCTTGCCCAAGGACACACAGCTAGGCAATTATTAAGTGTCTGAGACCGGATTTGAATCCAGGTGCTCCTGACTCCAGGGCCGGTGCTTTATCCACTACGCCACCTAGCCGCCCCAGGAGTTTGCATTCTAATAAGGTATCGAGTATATAAGAAATCATATACATACACGTTATATAAAGAATAGACAAAAAGTATTTCCAGAAGGAAGATACTTAAAACTTTAGGGGACCAGGAGAGGCCTCCAATATAAGATGGAATCTAAATTCAATCTTTTTGTTTATTTGTTTCATTTTGTTTTTTTGCAAGGCAATAGGATCAAGTAACTTGCCCAAGCTCACACAAATTAGGTAATTATTAAGAAGCTGAGGCTGGATTTGAACTCAGGTTCTCCTGACTCCAAGACCAGTGCTCTATATCCACTGTGCCACCTTGCTACCCCTCTCTGAGTTGAGTCTTGAAGGAAACCAGGTGACTAAAATGAGGAGGGAGAACTATACAAAGCAAAAGTCAGGAAAAGGAGTTTCCTGCTCAAGGAATAGCAGTTAGGATTATAATGCATCTGGAGAAAAGTGGAATATAAAATAATCAGCAAAGAACCAATTTGTAAAGAGTTTTATATGTCAAAATATTTTATGTTTGGATTAAAAGAAGTCAGTAGCATTTTATGGGGTTAGGTCAGATCTGGGGCAGCTAGGTGGCACAGTGGATAGAACACTGGCCCTGTAGTCAGGAGAACTAGAGTTTGAACCTGGCCTTAGACAACTGACACTAACTAGTTGTGTGACCCTGGGCAAATCTCTTAACCCTGATTGCCTCACATCCAAAGCCATTTCCAGTTGTCCTGATTCATATCTGGCCACTGGACTCAGATGGCTCTGGAGGAGAATGTGAGACTGGTGACTTAACATAGCACCCCCTCACTCTAATCTAATTCATGTCCTTGTCATGGCATCACCTCCCTGATGTTATGATCTTCTTCAAGAAAGAAGGTCAAACATCAAGGACCTGAACCATTGGTTCTGTTTTTAGCCCATCTACTGATACTATCAGATGTAATAAAGCTAGAAAAATAAGCTGAATCTAATAAGATGATATTTAATAGGGATAAATATAAACTTTATACTCGGGTTTAAAAAAAGGACTTGTCACATATAGAATGGAAATGACTCAGATGATTTTGTGTGAATAAGACCTGGGATTTTAATGAGTCATGATTCTAATAGTGTGACATGGCAACTAGTGTTAATTTGCAAATAGACTACCTTAATCAAGGAAGGTGATAGTTTCACTGAAATCCGCCCTGATCAGGGCTCATTTGGGGCATTATGAAGGTAAGTGATGATCAAGAGTGCTTCCAGAAGAGGGATAAGAAGGGTGGCAGAAAAACTACAGACTACTCCATAGAAGATTTGTTTTTTAGCAACTGGAATATTTAACCTAGAGAGAGAAGTATGATGGAAGGGAAGGGAAATTAATCTGTAAGTATTTGAAAAGTTATAAATATGGAAGTAAGATTAGACTTATTTTGGTTGGGCCTAGAGGGTAAAAAAACTAGTAAGAAAGAATGGTTGTTAAGTCATTTTTCAGGCATGTCAGACTCTTAGTGACCCAATTTGGGATTTTCATCGCAGATACTAGTTTGCCATTTCCTTCTCCAGCTCATATTACATATGAGGAAACTGAAGCAAACAGGCATAAGTGACTTGTTGAAGGTCACCCAGATGTTAAGTGTCTGATGTGACTTAGGAACATATATTGTCCTGACTCATACCTGGCACTTCATCCATTGGGCCATCTAGCTGCTTGGGTGGGATTTGCAAGGTACAAAATTGAGGTCAACATAAAAATAAAATTCCTAATAATTTAAACTATCGATGAGTGGAATGGTCTTCCTCAGAAAGTAGTGAGTCTTTCATTGGGGGTATTCAATGGATGCTAAATAATTATTCTTCGAATGTACTGCAGAGACTTCCAGGGCAGAGTAAAGATGGTGTCATGTAGCTAGCATGCTCCCAGAAATTTTCCCTTTACAATATTAAATAAAGCCTCTATGCAAACATAAGAGCCACAAACCTCACCCAAAAAGAAAACAAAACAAAACATATCTTCAATTGTAGACATTATGGAGGATCTTCAGTGAAAGTCTGTGTATTTGGGAGAAAAGGGGAAGTAAAGTCCAGCTAGGCAGCAGAGCAGGAAAGATAGCAGGAGGCTTCTAGCCACAGTGCAGCTCAAGTTCTGGCAGTTAGATAGCAGGCCAGCAAGGAGGGTCCCATTTCAGACAAAGGCTGAACCCTGGAAGCACTGGGATAGCAGCAGGACTGGGTTGGAAACAAATCACTGTATAGACAAAACTTAGACATAAAAGAGGAAACAAACCTCTGCATAGGTAAAATGTTGGCAAGAAATAAGCCAAGGATCATACTCTCAGTCCCAGCGCAAAAAGTTCAGGATTATACTCCCTATACCTCAGGAATAGAGCTCAACAATCAAAATGAGAGGGAAAAATTTTTTAGTTATAGAAAGTTACTACTCAAAAATGTCAACTCGAAAGAAGAAAGCAATGATAAATTACCTAAATGGGAAGTATCAAAGGAGTTTATGCATTGAACTCAAATCCAAAAACTCATAGAAGAGCTTAAAAAGATTTTAAAAACCAAAGAGAGGAAGAAGAAAAATGGAAAATAGAAATGGGAGTCATACAAGAAAATATGTAAAAAATAACTAAAGAAACTAACTCCTTCCAAAGTAAAAATAACAAAGTGGAAAAAAATATAACTCATCAAAAAATAAAATTGATCAATTGGAAAAGGAATGCAATAGATGTGAAAGTCAAATGAACCAAGTGGAAAAGGAATGAAATTCAACTAAAAGTAAAATTAGCCAAAAAGGAAAAGGGAACATAAAACTAACTGAAGAGAATAAAACCCTAAAAATTAGAATTGGACAAAAAGGACCTAATGAATCTGAGAGACACCAAGAACTGATAAACAAAATCAAAAGGCTGAAAATTTTGAAGAAAATGTAAAATACCTTTTAGGAAAAATAAATGACCTGGAAAATAGATCCAGAAAAGATAATTTATGAATTGCTGGTCTACCAGAAAGTCTAGATCAAAAAAAAAAAAGAGACTGGAAAATATCTTTCAGGAAGTTATAATGAAAAACTATCCTAATGTACTAGATCAAGGCTGTTCAAAATATGACTCACATGTGGGTTTTAATTTTTCAGGAGCAAAAAAATGAAATAAAATTTGCAAGGAATGAATAGTATATTTTTAAAATTCCACCACTTCTAAATAATCTCATTAATTTTCCTTTGGTGTTTGTAAGCAGTATTACAGATGGAATGTATTGAATGGAATTTGTAATCTGTGGGATTCCATCTGTAAGATGAAGACTAGTCAGTATGTACCTCTCTTTATACTGTAGTGTTGTTGCTTTGTTGTTTTGTGTTTGCTTTTGTGCTTTGTGCCTTCACCTGTCATATTGATGATGCACATTCCCCCACATTCTAAGAAGTTAAAAATACTATGACTTTTCTTAGCTCTTGCTAAACCTAATAAAGTAAGACTACAAATTAATTTTATATTAATGTACTGTATTTTTATTCTGGGTGTGGCCCTCCAATAATTATTTTATTTTAATGTGACCCTAAGATAATTTAAGGTTGGACACCCTTGTACTAAATCAGGAAGAAAAAATAGTCCTCAAAAAATATACAGAACACCTCCAGAAAGAGACCCCCAGAATAAAAACTCAGAGGATGATTATAGACAAATCCCAGAATTTTCAAATAGAGGGGAAAATACTGCAAACAGCCAAAAAGAAGCAATTTAAATTCCAAACGACCATCAGAATTTCACAAAACTTATCAGCTTCAACATTAAATGATTAGAGGACATGGAATATTGTATTTTGAGGGCACCTATGAATTTGTTACTCTACAAAATTCAGCATATTCTGTCAGGGGAAAAGCTGTACTTTCAATGAAAGATAGTTTTTCCAAAATTTTCTGATAAAAAGACCAGAAATGAACAGAAAATTCACTCTTTCACTCTTCAAATACAAGACTCAAGAGATGCATAAAAAGGTAAATGGAAAAGAAAAAAAAAACAAATGCCAGTCAAGAACATTGAATTGTACAAATCCCAACAATGGAAGATAACCTATCTCTCTTGAGATAGTTAAAGGGTTGAATATAGTTGAAGGAGGAAAGACCAGCAGGAGGCTTCTAGTCACAGTGTAGCTCAAGTCCTGGCAGTCAGATAGCAGGACAGTAGAGAGGGTCCCATAGCAGGACAGCAGGGAGGCTCCCATTCCCAGACAAAAATCTGAACCCTGGAAACACTGGAACAACATAGAGGAAAAAACCACTGCATAGATAGAGTCTGGACATAAAGGAGGAAACAAAATTGTGCACTGGCAACACTTTGGCAGGAGCTAAACAAGGGTTCAGACCCCCAGCCTTAGAGGTTTATGGGTATGGTTGGTTCTTGTCCTTCATTATTGAAGAAAACCAAATTGACACCACTATGTTTGAGTCAAATTGCAGTGTGTCCAAATGTGAATGATCAGACCAAGAGCTCAGAATGCTCTACCATACAGCCAGTACAAATAATCCAGGTGAACACCTGGGTTGTTTCTCTAAACTTATGTATCTCATGTTTCCTTTGAGTTACTTTAATTCTGCCTTGCTGATAGAACTCAGCACTTTCTCTGATGAGGGCACCCTATGCTGGGTGGCTCTGTGTCATTGTCTCCCATGCCTTTCAATCAATTCTAAAGTTTTTAAGAAAGATCTTCAGAGTGCCCAATACTGAGTACTTAGTGGCTCTATCCCTAATTAAATTAGAAGTGAACTAACTTTACTAGATACCTAAGTAAAGGAGAGGTTGAGGTACACTAGGGGCACCAGGTAGGAGTGTACTTAGAAGGGTTGGACATAAAGAGATTAGAAAAGTGATCTTATCTTAATACTTTAAGTTAATGAGAATTTTAGTACCATAATTAGGGTGCTAAAGAGGTAGAGGAAGAGAGTGTACCCAACATTAGTTGAAAAGGGTTGTAGAGCTATAGTTGGAGTACTATAAAGATGGAGGGAGAGTGTATACTTAGAGTGACTGGACAGGAAAACATCAAGAAGAGATTATGTTTTGCTTGACACTTTGGCTACAATTGTAGGGAGTGGGATTGGAGTGGGTATAAATTGTTCATGAAATGATTTGGCTTTGCATGATGCTTTGGCTCATGAGAATTGTGTGTCCATAGTGGGGTAGGTACTTGAAAAAGAGGTAAAGTGTAAAATGATCATAATATGATGTGATTTATGATTCTTGAGGAGTGCATTTCTAATGAGAGAGAAGAGAGAACACTTAGTGACTATGAAACAATGCTGCTTGCTTATCAATCAATCAATTAAAGCAAGCAGGTAATCAAACTTTGAGAATAATTCTTCAGTCAGGATTGATAGAAGGAGTGTGTTTTGACGAAGGGGTTGTAAGTCCAAGACAGGTTATAAAAATAAAAACCTAAAAATAAGAACTATTTTAAGAAAAGACTCATCATTAGTGGATAAATAACTCCAGCTAAAGAATGAGAAAGACCTATTATAGCAGAGGGAAATAAGGGAGGGTGTGGACACTAAATAAATTTTACTTGGCCTAGAGACAGAATAACATGCATTCCCAATTGGGTTTAAAAAAATCTATTTTATCCTCTAGGGAAGTAAGAGGGGGGAAAGGTAAAAAAAAAAAAAGAAGGGACTGATAAAAGGTAAAAGTGAGACTGAAAGTAAAGTAATAGCTAAAATTTAAAAAGGAAAGTTAAAGGGGAAAAGTAGTCAAACATTGATGAGGAAAAAAAGAAGGGGGAAGAGAAAAGTATAAATGGGGAAAGATATTATGGAGAGAAACAGAATTAGTAATCTTAACTGTAAATGTGAATGGGATGAACTCTCCTAGAAAACAAAAGTGGATAGCAGAAGATATTAAAAACCAGAATCCCATAATATGTTGTTTACCAGAAACATATTTGAAGCAGAGGTAAAGGTACAAGGTTGGAGCAAAATATATTATGCTTCAGTGCAAGTGAAAAAATCAGGGGTAGAGATCCTGAAATCAGACAAAGCAAAAGCAAAAATAAATCTCATTAAAAGGGATAGGGAAGAAAAATACATCTCTTAAAAGGCAACATAGGCAGTGAAGTTTATCGTTATTAAATATATATGCACCAAGTGGTATAGCATCAAATTCTTAGAGGAGAAGCTGAATGAATTACATGGAAACATAGACAGAAAAATTTTAATAATGGGGGGACCTTACCCTCACTCTCTTAGAATTAAATAAATCTAATACCCAAATAAATAAGAAGGAAGTTAATAAGGTGAATAAATCCTGGAAAACTTAGGCCTCTAGAGAAAACTGAAAGGAGATAGAAAAGAACATCTTTTTCTCTGCAATCCATGGCACTTATGCGAAAATTAACCTTGTACTAAGGCATAAAAACCTTATACTCAAATGCAAAAAGACAGAAATAATAAATGTATGCTTTTCAGATCATGATAATAAAAACAACATAGCATAAAAGATCATGGAAAGATAAACCAGTGCTCACTTAGGCAGCACATATACTAAAATTGGAATGATACAGAGAAGATTAGCATGGTCCCTGCACAAGGATGACACGTAAATTTGTGAAGCGTTCCATATTTTTGTTTTATGTTATTAGCACTGGGGGAAGAGTCAAATAAATTCATGTTTATCATCTTGTTATTTTTTATATTAGTATCTGTGTGAAGTATTTGTCATTATCTAGAATTGCATCTAGACCATGTAGTCTTAAGGAAGGCTTTAACTATGGAGTTAAAAAGCCAGGATAATGATATTTTCTTCTATTAATAAATTGTTACCTAACATTGGGTTAGATGTGAAAAATAAAGAAAGATAAACAAAAAATTAATTGCAAACAAAATAACTTAATATTAAAGTATGACTGTATCAGCGAAACCAACAGAAATCATATGATTATCTCAATGGATGCTGAAAAAACCTTTGACAAAATACCACATCCATTCCTATTAAAAACAATAGAGGGGCAGCTAGGTGGCACAGTGGATAAAGCACCGGCCCTGGAGTCAGGAGTACCTGAGTTCAAATGCGACCTGAGACACTTAATAATTACCTAGCTGTATGGCCTTGGGCAAGTCACTTAACCCCATTTGCCTTGCAAAAAAAACCCCCTAAAATAACGGAGAGGGGTGGTCAAGTGGCTTAGTAGATAGAGCACTGGCCCTGGAGTCAGGAGTAGTTCAAATCCAGTCTCAGACAATTAATAATTACCTAGCTGTGTAGCCTTGGGCAAACCATTTAACCCCATTGCTTTGCAAAAACCTTAAAAACAAACAAAAAACACTAGAGAGTATAAGAACACATAGAGTTTTTCTTAGTCATAGAAATAATCAATGATATCATCCAAAATGATAACAATGAGACATCATACTAAAACTGATGGGATGCAGCCAAAGCTGTTTTTAGGAGTAATTTTATAACTAAAAATACTTATATGAATAAAATAGATAAAAATGAGATCAATGAATTGGGTATGCAACTAAAAAAGTTAGAAAAAGAACAAATTAAAATCCCCAATTAAATTCCAAATTAGAAATTCTGAAAATCAAAAGAGAGAGCAATTGAAAGAAAGAAAACCTTTGATCTAATAAATAAAGCTAAGAGTTGGTTTTATGAAACAACCCAATAAAAATAGATAAGCCTTTGATAAATCTGATTTTTAAAAAAAAGAAAGAATACCAATTACCAGTATCAAAAATGAAAAGGGTGAACTGTAATGAGGAAGAAATTAAAGAAATAATTCAGAGCTATTTTGACCAATTGTATGCCAATAAATTTTGCAACCTGAGTGAAATGAATGAATATTTACAAAAGTTATAAGGGCAGCTAGGTGGTGCAGTGGATAGAGTACTGACCCTGGAGTCAGGAGTACCTGAGTTCAAATCTGACCACAGATACTTGGTAATTACCTAGCTGTGTGGCCTTGGGCAAGCCACTTGATCCCATTTGCCTTGCAAAATCCTAAAAAAAAAAAGTTAAGTAAAATATTTACAAACCCACCCAGATTAAAAGAGGAAAAAATATTTAAATAACTCCATTTCAGAAAAAAGAAATTGAAGAAACCATCAATAAAACTCCCTAAGATTAAGTATCCAAGTTCAGATGGATTTATAAGTTAATTCTGTAAAACATTTAAGGACCAATTAATTCCAGTTCTACATAAGCTATATAAAAATAGGAGAAGGAATTCTGCCAAATTCCTTTTATGATACCATGATGATGTTGTTACTTAAACCAGGAAGAGTCAAACAGACAAAGAAAATTAAAGACCAATCTCCCTAATGAACATTGATGCAGAAATCTTAAATAAAAATTTAGCAAAGAGATTACAAGTTATCACTAGGATAATTCACCATGACCAGATGGAATTTATACCAGCAAGGCAGACACGATTCAATATTAGGAAAACATTCAACATAATTGAACATATCAAAATCAAAACCAACACAAATCATATGATTATCTCAATAGATGCTGAAAAAGCCTGTGACAAAATACCACATCCACTTCTATTAAAAAACACTAGAGAGTATAGGAACACATGTAGTTTTTCTTAAAATAATAAGCAATATCTATCTAAAACATCAACAAACAATATATGCAATGGGGATACACTAAGAGCATTTCCAATAAGATCAGGGATGAAACAAGATTGCCCATTATCACCATTACTATTTAATAGAATATTGAAAATGTTAACTTCAGCAATAAGAGAAGAAAAAGAAATTGAAGGAATCAGAATTGGCAATGAGGAAGTAAAACTTTCACCCTTTGCAGATGATATGATGGTAGACTTAGAGAACTCTAGAAAATCATCTAAAAAACTACTTGAAACAATGAACAATTCTAGCAAAGTAGCAGAACATAAACATCAGCATTTCTCCATATGAATAACAAAGTTCAAGGGCAAGATATAGAAAGAGAATTCCTTGGAAAGTAACAGCAGACAACATAAAATACTTGGGAGTCTACCTTCCATGACAAACCTAGAAAATATATGAACACAATTACAAAACACTTTTCACACAAATAAATTCAGATCTAAATAAATGGAAAACCATCAATTGCTTATGGTTAGGCTGAGTTCATATAATAAAAGTGACAATTCTACCCAAATTAAATTACTTATTCAGTGCTATGCCAATCAAAACTATCAAATAACTATTTTACAGACCTAGGAAAAAAATATCAAAATTCAACTGGAGCAACGAAATATCAAGAATATCAAGAGAACTGATGAAAAAAAATGTAAAGGATGGTAGCATAGTTGTATCACATCTAAAACTGTACTATAAAGTGGCAGTCATCAAAATAACCTGGTACTGGATATCAAATAAGGTAATGGATCAGTGAATTAGGATAGGTATAAAGAAAAAGTAGTGAATGACTATAGTAATCTATTGTTTGACAAACCCAAAGACTTCTGGGATAAGAACTCACTATTTGACAAAAACTGTTAGTAAAACTGGAAAATAATAAGGCAAAATCAAGGAATAGACCCACATCTCATACCCTATACCAAAATAAAGTTTAAATAGGTACAGGATTAGACATAAAGGGTGATACTATAGACCAATTAACAGATCAATAAATATTCTTATAGACCAATTAACAGATCAATAAATATTCTATCTGTTGGATCTATGGAAAGGGGAGAAATTTATGACCAAACAAGAAAGTGAGTACATTATAAATTGTAAAATGTATAATTTTGGTTATATCAAATTTAAAAAGTTTGTCCATCAATAAAACCAATGCTGCCAAGAAAAAACCCAGAAAGCTGGGAAACAATTTTCATAGCTAGGAGTTCTAATAAAGATCTCGTTCCTAATATTTAAATTTATAAGGTTACAAGTCATTCCCTCCAAAAAAGATCAAAAGATATGATTAGGCAGTTTTCAAAAGAAGAAATTAAAGCTAGATATATATATATATATATATATATAATCATATGAAAAAGATATTCCAAACCATTATAGATTTAAAAAATGCAAATTAAAACAGCTATGATGTACCACTTCATACCTATCAGATTGGCTAAGATGACTAAAAGGGAAAATGATCAATGTTGGAGAGGTTGTGGGAATATTGTGACATTAAATCACTGTTGGTGTTGTGAACTAATCTAATCTTTCTGGAGAGAAATATGAAACTATGTGCAAGATGCAATAAAACTGATAACATCCTTTGATAGAACAATATTAGTATTAGTCCTCTGTCCAGAAGAAATCATAAAAATGGGGAAAGCTACACATGCTCCACAATATTCACAGCAGCTCATTTTGTAGAGGCAAATAATTGGAAATTGAGGGGATGCCCATTAATTGGGGAATGACTGAAGAAATTATTGTATATGGATGTTATGGAGTACTATTGCTCTACAGGAAACTATAAATGGTTGGACTCTAGAAAAGCATGGAAAGAATCACAGGAACTGATGATGAGAGAAGGGAGCAGAACCATGAGGGCACTGTGCACATTAACAACAACATTCTGGGTTGATCAACTATGATGAATGCAGTTCCTCTCAGTAGTTCAGAGACCTTGGTCAGTACTGGGAGACCTGTTATGGAAAAAAATGATATCCACATCCAGACAGAAGAAAAAAACAGACTCCGAATGAATACTATGTTCAGTTTTTTAAAATTTCTCTTATGTTTTTCCTTCCTATTCCATGGTTTTCTTTCTTTTCCCTTAGTCCTAATTCCTCATATATAAAATAACTAATATGCAAACATGTTCAACACAAATGTACATATACAATGCTCACTAGACTGTTCACCATTGTGGGGAGTTAGGATGGGAAGGGAGGGTGGAAGAATATTGTGTAACATATGGATGAATGTTGAAAAACTTTTATAATGTAATTGAAAAATTAATATATCAGCCAAAAAAGAAAAAAGAATGTACCATAGGGCAACTGGGTGGTAGAGTGGACAGAGCACTTCCCTAGAGTCAGGAGGACCTGAGATCAAATCTGCTTCAGACACTTTGCACTTAACTAGCTGGGTGACCTTGCGCAAATCATTTAACCCCATTGCCACCATAAAAACAATGAAAAAAGTAAAAGAAAGTATTGCAGAGAAGACTTCTCACAGTTTGGATCAGTTGACCTCTGAGATCCTTCCTAATCTTTGGTTGGGTGGTTTTGGGATTTATTATCTAAAATGATCTTTGGTTTAAATACTTTTATTTAACATGTTTGTATTAACAAGCACCATAGTATTTTTTTCTTGCCATGCAATTCTCATACCATAATGAAAAGAGAAGTTAAAGAGTTATAGGGAATTTTCTTGCTATGGGGTGATTTTCCATGCCTACTGCAACTTGTATATGTTCCAAATGCATTGTGGGAGTAGGGAACCCTTGAGCAGTGCTGCATATTAAAAGTCAATATCACAACCTTTCCTCTTATCCAAGGAGGAAAATCTTAGTCTGATACAGATTTCTCTATGTGTTTGATGTCCAACTGATCATGGTTCTCTTCTGCTGACAGATAAGCATGTCCAAAAGTGCTAAAAGAGGATATGGTATCTTGAAACAGATTAAATCTTTAAATTTTGCCTTTGAAAACCTTGGGGCCTTAAGAGAATAACTAGCTATCTTAGAGATAAGAGTGCAGACTTTTGACAGTTCCTGACTGTGGTTGATACATTTTACAGGGGTAAATTTTGAACCAGTAATAAATGTTCGATTCAGTTTAGTCAAAAATATTAATTAAGCACCTGCTGTATAGAAGGGACTATCCAACTTGCTGAGAATGGAAGGACAAAATGAGTTAGTACTTGTCCTCTAGGAGCTTGCATTTTGTTGGGGAAGATGGGATGATACCAAGTCAATAGCAATGTAATCAAAATGATTAAGGTCTATGTAAAGACATTCAAGATTAGGTGTTAGGGATCAATTGGGTATGGAAATATATCTTACCCTAGAGGAAAGTAAGAGAGGATAGGGATGAGAGAAAGGGGGTGGAGAAAGGAGGGAAGATTGTGGGAGGAGGTAATAGATGCAAAACACTTTTGAGAAGGGAATGGATCAAAGGAGAGAGTGAATGGAATAAATGGGGGGTGGGGGTATAAGAAGAAAGGAAATACAGTTAGCAATAGCAAATCTGGGAAAAAATATTGAAACAAGTTTCTCTTTTAAAGACCTCATTTCTCAAACATAGAGAACTGAGTCAAATTTATAAAAAGTACAGGCCATTCCCCAATTGATAAATGATCAAAAGATATGAAGTTTTCAGATGAGCATCTAAATCTTCTAGCTCATTATTTACAGGAGAAATGCATATTGAAACAATTCTGATGTACAACCTTATAGCTATTGGATTGGTTAATAGGACAGAAATAGAAAATGACAAATATTGGTGGGGATGTAAAAAAAATGAGACATTAATGCATTGTTGGAGGAGTTGTAAAAAGATTCAACTATTCTGTAGTGCAACTTGGAACTATGCCCAAAGAGCTATAAAACCATGCCTACCCTTTGACCTAGCAGTGTCACTACCAGGTTTATAATCCGGAAAACATGAAAAACAGGAGGGAAGAGGATCTATATGTAAAAGGATATTTATAGCCATCCTTTTCTGTTGGCAAGGAACTGGAAATTGAGGGAAATGAACATCATATAGGAAATGACTGAACAAATTGTAGTATGTGATTAAGCTGAAATTATTGTTATATGTACTCAGTAAAAAAACAATTTACATGAGTAGATACAATGGGAAATGTATTAGTTCATCTGTCATACATTAGGCAGCTGACCAAAGGCAGTAATAATGGATGCTAGAAGAGAAAATTGAGATTTGTGTCTTCCTAATACACTATTTTAAGCATATCATTGCACTTAATTCAAGTTCTGTAGGGCAATTTACATGATAAGGGAAGCATAATATAGTGGATTCAGAAGAACAGGTCTTCAATTTAACTTCTATAACTGGCTATCTATGTGACTTTAGACAAGTCACATAACTTTTTGTATCATCCATCTTAATACTTATTCTTTTCTTTTAATTGACTTTTAAATGAACCCTTGAATTACCTTCCCCATCCCCTAACATAGATGTGAGGGGTTTTATAAGATGGGTGCCAGGACTTAGGGGAGAGAGGGAGTTTTACCTGTAGATTGACTTAAAACCAGTTCACATAAAAATTCGCACATTAAAGAAAAAAGAATGATTTTTTTTTTGCTTTTACAAGGCAGTGGGTTTAAGTGATTTGCCCAAGGTTACACAGTTAGCTAATTATTATGTGTCTGAGACCAGATTTGAACTCGGATACCCCTGACTCCAGGGCCAGGGCTCTATCCACTGTACCACCTAGCTGCCTGACAAAAAGAATGATTTAGAAGAGAGGGGAGAAGATTTGGAATAGACACTGGAGAGAGTAGCTGGAAGAAATACAGAAAAATGGCAATAAGGTTGAGTTCATATCACAAGAGGATCATTTGAAGGAACTGGGAGAATTATCCTGGAGAAGAAAAGAATTAGGATTGACATTGAAAGGCAGTCAAATGGAAAAAGAAACCACATTGTTCTTCCTTGAGCTAAAAGGTAGCCTTAAGACTAGTTGGGTAAGCAGGTGGATCAGTGGTTAGAGTGCTAGAATTGGAGTGAAAAAAGACTCATCTTCTTTAGTTTGACTCTGAATTCAGACCCTTACTAACTGTGTGGCCCTGGGCAAATCACCTAATCTTGTCTGTCTCAGTTTACTCTCTGTAAAAGATTTTTAGAAGGAAAAGACAAACCAGAACAATATCTTGGCCAAGAAATGATCCCAAATGTGATCACAAAGAATCAGACACAACTGTAATGACTGAACAACAGTTGAAGGACAATTGGTGAAAGGTGCAAAATAGCAAGTTTAGCCAAGATATAAGGAACAAATTGATAACAATTAGTTTCCCAAAAGTGAGTTGATTGACTTGAACTGCCTTGAGTGGCACAGGGTTACTTCTAAGTGGAAGTCTTCATATCAAAACTAAAAGTCTAATTATTGAGGATGTTGGAGAGAGGATTCTTTAAGGGAGTTTAATTGAACTTGTAGGTTTCATCCAACCCTGAGATTCTGTGAATCTGATATTTAGTCATTAAGAGAATAAAGGAATTGTATTTTGTAGTGATATTTTTTCAGTTCAGGTTAGGAAACACAAATTTGTACTAGATCTAATCAACACAGTTTTTTCCTCCACTAAGTTGAACAGATTGTACTAATAATAATAGCAGTAATAGTAATAATAATAATGGATGACATTTATATAGACTTTACTAAGTACTTTAAAATTATCTTATTTGATCCTCACAACAATCCTAGGAGGTAGATGCTATTACTATTCCCACTTCACATATGAAGAAACTGAGACAAACAGAGATTAAGTGATTTGCCTTGGTAGCTATTCATAGCAGCAGGGAAGGTCCATAGTTGGTCTGGCACCCTGCTAAGGATTGCAAGGTTTGAAAGCAAGAAAAAAAAGGAGTAAAATGATTTAAAGATAGAGGAAAGTATGTTGTTGTTAAACAAGGAAAAGAATGTAAAGGAAGTAAAATGAGGTGAGAATAGAGTATTTTACTGGGAGAACAGATAAGGAAGGATAGATGAGATGGTACAAATTTGAATAGGTTTCTGGAAAGTGGAAAAGTAATCAATAGTCAAGGAATGAATAAAGTGAAAAGGAATGATTCAACCTTTCAGAAGAGACAGAGGGAAAAAATAAAGATGAGGTCATGGTAAAGATAAAAAAATGGAATTAGGGTAAGGCAAGTAGGGAAAGAGATACAAGAAAGAAAAATAGAATCTGAGAATGGAATTTCAGAATTCAAGATCATGAGAGTAGAGGAATTAAAAGATCTAGATACAGGTCATGGGAGTAGGGGGCACATCATCAACTGGGGGACACTCAGATGTTTGCTTATGCTTCTTCTACTAGGATTTCATTTCATCTATCCTATATTTAATTTGCATGCCTCTATTTATTTAAAATTTAGCTCCCTTATTAGAATATAAGCTCTTGGGGGCAGGGATTATTTTTAAAGCATAATGTGTATCCCCAACATCTAGTGCAATGACCAACACATTTGCTTTTCAGTTGTTTTCTTTTTTTTATATTTCTTTTTTTATTTTATTTTAATTTTTTATTCTCATTTTGTACAAATGTGTTTTTTACATTAATAAAACATTCTTGTTTAAGAGTAAATGAAATAGCCCCTCCCCCCATAAATATAGACTTGCTTGAGCGATAAAGTAAAGGGGAAAGAAAAAATTAAAATTAAAAAAATAGTAATAATTGTAGGTATGGCCAGGTGGTGCAATGGACAAAGCACCAGCCCTGGAGCCACGAGCACCCGAGCCCATATCCAGCCCCGTAGACCCAACAATCACCCAGCCATGTGACATGCAAGCCACCCGATCCCCACTGCCCTGCAAAAATCAAAAAGAAGAAAAAAAAAGACCCAAAATAAAATAGAATAGCAATAATAGTAGGGATGGCTGGGTGGCAGACAGAGCATTGGCCCTTGAGCCAGGAGCACCCGGGTCCAAATCTGGCCTCAGACAACCAACGATCATCCTGCTATGCATCTCCAGGCAGGCCACCCAACCCCATTTGCCTTGTATCCTCCCCCAAATAATAATAATAATAAATGTGCTTCAGTCTTTGTTCCAACAACAACAACTCTGTCATATGTGGATCACATTCTTTATGATAAGTCCATCGCAAATGTTACTTCCATATTTTTCCACCTTGCCATTGCTGATCGCAACTCCCTCCTTTCGTAATTCTCCACTACCATGTACCACATTTTCTCTCTCCTTTCACTCTGACTCTGCTGTACGGTAGCTGAGTGGTGCAGCAGACAGATCCCTGGACCTGGGGCCAAGAGGCCTTGAGCCCCCATACCACCCTTTAGGCCCAGCATCCACCTGGCCCTATGGTCCTGGACAGGACTTCCAATCCCAGCCTCTTGCAAGAAGTAAAAAAAAGAAAATGTGTTATATCTGACCACTCTCCCCCCATGGTCCATCCTCTCCTCCTGTATTCACATCCCCACCCCTTCCCCCTGCTCCCCCCTCCTTCTTACTCCAGATGTCTATGCCCCATTGAGCATATATGCTGTTTCCTTTCCTAGCCACCTCTGATGAGAGCAAAGGTTCCCTCATTCCCCCCTTGCCTCCCCCCTTCCATATCATTGCAATAGCTCATTGTAATAAAGAAAAATCTTATTATATGAAATATCTTGGCCTATTCCCACTCTCCTTTTTCTTTCTCTCATTACATTTCCCCTTTTATCTATTGACTCCATTTTTACACCATATTTTATCTTCAAATTCAGCTTTCTCCTGAGCTTCATCTATAAAAGCTCCCTCTACCTTCTCTATTAACTGAGAAGGTTCATATGAGTATTATCAGTATCATTTTTCTATGCAGGAATACATGCAGTTCATCATCATTAAGTTCCTCATATTTTCCCCTTCTCCTCCACTCTCTATGCTTCACCTGAGTCATGTATCTGAAGATAAAACCTTCTGTTCAGCTCCGGCCATTCCAAAAGGAACATTTGAAATTCCTCTGGTTCATTGAAAGTCCATCTTTTTCCCTGGAAGAGGACATTTAGCATTGCTGCGTAGTTCATTCTTGGCTGCATTCTAAGCTCTTTTGCCTTCCAGTATATTCCAAGCCCTACGAGCTTCCAAAGCAGTTGCTGCTAAGTCCTGTGTGATCCTAACTGCAGCTCCATGATATTTGAACTGTTTCCTTCTGGCTGCTTGTAATATTTTCTCTTTGACTTAGGAGTTCTGGAACTTGGCTATAATATTTCTAGGGGTTGGTCTTTTGGGATCTCTTTCTCAGGGGGATCGGTGGATTCTCTCCATTTCTATTTTGCCCTCTGCTTCTGGAATATCAGGACAATTTTCCTGTAGTAATTCTTTGAAAATGATGTCAAGGCTCTTTTCCTGATCATGACTTTCAGGTATTCCAATAATTTTTTAAATTATCTTTCCTAAGTCTGTTTTCTATATCAGTTGTTTTTTTCAATGAGTTATTTCACATTTTCTTCCAATTTTTCATTTTTTTTTTGGTTTTGAAGTATTGATTCCTGATTTCTGGTAAATTCATCAATCTCCCTGAATTCTATTCTTTGTCTGAAGGATTTGTTCTCCTCAGAAAGTTTTCTTATCTCTTTTTCCATCTGGCCCATTTTGCTTTTTAAAACATTCTTTTCCTCAATAACTTTTTTAATTGTTTTATCCATTTGACCTAAGGTGGTTTTTAGTATGCTATTTTCTTCAGCATTTTTTTGGATTTCCTTGACTAGGCTTCTGACTTCATTTTCATGTTTTTCCTGCATCTCTCTCATTTCTTTTCCCAGTTTTTCTAACTCCCTCATTTGATTTTCAAAGTCTTTTTTTGAGCTCTGTCATAGCCTGAGCCCAATTTCTGTTTTTCTTGGAGTCTTTAGATGCAGGAGCTTGTGCTTCCTCATCTTCAGACTGAGTGTTTTGACCCTTCTTGGGCTCATTTGCACAATATTTCTCAATGGTGTTCCTCTTATTTCTCTGCTTGCTCATTTTCCCAGCCTGGTTTTGGGGTGCTTCCTGAGCTTTTGAGACACTCCCACAAGGGTCGCAGTGCGTGAGGCTCTGTCCTCCCTCCTGGTCTGTGAATGACCATATGCAGCCCCCCTCTGCCACAGGGCTGAGGTGTGGGGGCCCTGATGTTCTATGGGGGGGGCTAGACTGCGATCAGGATCTGAATGTGGTCAGAACCCCAGAGTCCTGTTCCAGGGGCAAAGGACAGAGCTCTGCATTCTCTCTTCACTCCCCTCCCTAGGTTCAATGGGCTCGTGCCCTGGGGATTCCTGCTTACTAGCTCCACCTGCTACCTGCTTCTGGTTCCAGATTTGGGCTGCAGAAAGACCATGCTGCTTGCTGTGTGCCCTGAGGGCTGGGCTCCACGTGATAGCTCTGGCAGAGGTCCCCTGCTGTTCCCCCACTTTGTGCCCTGTGCTCCCCGCGGTGTAGCTCCGGAGACCCCCAACTGCTGTGAGCTGCAGCTCCCAGCTCCCTGGGGCTGCCTCTGGGAGGCTGAAGTTCTCTCGCTCTGGTGGGCCACCCCTCTGGCAGGCCGCCCCTCCAACCCCAGGGATCAGAGCCTTTCTGCTCTTTTCCAGGTTACCTTGATTAGGAGAACTGCCTCACTTGGTCCGTTTGTGGGTTCTATCTCTCAAAAGTTTAGTTAGAGTCCTTAGCTTATGAGTTTTATCAGAGAGCACCTAAGACCCGATCCTTTCTTGTAGCCATCTTGGCTCCCTTCTCAGTTGTTTTCAGTTGTGTCCAACTCTCTATGACCCCTTTTGGGTTTTTCTTAGCAAATATACTCAAGAAATTTGTCATTTTTGTTTCCCACTCTTGTTATAGATGAGGATCCTGAGGCAAACAGGGTGAAGCGACTTTCCCAGAGTCACTCAGCTAGTTAGTATCTGAAGTTAGATATGTACTATGGAAGATAAGTATTCTTAACTCTATCATCGAGTCACCTAGCTTCCTGGTGAATTCTTAATAAAATAAATTATTGATGGATTAATACAAGAGACATTGGTGTGAATTCCTCTAGGATAACTATAAGAACTAGGGTAGAGAGGAAGGCTTTGAGCCTACCGTACTTTTTGAGAGAGAAGAGACTAATGGAAAGAAAATTTCAGTGGATGACAGCAACAAATATCTGGACAGGGTGATGCAGTAAAATGAATTCTTCAAAGGAAGAGTTTCCTGAATTATGGTGGCAGATGGAAACTGTGGAAATGGCAACAAGGAGCAGAGGGTCTGCCAATTCCTCCTCCTTCTAGATGTGAACCATTGGAATTCCCCTACTCCAAAATGGAGATAATTTTTCTTACAGACAAGCCAATTTTCAATGACAATTTGAATTAATCCACAAACATAACTGTGCTCCAGAAACTATACTAAAGAAGCACTGAGCATATAAGATCAAAAGTGAAACAACCTTGCCCTCAAGGAGCTTCCATTTTATTGGGGGAAGACATTCTTATCAAAGTGCCTAGTAGGTAGTAGGTGCTACATAAATGTTTATTTTCCCACCCCCAACTTCCAGTCCATCCCCTTCCCCATCACAAGTGTTATGAAGGGTTAGCAGTACTGAGAGTAATAGCAGTCAGACTAGTTATGAGATAAGGGAGCCCTCTACAAGAACATGGCCACTAAACTCCATTGAGACTACCTCCAAGGCTGGGGAGCAGTAGTAGTCCAGGAGGCAGGACAATGTGATTTCTTTGTCATCAATGTTAGTTTCCTTTGCCTGAATTACTACTATGGAGACTGAGGGTGGCATGTGGCTACTGATTCACAGATCAGAATGACAGATGAGAAGTTTCTAATCTCAATTTTAGCAAGAGTCCCAGACTGGGATAGGGAGAAGACTGAAGAAGTGATCGATCTTTTTTCAGCAGTTTTTTTTTACATAAAATATGTTTAATATCCAACCAGGGTCACAGTCATCCCGTATCCCTCATTTTGAGCAATAAGAGAGATGGTGAGTTTGTTAAATGTGTACAATCTAAATTCCAGAGGAGGAAAAAGATAAAAACCATTTCAGAACTGCAGTAAACACTGTAACACACAACACAGACTTAGGAGGAGAAAATCCCCTGGGAAGGGGGAAGTCTAGAGCCAGAGAATAGAGAAAATTAAATCCACCATGGGGGTGGGAGTAGGAAAGAAGCACTCATCTGAATGAAATGCCCAATTCTGGGAGAGAGATCCAGGACAACAGGAATGCCAAGATGATGCCCCACCCTGGGAATAGGGAGGAAATCTCCCCAGAGGCAAAAGCAGTCAAAGCAATCAGCAGTACCTTTTCATAGCCCTCCAAAGTATCTGAGGGGAGAGGGTCTTCAGAACAGAAGGGTGTAAAGTGATGTCCTTGGGAGTTTCCATAGGGAGTTCCTGCCTCCAAAGGGTTCTCCTTCTCTGTCCCATCACTCCCATTACTTCTAAAGAAACCCTTACAGGAAGAGGCTTTGGGATGCTGTTTTCTTATTCTCCCAGGCACATTTCTTCAAAGGAGAAAAGGGAATGGGATGAGATCCTCAATTTGGCCTATTTGTCCTGACCCAATGCTAAAACAATTCAGGGAATAGATGAGGGCAAGGGAAATTTTAGAAAGACAAAGTCACCATCAAGTGCAAAGAAACCAAATAAATCAGGGGTGCAGAGAGAAAAGAGATATAGATAGGAAGGAAAGAAAAAAGAAAAGAAATAGAAGAGACAGAAAAGACAAGAGAGGCAATGACAACAACTAAAGTAAAAGACAGAAGTCTTAATGCTTTTCCAGGGACAGGGAACAGTTGTTAAAACAAAAAAAAAACAAACAAACCAGAAACCCCAACACCTCACCACCAACAAACACACAAAGGCCCAGAAAGCAGGACAACTTGCAAACACCCAATACATCCTGAATAAATTATGTCACTATGTAACTGGCAAAAGGGGGAGGTACCACCAAGGAAACTCTCTTCACAGTTCAATCTAGGGAAGAGGAGGGGACAGAGGGTATGCTGACTTGTCTGCTGCAGTGAGGATTAAGGTGGGAGTTGAAGGGCATTCCTGGCAGACAGAGATAAGGAGGGATCTCCTTTCCAGGGCATGGCAAAAAAGCCCCCCTACCTAGAGAGAGGTCCTATGATGGGAAGGCCAATGAGAGATTCCCATGGGGCCCCTGACTTTCTAGAAGGAGGATGTGTTACAGGAGACTGTCTTAGTGCTCAGGGTGCAGCCAGCACACACAGGAGCTCAAAAAGCAGCCTGAAGCTTCATAGAAACCTTGGGGAGGCAGGGTCAGGGCCTCCTAGTTCACAAATTGGTTGTTTGATGCCTCCTATAGTCTTGGAAAAGGAATGTAGCAGCAGGGCTTAAAAAAACACATACACATCAATGTGATAAGGGGGAGCAGATTGGTTCCCAATGGTTCCCCCTTACATTTCAGTAACATTAGATATCTAGCTATATACTCATACACTATCCAGACCAATTTATGAATGCAACATATCAAGTGCAGGAGGCAAAGGTAGCTAAGAAATGGATAAAAAGGAGGAAGGATAGTCTGAATGCTAGGAAATAAGAATATGTTCATCTTTTAGTGGTCCCTGGGTTGGAAAAACCATGAAGAAAGGGGAAGAGATAGAGAAGAGGATGGAAGTAGAGGCAACCCATCTTACACTCTCCACTAAGCAAATCAGTTAGAATTAGAGAGACTAGCAGCAGTACTGCTGGGGATGGGAGGATCATGACTGGGGGCTGAGGAAGCTGTTCCCCCAATAGGACCATGCAAATAAGGAACAGAGGGAGTATGGTGTCTCAGAAGTCACTTATCCAATATGCAGCTTCACTTACCAACAGTCAAAGAAAGCAAGGCTTTCTCTATTTCCCTCATTCCCCAACTCTGTTCTGATCCTTAGTCACCCCTATCTTAGTAGGAGAGTTAGAATTGAAGGGTGAGACATCCTCTCCAAGACTAACAGGAGAAGAAGAAAGCCACATGTTCAGGGAAATCAATGAGACTCACCAGCAAGAAGACTAGAGGAAAGGGGTCTAGAACTGACTGACAACAGAGACTCCCTGGGCTAACTTAATCCAACTCAGATTAAAACTTTTCCCCTTTATCCTCTTGGGTGAGGTGAGAGGGACAGATGAGGGTAAGTCTTATGCCCTGAACCATGCCTGCCCCAACTCTGTCCATCTTCCTTGTCTCTTCATATATTTCTCTATACATGTATATACAGTCATACATACATACATACATACATACACATACACAGAGGCCCGTGAAATTTCCATGTAGAAGCAGAAGGGGAGGGCAAAGGAGTAAGGGAGTGGCTTATGGAGACAGGGAGGGGACTCGGTTGCCAAAAGCACAACAATCAGAGCCAAATCAAGCAAAGGCAGAAAAGCCTCTCCCCATAAGAACTCTGGGGGAGTAGTGAAAATATGGGCCCACTCCATGAAACCATAACATTATTTTGTTTTGTTTTAAATCCAATAAATTGGAGCAAATCATCATCAGGACAGCAAGTGAGAAATAAGACTGATCATGTCAGCTGTCAGGGGAGTGGGCAAGGCTCTTGCTAGACATGTGGACATGGTACTTGGGATCCTCACCACTTACAATGGCGTGGAGAGTGAGTGTATGTTGGGAGGGGGGGGGGGGGCATTGGCTGGCGCTCACTTCTTGTTCTTGAGCTGGTTGGCCAACCAGTCCAAGCCTTCATAAAGCCCATCCCCACTGGTGGCAAAGGTGGCCTGGATGTACCAATTACGGTGACACAGAGAGTGTAGACCCAGTTTGTCCGTTATCTCAGCTGCATTCATGGCATTAGGCAGATCCTGTTTGTTTGCAAAGACAAGCAGCACAGCATCCCGGAGTTCATCTTCAGCTAGCATCCTCATCAATTCCTCTCTTGCCTCATTCACTCTTTCCCGATCATTGCTGTCAACCACAAATATCAAACCTTGGGTATTCTGGAAGTAGTGTCTCCAGAGGGGTCGAATCTTGTCCTGGCCACCCACATCCCAGACTGTGAAGCTGATATTCTTGTATTCAACAGTTTCCACGTTGAAGCCTGTGGTAGGAATGGTGGTCACGATCTCCCCCAACTTCAGCTTGTATAGGATGGTAGTCTTCCCAGCAGCATCCAACCCCACCATCAAGATGCGCATCTCCTTTTTCCCAATCAGGCTTTTCAGCAGATTTCCAAAGATGTTCCCCATGGTCACAGCTGCTGTTTCTCAACGGATGGCTGGAGCTAAGTGAAGGAAGGTAGCAATCTATGTGTGGCTTGGGCCCTGCTGTTATGAAGGGGCCCCAATTCCTGCTCCGGGGGCCGACTCTGCCGTCGCCGCCGCCGCCGCCTCCGCTCGGCCTTGCTCCCCGGCTGAATCCCCCGAGGCTGCTCCCCCGTCCCCACCCCAGCAGTTCTTTTCAACAGGAGATCTCAACCTTCCTGACCAAATCACCACTGGTAATAAATTTGGAGCTGGAAGACAAAGTGAAGGTTTCTAGCACAATATTCTTCATTTCAGATGGTGAAATTACTTGCTCAAAGTCACATAGGTAATAAATGGTAGAATTGACATTTGAAACATTACTTACCTATCTTTAAAGTTATGTGTGAGTGTATGTATATATATATATATATATATATATAAACATGAATAATTTTTTGAATTTCACTTATTTTAAGAGAAAGGGAGCAACACAAGATTCATAGCTATGATTTCCTGCTTCAGGGAAATCCTTTCTGAAAGTAATCTCCCTCTATCAAATCTGCAAACTTTTTGTAACTTTATAGCCTTTGGGATTTTCTTAGGGTCACTTAGAAGATAAGAAATTTAACCAGTTACCCCATCACTATGTCAGAGGTGGGTCAGCAACTTAGGTCTTCCTAAATCCTGTGTTTTAATTGTTATATCCATACTGCCTATCTTCCATTCTCCAACTTATATTTGAAAAGCATCTTTCTCTAGCTATTGTTGTTTATCCAAGTCAAATTGAGTTTTTAAGGTTTCTTTTAACCCAACACACAATAGAATTCTTGGCCTCTAGTAGTTGAATAACAAATGTTTGCTAAGTTAAATTTGTTGAAGTCATTAATTCTTAAGATGTAAACATTCCCATTTGTAGATAGAAATGAAATATGAATCAGACAAAGGAGTCAATTCTCTTTTGACAGTTCTGGATCTGCTGCTGCTCAGAAGTGCATTCTTCAGACTATGGCCTAGGGAATAACCTTTGGAAAACATTAAAACCACAATTCTTTTGGCTCTTGTGGTCTAGAAGTTATGTGATGAAATTACTGAATTGTTGGGTGCTTAATAGGCATAAATGTCAATGCTTTTGATTTTTTTAACAATTAGTGTTCCAAAAGAGAACCTTTTTTGGGGATATCTTCCCAACAACTGTGATTTCAATAGTATTTTCTCACTTTCCAGAAAACAAACTGAATTATTCCTTTTTTGTGCCAGCCTGTCTCCTGTAAGGTATGTTTACATGAATAAATAAAGCCCATAACCCCTTCATTTGAAAAATGAGTAATGTTATATGATCTTGAAGTACTGTACAAATAAAAAGCTTAACTAACCACTGACCTCTTTAATTTTTTTTTGCCTAAGGAACTAGCTAACTTCAACATAATAGACTAGGCCAAGTTATCCTTTTGCCAATTGCAGTACAAACTGACAAAATATTTAGACAATTTCTTTCAAAGCAAATACATATGTTGGAAGATAAAGTTAATATTTTAATGCATAAAGTACTAAATCAGACTCCTAATGCCTAAACTCATCTTGGGGTACATGTATAAACTAACTTTGGGTAGTAAATTAACAAATGGTTTGTTTGTGACCTAAAAGATACAGGTGCTTAATTGAGAAAGATATTCCTTTGAAACAAAACTTTCAAAACCATATAAAAATGATGTCAGTTAATTCTGAGGTTAAGTACCTGATGAGACCTCTAGAAATTAAAACTAGAAATAATTACACCTCTCTTGGGAACTGAGAGTTGAGATGGGGCTAATGCCCATGATGGACTAGGAAAAAGAAGGTAGGATTTTATAGATTCTGGAATCTATAAAATGCAACAAATAACATTCTAAATCAATGGGATCACAGATCCAGGGCTGAAAGGAACCATAGAGGCCTTTTAACCCCAAAACTCTAGTTGTTAGAATGAACACTCAGTCAATATAGAAAAATGTTCAGTGCAGTGAAAGCTGATGCTTCTTTCTCAGCTTGAAAGAAAAATGAGGGTGTTGTCAAAAATCATCTCAAAAGAAAAGGAAAAGAGAACAAAACTTGAAGGAGAAACAAGTTGAAGAGTATTGGGATTTTAGTATAGAGGCATTATATATTCAAGACTCCTGGGGAAGCTGTTTGTAATCTCCTATTTGTTTGGGGTTTTTTGTCCCCCCCCCAAGTACAGCTGCAAGAACACAAAAGTAAGTAAATATTGTTAGAAAACAAGAAGTCAAAATGACAGCTCATGCACAATGCATATTTGACAGACTATTATTTAAATCAAAAATCCATATAGTTACCATACTAAATGAAGCTTTACCCCGAAGACAAAATTCTCCTGATTTTATAATTAGTTAGAATTTTAGTAGAATAGTTCCTTGAGGCTATTCTTTCTTCCTATTCTTCACAGAATTCCACCTTCTTATATGTATATTTTCCCCAGATTTGCATGGGTACTTTACTGCTAATTCTGAAAATTTATGACTCATTTTCCCCTTCTTCTTTGCTTCTTAGAATCATTTGCATTTGCTATTGGGGATTTTAAAGATTACACACACACATACACATACACACACACACACATGTACATTCTTATCCTCATACACACACACACAAACACACACACACAGATAATATGACATAGTGCATAGAAGGTCAGTTTTGGAAAAATAAGGATTATATTCAAATTCTGGTTTTCATAGATACCATGGGAAAGTCATTTAACCTCTTAGAGAAGCAACTCTTTGAGATGACAAGTTATAAAGTCTACAAAATTAAACACCATGAGTTCCTATCATAGGAAAAAACTCATAACTCTAGACCAAATATGCATCTATACCCATCTATTTATGTGTGTTTAAATAAATGTCTACATGATTTTTTTTCAAATTTGACCTAGCTCTTTCTCTAATCCCTTTTCCCTGAAGTTAATATCTTTACCTTTTAGCCTACCTATAGATTATTGGCTAAATTGCTGCTAATGTTACACACACACACACACACACACACACACACACACACACACACACAAACACACACAAACACACACACATACACATATACAAACCTTAAGGATAATTCAGGCACTCAGGAAATATGGCTCAATATTTCCCTAATCAAAATGTAAAATATGTTTTCTATTATTAATACTATACTAGCTTTGTTTTGCTTTGTAGGGGTCTGGTTATCTGGATAAATGAAATGAAAAATACACCTGAACACATCCCAAATTCTGACCTATTAGAAAAAGTCTGCCTGCTACTGCCTTGATGGTATTTCTTCTCTCTTTAAGTTAGAAGATTCTACACTGAACAATTGAATTAAGCTGTTCTTTCTCAGTTTAATTTTCAAACTTAAATTACTGAACCTTTGACTATTTTACTAAGATGTCATTTAAGATAATAAATAATTGAAGAAGGGGAAAAAATTCAATTTCCTGCTTAAGTGCTTCTGGATTAAATCCCTTTGAGAATGGTAACAATGAATGTGGATCTTGTTTTCTTCCTATTTAAAGTAGTAGCTCAAGTCAGGGAATTCATTGCCTGTGAATTTGGTCAAGTAAAACCATGCACTGGATTGACATTTACTATGTCTACAAAGCTATTAAGCATCCAATCTAACCCAATAAATATTTCTTAAATAGCTATTATACTATGAGCCCTGACCTGGGCACAGGAGTATAGCTAAGAATAGTACTTACTCACTTTTCTAGAACTTGTAATTTGTTCAGAGGTAGAAGCTATAAATACAGATACACAAAAATGTAGCAAGGTACAGTGAAATGATGGCATACTTTGGAATCAGGCGACCAGGTCACATCTCTTGGCTCTGATGCTTACTAAATTGTGTGACTTTGAGCAAATCTATTGACTTTCTAAGTCTTCCAGTTTCTTCAACAATATAATGAGAGGACTAACCTAAATTTGTTGACCTCTGAAATTCCTCCCAGTTTTAGATCTCTGATCTGAAATCCTAGTTATGAGAGAGACTTTGTGATATCCCAGGAAGCTCATCATTAACCAGGAGATCATTGGGAGGAGATGGCATTTGAGTAGAAATTTAGAAGTTGTGAGAGGTGTGGGATAGAGGATGGGGAGAAATTCAATAGTTGAGGAAAGGGAGCACGAACATTTTCAGAAAAGCCACTGTTGGAAACAATGCAACTGATATTACTAATTCAGACTTTGTTTTGTGTCAAAATAAATATCAGAAACTACCATGTTGACTCATGGAGAAAGAAAACTCTTCACCTAAAACGAATTTTCCATCCTTTCTTTATGCTACATGGGATGTTGCTTCACTCAGTTGGCATAAACAAGATTTAATTATTCTTTTGGTTTACAACCTTAAATAGAACTTCTCATTCAAAACATTTCTCTATGAACTCTATTGTGAAGATGGCTTTAGAATCATATTGATATGTCTTCCTCTTAACTTCAAAATAAAGGCACCATAGAAGTCGTAAACAGAATAATAATAGTAATAATAATATCATTAAATTGTTGTGGGATCAACACATATGATTCATTTTCACCCTAATAAAACTATTTAGTACATGGAAATTAGATTAAGCAATGAGTAAAAGAGACATATTTCATGAAGTAAGCATGCATTGGTTCATTTATTTCTACTGGAAATTATTGTCAGTTAAAATAATCTATGTGACATAAGGGTTTCTTTCTGAATGTCAAAGAACACTTAGGGGAAAATTGTTGCCAAAAATGCTTGTAAATGGATAAGTGGCAAACTTTACTCTCTTTCTCAAATTGCAAATTGAATAGCTTTCCCCAGAGCTTCAGAGGAACAAAAATATGGCACATTTCTATTATTAACTAGAATCATTCTCTTTTAATGAGGCAGGGGTATGCTGCAGCCAACTCAAACCATCTCATAAGTCAACTGCTAAATTTTCTGTGTGAGCATTATACCTCACAAATCAGAAAATGCTATAAATCAGAGATTGATTTATCATTTTACTGATTATCTAGATTTAAGAAAATGATGGATAAAAATTTTAATAATGGGGGAGGCTAGGTGGCACAGTGGATAGAGCACCAGTCCTGGATTCAGGAGGTACCTGAGTTCAAACTGAGCCTCTGACACTTAATAATTACGTAACTGTGTGGCCTTGGACAAGCCACTTAACCCCATTACCTTGAAAAAACTAAAAAAAAAAAGCATGTTTGGCATTCATTTATTTTTTCAGAGTCAATTGTTAATTATTTACCAGAATGATACCTGTTGGAAGCCAAAAGAAGTGTCTCAGATTTCCAAGTAAGCTGTAAGAGGGTTGACGGAGAGAAGCTGAGTGAAATACAAGCTCATATATGTCACTGCATTTTTCAACCTCATTTTTCCTAAGGTTATTCTATCAAGTATATATTTAAGCCTGTGTTTGAGGGAGAAACCTGGTATCTTTAATATACATATACATATATGGATATCTATATAAATATAAATATAACACATTATAAAGACAGAAAATAAATTCCTTCTCTAGGATCACTAATATTCTGTAGGATTGAATGAGTATCCTATTTCAAAAAAAAAGATTCAGACTTATCCATACCTATTCTGAAGTACATATATTTTGTTCAACCTTTAGTTTTGCATTTGTTAGGGATTTTTTCCCACTATATCATCCTTTATGGTCTCATTAATTTCCATGATTTCAATTATAATCTTTAAACACACGACTTCTGAATCTTTGTAACCAGCCGCTGGCTCCTAAGTTCTATCACCATCTAGCTTTTATCAATGCATAGATGTAATACCACCTCTTATAAGAAATTTTTCTTGATTGTCCTCAATGCTTTCTTTCTCCTCAATTTGTCTCACATTTCCACATATGTGTATGTATGTATGTATTTATATATGCATGTATGTGTATATATTCAACTCTTCACCTCTAGAATGTAAATTCTAGGAGGGCAAGGATGGGTTTTCATTTTTGTCTTTCTATACATAATACCTTATTATAATGTTGATAGTGGCAATTAGGTAATATAAAAAATAGAGAGCTCAAAGTGAGGAAGACCTGAGTTCAAATGTGACCTCTGACAAGCAAAGTGACCCTGGACAAGTCCTTTAGCCTCTCTCTACCTCAGTGTCCTCACTCAACTATATATATATTTATATATATATATATATATATATATGTATATATATATGTATATATATGTAATTTTAGTACATATCTCCCAGCATTGTTGTGAAGACCAAATGAGATATTTGTAAAGCACCTAGAATAGACATTCAATAAATATTTGCTCCTATCCCTCTCTTCCTCCCCAATCAGATCTCCTATAATGAAGGAAATTTCATCTACTGATTCATATCGGAACTTGCTCTGCAAGTCTTAGAGTTTTTTAAGGCACTGGTTAACTTGCCAAGGTCACAGAGTTAGTATGTATTAGAGGCAGGATTTAACACCATATATTCCTGACTTGAAGAATGACCCTCAATCTACTCTACTACATTACTGCTCTTTCACCTTCAACATAAAATGTGCTTTTAAAATGTCTGTTGAGTTGGTAGAGCTCAAACAGCAGTAGACTGAATCTGATTATAGCTCTTCAATTCAGTAAACATTTATTGTCTATTATGTGCCAGAAACTGTGATAAGCACAGGGAAGCATATAAGAAGCATAGTCCTTGTCCTTAAGGGGCTTACAATCCAAAGACAACACATATAAGGAAGCCAAAGGAAGTAGAGAATGGGCACTCATCTCTTCCAAAGAGTTAAATATTGGTAGAAAATAGGATTACAGGCAGTTTTCTTTAAGTTGCTGAACTGCTCCGCAGAACTCTATGTAGAGGATATTTATGTGATTTGGACTTTGATGGAAAATAGAATTACAGACAGTTCTTGCTTTATGCACTGTTTTGCAGTCTTCTATTGTTCTGCAGAATTCTATGTAAAGGATTTTTATGTGATTTGGATTTTTCCACAGAAGTGGAAAAGGGAGGGAGTGAGACAGGAACCAGGAATGGGGTTATATGCCTGTAGAGGGAGAGGGCTAGCACATGGTTAAGGAAATCTGGGGGCTGGAGCCTCCAGAAGGAAGAGAAACAGGCTGAGGAAAGAACAGCTACATAGGGTTTTAGCCAGAAAGGAAAGGAAGAAGGATTAAATTTAATATCAGAGTTTACTAGTCTACACTTCCTCTCTACTCCTGTACTGAAATTATTTTTTGAATTAAATCACTTGCCCTTTTATTCATGAAATTTTATGTCTCCTGAAAGTTTTTAGAATATGAAGACAGATTATATTGATATGAGAAAAAAAGAATGGTGGTGGCAAGGGGGATGTGAGGACTAGGTTCAAGGGCAGATAGACTGACGACTGGGGCAACGATTCCTCTTTGTGACAGAGATCTAAAGCCAAGACCCCATCTAACCTCAGTGATATCTCTTTTGCTTTCACTTAGAGGGTTTTATTTTAGTTGTGGGGATTTGGGATATTTTTGAGGGAAGTGGGAGGTGGGGAACCAAGGGACAAGAGCAGATAAAAGGAGCATAAAACTGTGCATTAAAGTGAAAATAGACATTTTTTCAAATGCAGATTTCCTTCAGAATTCTTTATATAAAAGTTAAATTGGCAAAATTATAAAGCAGGAACTGTCAGTACTTGGAAAGTTTTGAAAATTCTGAGCCCTCTTTAAAGGAGTTCATTGCTCCATCCTCCAGTGCTTCAACCGAAGAGAAGCAACTGAGGGATGTGAAAAGATGTTCAGCATCAAAATTTGAGTCAGTCAGCACGGTGATGAGATTTTGGATCTCATCATTGTTTCTCCAATTCTGGGTGAGCTGTGTGGCACACTCAATCACAAAACTAAAGAAAACCTAGAGTCAAATGCCATTCTGTACCACCTCCAATACTCCTAGCCACAAAAGACCTTTCCTTTTGAAAGCAATCTACTTACACTCACCGCAGTATCTCCTCTCACATCAAGCAGTAATCTAATCTCCACATGCTACCAATACCCCCAGTCCCACCTCTATCCATGCATCAATCCCCTTCTTACTCTCTTACTCTTAAAAATACTGACAAAAATTATTGATAATAGTCAACTACTCCCCTGTCAGCTATTCCCCATAGCATTAGAGAAAGCCAGCCCTAAGGAAACTTTTTCCATTCAGAACTGTTAACACCTGAACTCCCTTCTACCTCCCAATCCCTCAAGTCCTCAAATTTATGACATAAGTAGGTCATTGACTTTAGGTACAGAGATTTAAGAAAAAAGCAGTTCATGCATTATGTAATTATCCTTCCTAACATTATTACTACTCTGGCTATATTCTTACCAGTCAATGGGAGAATTTAAGTTCTCAACTTTTAAAACTAAAAGAAGCCTATAGGAATGTAAAGATTCCCAGGGATTAGAAACCAAGGCCTGGGTCTTAATCCCAGGTAATTAAATAACTGTATATCCCTCAGCAACTAACTGCTATGGATATCACTTTTCTATTATAATATTTAATGGCAATAAATTAGATAATTGCTTTTTAGGTTTTTGCAAGGCAAACGGGGTTAAGTGGCTTGCCCAAGGCCACACAGCTAGGTAATTATTAAATGACTGAGGCTGGATTTGAATCCTGGTACTCCTGACTCCAGGGCCAGTGCTTTATCCACTGCGCCACCTAGCCACCCTGATAATTTCTTTAAATACAACTAATTGATATGAAAATACATTGAAAGGTATGAAATGTTATAGGAATAGAGGAACTATTTTTTTTTATCCAGGTAAAATTCTTCAGAGTTTCTGTATCTTTTAAGAGACTAGAGTTCTCAAGAATAACTGCATTTTCTGCTTAATCAATGATAATACTTTTGTAGACATTTTAATAGCCTATTGTTAAGAAATGACTCAGTGCAAAGGATAGAATTTTCTCCAGCTTCTATTGAGTTCTGGGGAGAGGGGAGGATGTTACTAATGATATTCTAGAATAAGCATCTTCAATCTATTTTTAAATTTAGGAACTGCAGGCACCTTTTTGACACTGAGCATGTCTTTAAAAACAGGAAAATTATTTCTTTTGCCATTACATTCCATTGAACAACTTTAGAATGGGTAGGAAACTCTGTCTCCAATTGTTTATAAACCTATGATGTTAGCAGTCAGAGAAATAAATCAAATTTAAAAATGCTAAAAAAAGAAAGAAAGAAAAAATAGGGGAATTAAAAACTCAAGTCATGCTCAGGGATATCAATGCACTTGGAACTCTTTATAAAAAATATGTAATTCTGGGATTTGTGGAGGGTCTTGGTAACTATTTCTTAACTCCATCTTTAGAGGTCCTCGCATATTAGTAGGTACTTATTAAATTGTTCCTGAATTAAATTGAGTTGGATCTTTTCAAAGCTGCTAAGACAAGGTTTGCTCATCTTCCCTGAACTTTCTTGTTCTGTGCTTTCCTAGATCTTAGCTCTTTGTTTACCACACTCATAGTATATAAAATCAGTTTTTCCTTTCCTTCTGAGAGGTACATATCACATTTAGTAAAATGACCTGTGTATGATAAGAACTCAATATGGTTATTCCATAATTGTAAACGAATGATATGGGGTAATATGGTGTGAAGAAAATAGCACTGGTCTAGAGCTTAGGAAGAGTGGACAGGTTTTCTTTTTTTACTCAGTTTCTCCATACAGGAATATTAATAAAGATTGCTGTTCAGAGGAAGCTTTGATTCAATTCACTTCAAAAACCATGGATTGATATATGGATATATATGACATATGGAAGATATATTAGACAATGGAGATACACAGATGAAAAATGATGATCTCTTCCCTCAAGAAATTTACAATCATCTATGAAGAAGGTGAGAATACCATATGCACACGAATAAGTTTAAAAGAGAAAGATAGAATATAACAGGCACAAAGGAAAAATAATGAATAGGTAAAGTACTCTAATAAAACTTAGAATTATTGTTGTAAAGATCAGAATGTAGACTATAAGGGAGATTATTTTGAAAAATAGGGACTATTTTTGTCTTTGGGCTATTAATGTAGCAGACAATGACTACTGATTGAATATCTGAAGGATATAAAACTTTGATCAAATGTGAAAGAATGCTATTATTAAAAAAAAATCTCCCCCCGCCAATGTTCCTCCTAGCTACAGGGATAATAATCTTATGGTACATACTCTCTCTAGCAAGGCAGGGAGTGGAGTGAGGAAAGACATCTGGAAAACCTCTGGGGGTTGGGTACTGATTTCCAGTCTATAACATGGGAGGTGGGGAAGTTGAAGCAAAAAGATATTCCAAAACCTGTACTTTGGAAGGAAAGCAGTAGTGGGGTGGTTCTCTCAGTCATTCCTGAAATGAAAATACATAGAGGAAATTATTGGCTCCCTTTCTGACTGACCTCTAGTAATATCACAGGGGACAATAACAATAACAATTTCTGGAATATCCCCTTACCCCCACCCTAGTTTCCCCCAATGACCTGGTATCCAGTGTTGAACTAGGCAGAGGTTCTTGGAATCAGCCTCCTCTTTAAAAGATAAGGAAATCAAGGGCAGAAAAGATTCAGTGAATTGTCCAAAGTCACATAGATAGCCAGCAAATGTTAGAGCTTAAATTGAAAACCTGTTCTTCTGAATCCAAATCCAGTATTCTTTTCAATACATTATGCTTCTCATTGTCATGTAAAATGCCCAACAGAACTTGAATTCAGTGCAATGATATGTTTAAAAATAGTGTATTAGGAAGACAGAAGTCTCTATTTTCTCTTCTATAATTCTTTATTATTGCTTATGCTCAACTGGCTAATATGTGTGGCAGATTAACTAGAAGAGACAGTTCCCTTAGAGCTTCCTCCACCTTGAACAGAGTTACTCCACAGCTTTCCAAAGATCTGCCAACACACCTTGTATATTACTTTGCCAAAAGAACTGTGTACACCTTTCCTATAACCAAGAGCCAAAGCAACAGGGGTTTCTTCTGAAATATATTCAAGTCAGTAGCATTTTAAATGCCAGCAGTATAAAGCTAATAAGATTTTAAATTGACTCCTCTCTATCAATGGCATCAAGATTAAACATTGTCTGTGTTTAAAGTCATTGTGAAATGCCCCATGTCATTACAATCCCTCCTATAAGCACCAGTTAGTATAGATTATAGCACTTCAAAATATCAGTTCAGGTAACTGCTCATAAATAAATAAATAAATAAACCAGGAGTTAGTCTCTCTTATATCATTATTATTGTTATTATGGTATTGTCATTTTTAATAAAGTCTTCATGGTATTGTTTTCATAGGACTTATCAGTTATTTTGAAATTCATGATCAAGTTTTTAATCTTCTAACTCTCTTAACTTTTGATTTTATAGATATATAGTTTGTATGAACTACCATAATGCTTCTTAATAATGTGGCATTTAAAAACTACGATTCCATAAAAGTGAAAACATTACTTGCACCTCTTATAAACCCCCTGAATCCCTTTGAAGAAATTTCTTTCCAAAATAGATCATCTGACATTCTCCTTATTCTGAATTGCTTTAGGGTTCTAATGTTTGCAGTTTTTAAAACAAATTGTTATGACATGAAATACCTTTTGCTCTATGATTATCCAGGCTTCCGACTGTCCTGAATCTTGAGTTATTCCAAACAAACAATTATGCAAATGTATTAGGGAAATCCTCCTAAGATCATGTCCTGATGTATAATCATCTTCCCTGGGACTGAGATGGGAGCACAGTTGGAGAAGCAGAATTAAGTGCAGGAGAGCAGCTTACACCGTATGGCAGTATAATTCTGAACTGGCCCCTTGAGAATGGACTGCATGAGTTTCTAGGTGTTTTCTATTTTTAATTTCTGTGGAATATAATAGTCACCGTTGCTATGGTTAGTCATTGCTGTAAATTGTGCCTCTATTAAATGCAAATCAGTCTACTTATTGAGCTGTAGATTCTATTTCTAGAATCTGCAGGGGGGTCTAAAGATATATAAAATCTTCAAAGGAGAGAAATTATTGAGATAACAATTGCCACTTAACTGGTTAGCTAGAGCTATCATTTCTTCCTAAGACTTTGCTACAATGCATATAAAAATGTTTCACACAAATATAAAAGCATTAAATTCAGAAAAGGTATTTTTCATATAAGGTATGGCTCATCATGGTCAATGAATTTGCCATCTTGTGGCCAACTCTCTGGCACTAAATTTTCCACAGAATCAGCTAGGCTGGTCCTCAGGCAGTCAATGCAATCTGTTTGCCAGTATGGTATCCATGGCTTTTCCAATGATGGGAGAATATGCCAGAACTTGCTCTTTGAAGATGTAGCCTTTAAGAACCTAGCCTCACCTCCATGTCATGATAAAGAATTTGAGGATTTTACTGTTTCTTTTCTTTCTTATCCTCTAGATCAAGGAACTAGCCTTTGGTATTCTTCACATAGAATTCCACCTCTCACTTACATTCTATGTCACAGGCTATCTCCCATTTCCCATTGCACTACCTCCTCACCTCCATCTCAAGGAATATTTAGTTTTCTTCAAAGTTCAGCACAACTCTTCCTCTTACTGCCCAATTGCTAGTGTCTCTTCCGTTTCTGAAATTACATTGTATATATTTGATATATATACACATATATATGTATATGTATATATCTTGTTTCTCTCAGTACAATATATGCTCCTTGAAGGGAGGAAAGGTTTCATTTTTGAGTTAGTAACCCTATCATGTAGCACAGCATTCTTTAGCAACTTAATAAGCATTTATTGATTGGTTGATTGATGGATTGATTATCTTTTTTTTTTAGGTTTTTTTTGCAAGGCTTGCCCAAGGCTACACAGCTAGGTAATTATTAAGTGTCTAAGGCAGATTTGAACTCAGATAATTCTGACTCCAAGGCTGGTGCTCTATCCATTGTGCCACCTAGCTGCCCCAATTATCTTTTAAAGTGACTTTTTCATGAGTTTTTTTTTTTCCTGAAGGAGTTCAGAAATTTTTATTTTTTTTCCTCTAGTGGTAGCAAAATGTTGACCTGAAGCAAATTGCATTAAACTGTTACCAAAGATTTTACCAGTATATCTTCTGTGAACTTTTTCTCCCTTTGAATTCTTTTTTTTTTTTTAGTTTTTGCAAGGCAAATGGAGTTAAGTGGCTTGCCCAAGGCCACATTGCTGGGTAATTATGAAGTGTCTGAGGCTGGATTTGAACTCAGGTACTCCTGACTCCAGGGCCGGTTTTCTATCCACTGTGCCACTTAGCTTTCCCTCCCTTTGAATTCTTGATAAAAATGTTTACTCCTCCTTCAAAATGTCTAAAAAGATGGCATTTACTGAACAACCAGGTCACTAGCATAGAAGAGTTAATATCTTCTTATATTGTCCCAGGGACCACTAATTGTCTCTTTCTAGTATCTGCAGGGACTCTAAGGATATATAAAATCTTTTTTTTTAGGATTTTGCAAGGCAAATGGGGTTAAGTGGCTTGCCCAAGGCCACACAGCTAGGTAATTATTAAGTATCTGAGGTCACATTTGAACTCAGGTGCTCTTGACTCCAGGGCCGGTGCTCTATCCACTTCGCCACCTAGCTGCCCCAGGATATATAAAATTTTAAAAGGAGAGAAATTATTGAAACAACAATTTGATTTCACCAGGAACTCATCCTATAATGAATGGAACTAAATCACTAGAAGGGACAATGGTAAAAATAAATTGCCATGTGATAAGATCCACAGGTTCAAATCTATCTAAGAAGTTTGTGACAATTTCCTTAAGTGTTGCAGTCAACTGTTTTGAGATATTTCCATCACTTCTGGAATTACTCGAGAGGGACTGACTTTAGGCTTCTCCCAGAATAGCATGGACTTGACCTTCTCTAGAATTCAAGGATGAGAACAATAAACTAGAAAAGAGAAGTAACCCAAGAGAGGAAATGCATACTATAAAAGGGTCATAGATTTAAAAGCTATAAGATAATTAGAGATAATCAAGCTCATCTTTCTCATTTCTTCAGATAAGGGAACTAAGAGGTCAAAGAGTTCATGTGACTTATCTAGGGTCACTAAGTGGCCTAGTGAGAGATTTAACCAGGTCTATTAAGTCAAAAAAATTCCTAGAATGTTGGTCTGTTAATCAATTAACCAATTAGCAAACAAAGATAAAGCACTGTATAGGTCCTGGGGAAAAAAAGACAAAAAATGAACCAGTCCTATTTTTAGCTTCAGCAGTCAATCTCTTGCAGGACAAAATTCCTTGTTTATCAAAATGTCCAGAGTTTTATAAGGTCAAGTGGTCTAGGGGTAAGAGGAAGGCAACATGGTACAATGAAAAAGGTCCCAAATCTGATTTCAGAGTACTTATGTTCAAATACTACTATTTACTGTGTGACATTTGTGACATTTTGACCTATTTGGTCAATTGTTCCAGATCTAAATCTTTGATTCCACAATCCTGAAAATCAGGATCTTGGATGGGACTGAGTGCCTCTGAATAGATTACTGAAGGAGGAAAGAATTTTAGTAATTGTCAATGCTACGTGGCAGCAACTTATAGAATTCTAAGGTATCATTTAATTTAAAAGAATCTCCTCAAAGGAAAAAATCGGTGCACCAAGACTTTTCATTATATTATATATAGCAGAACTGAATTTTCTGCCTTTCAATGGTCACCTCATTATAAATTCTTTTTTTTAGGTTTGTTTTTTTTTTGCAAGGCAAATGGGGTTAAGTGGCTTGCCCAGGGCCACACAGCTAGGTAATCATTAAGTGTCTGAGACCGGATTTGAACCCAGGTACTCCTGACTCCAGGGCCGGTGCTTTATCCACTACACCACCTAGCCACCCTCATTATAAATTCTTTAAGGAATGTTGGAAAATTCTCCAGTTAGGAACCCAGCAAAATCACAAATCTTTAGAGTTCTTTCTTAGCTCATGTCATTAGTGAACACTAGTCCCTCTGGAGTAATATCAGGACTGATGGAAAGATCTCAACACAGTTGACTGCAAAGCTGAAGGAAATTGTCACGAACTTCTTAGACAGAGTTGAACCTTAAGCTCCTCTGAATTTTTATCACATGCCAATTTTTTTTTTGACATTGCCCCTTCTAGTGATTCAGTTCCATTCATTATAAGACGTATTCCTAATGTACAGAAATCAAATTATGAATAAAGATTTTCATGGAAGAAGAAGAAAAGAACAAGAACAACAAGAACTAGAGGGAGGAGGAAGAGGAAGGAAGGAAGACAGACAGAAAGAAAGAAAGAAAGAAAGAAAGAAAGAAAGAAAGAAAGAAAGAAAAGAGAGAGAGAGAGAGAGAGAGAGAGAGAGAGAGAAGAAAAATAATTTTCTCTAGTTAGAAAGCTTCTTGGTGACTAAAGATAAACTTTGGTTTGCAAATGGTTAAATAACAAGTTAAGGAAATGTGACAGATACTTAACTGTAGAGAGGAGAAAAAAATTGATTCCTGTGAAATTTTTCGCATCTGTTAAGTTATAAAGTTTAAAATTACTCTCACCATGTAGGCCAATTGCATGTTACCATGGTGTTCAAGTGCCATTTCTTTCATTAGATATATTGAGAGAGCAGAGCTCAGATTCCCTTCCAACCCCACTAGTGGACATTTAGTTTTCAATTAAGTAAGGCATCTCATGAAGGGAAATCAGAAAGAGGTACCTGCCCTCCCTTTTCAAAGACTAATACCCTAGGCCTAGAAAGATTGATCAGTTTGAGTTTTCTCCAACTTACTTGAAGTTTAGCATTTTCTATCTCTAATTCTATTGATGAGAAAACTGAAACACTGAGTATTTAAGAAACTTGTCTAGAGTTTCTCAAACAACTAGAAAATGTTTGAGGCAGGATATGAAATAAGTTCCTCTTTCAATTCAATGCAGCCAAGCAGCAAATTGGCACATATACATTGCTGGGTCTGAAATAAGGAAAGCCTAAATTCAAATTTAGTCTCAGATTCTTGCTAACTGCATGGTCTTGGGCAAGGAACTGAGTTTGTTTACCTCAGTTTCCTGAAATATAAAATAGGAATAATAACAGTAATAATCTTCCAGATCACTGAATCACAAAGTGCCTGAGGTATAGTAGGAATAGAAGAAATGCTTATAGTCTTCTTATCTTCAATTTATTAAAATATCGATCACTTGTAAAACATTGAAACAAATACTGGAAGGAGACAGAACTAGGATCTTGAACAACTCTAGGTTCATCCTTTTCTGGTTCTCCTTGGCCAAAATCCAGAATTCAGGACAAGAGGCAAGGGAGGTAAATCATTGAGGCTGGAACACAAGACCATAGTCAATCCAAAGGACAGGATGTAGAGATAAGGGCATCATTTACATTTGCTATTAGTCTGGACATGGAGAGTTGGGACAGGAGTATGTGACCATGGCAAATTTTATTAGTGTCTGATTATGGTGTCATAATTTATTGACAGAGAATGTAAAGGTTAAAAGGAAAGCACTCTGGATTTTTTCCTCTGGTCCCTCACTCAAAGCTCTAATAAGGGACATAAACAATCACATGCTCAATAGTAAAGTCGAGGACATGTAAAGTTTTCATTAATACAATTATCACTTTTTTCTAGTATAAAGTATTCTTAATAATTTAATTATTTAAAAAATAATTTAATTAAAATAAATCTTTCCTTGAGGAGATTATTGGATTTTTGTTTTGGAAAGATTTATGAGAAATTTTGATAATACTTTAATATATATTTATCCCTGCTCCAGGATATAGCTCCAGGGAACTATGATGAACTCTTAAATTTTTTTTTTATTTTAGAAAAGGGATTGTAACCCTGTCCCAAGAAACATTAATCAAAACCAAACATGAATTCACACATTTACCTTCAAAAATAAAATGTCTCACACTGTACATTGGGTCTATCACCCCTCTGTAAGAACACTAAATGGCATAGTGGATAGAGTGACAGGACTGAAGTCAGGAAGACTCATCTTCCGAAGTTCAGGTCTGACTTCAGACACAATAGTTGTATGACCCTGGGAAAGTCATTTAATCCTGTTATCTCAGTTTTCTCAACTGTAACATGAACAGAAAAAGGAAATGGCAAATCTAATATATTTGTGAAGAAAACTCCAAATAGGGTTACAAAGAGTCAGACACTACTGAAACAATTGAACAATAAACAGCAAGCATGAGAAGTATTAATTTTTCATAAAATAGACTACTAAATTATAACTAAAAATTCATGGGAATTTGCCAATATTTGCTATTTGGGACATTTTAAAATTCTTATGTTTCTCCTGTGTTGTGACAATTGGATAATCTTTGTTTTTCATTAAGCCAAGAAGGTAGTATGAAACAAATTGCCTTCCTCTGAAAAAATGACTGGAGTTAAGAAAAGATAGCTATAATAGCCTAGATGACAAATGAATACATACATGGATGTGGCCCTTAGAAGTAAAGCCATGCTTCAGTGACAACATGGGGAATTTTCCAATTAATTAAGATTTTAAAAAAACAAACTATTTACAGAAGATAATATCAAGAAAATTAAGTAAAGAATGAACACAGATTTTTGGCACCATCCTATAAGAACAATGCCAGAAATATTGAAGTTCATAAAGAACTGAAGTTGGGGAGTAAAAGAGGGAAAGGGGGGCAAGGTATATTGGGAGAAAGATTAGCAGTCTTGAAAAGGACTCAGTAAGCATCACATCAGAGGCTCTACTTCTTCAATACCCCATAGACCCTTTGATGTCCACCTATTAACTAACTCTCACCTGTGGCTTCAAGAAAATAGAGTATGTGCAGTGGTCATCCCTTGATAAAAACTATTTTGGCAGATGGACTAACCCAGGCTGAAGACAAATGATATTTCTGGGAATTAGGGTAATGTCTATATGAAGAATATAAAGAGTTCTCCCATTGGAATGGGAGAAGAGAGTAAGTTGTTCCAACAGTAATGAAAATAGTGATAACAGGCTTGGTTAGATATCTAATATGGCAATTTCATCTGCTTCAACCCAAGTCATTGCCAGTCATCCTGACGTTTTTCTTGCCATCAGAATTCAATGACTCTGGAAAAAGAAACTTTGGACAATTCTACTTCATCTAAAGTCAATTCTCACGCAAGTCAAGACATCACCTCATGATATCATTGGTCCTTTTCAAAAACAAAAGATGGACCACAAATGGGGAAATTAAAAGGATTAGGAGAAAAGTCTTTGGATTGGAAAGGACAGAACCAGGGAGTAATTTCAAAATAAGGAAGAACATAGTTAGAGAGCACCTCATTGTCCTTACTGAGGATCAGTTCACCTGGCCTAGACTAGCTACTTCCCTGTCAGAGAAAATGACTGAATAGATGGAGCAATTCAAAACTGACATGAAATTATTCTGGATATAAAGTCCTCCCTCTCTGAAGGTCTTTACATAAAGATTTGAATTTTGGGTCATTTTGTAAAGGGAGTTTCTTTTCTAGTATGTGTTAGATTATTTTATCTAACCTATAACATTATTATTTCATCTTGTAAATTCTGCAGTCCTATAATCTTTATTAGAACAAGGAATAAAACTTTTCAGAATATCTAGACTTTGGTTTATCTGCTTAGTTGTTTTTGCAATGGGATGCTTTTACTTTGCATTTATTTGTACATACTCATGTCAAAATAAGGAAGAACATGGTTAGAGAGCGCCTCTCTATCTTTGCTGGGGTTCAATTCAATTGGATCAGATTAGCTGTCTGGAATTGAATATCAGATTCCCCTAATCCATACCCAACGTAAATGAATATATGTCTCTTTAAAGAAATATACCAACAAATATATTGAAACCTTCTTGGATGATCTCCAGCTTTCTTGCTTCAATCAAACTTTCCATTCAAAATTTCTTAAGGACAATAACTAAGTCAAGAGGAAAATGTAGTTGGTTGGCAAAATAGTAAAAAAAATAGAAACCCAACAAACTTCTGGTATTTATGATATACTTCAAGGTTTGCAATGTGCTTTACAAATGTTATTTTATTTATTCTTCACAACTATGGGATGGAGGGTGGAAGTTCTATAATTATTCCCATTTTAAAGATGTGGAAACTGAAATAGAAAGTTTAAGATACTTGTCTGGATTCACATGATTAAGATCTGACATTGGGATAAAAATCAGTCCACTGTGTCATTTAATGCTAAGTAGAATCATCTTAGAGATGATTCTAGAGGTCCTAACGAAGTATACACTAATGAATCATGTGACTACATTGAGGGAATTTTTTCTCTTTTCCCCCCCTCTTTTTTACATAGCTAGATTCCTAACATATCTTCTTTTAAAATGGTAGATAAGGAGAAGTTTTCAGATCTTTTTTGAAACTTGAAAAGCAGGAACAATGGTGTTTCATCTAATTCTCATCACTGACTCTGAAAGAAATAAGATGCACATTTCCTCTAAATCGATTGGAAGTGGTTATAGTTAAAAGCACACAGGACTTCTGATAGGACTTTGCTATGTTTGTGTTTATATCCTAGGTGGCAGTAGGAAAGTCCTACCTGTCTGTCTCTCTCTATCCGTCTACCTGTTGTACCTGTCTCTCTCCACCAACCTCACACCTCTCTCAGACTTCACATGTACATTATATAAACAAGCTTACAGCCTCCAAATGTTTCAAAAACAAATCTATTCAACAATAGAAGATTCTGATTTCAGCTGAATTTTTCAGACACTTTGTGAAACTCTCAAAGGTAGAAAAATACCACAAAACAAGCAGATACTGGGTGAAACAGTACGAGGTTTGGCACAATACTTCTTGGGTTTGGATTCTGTATGTCTCATCTTATAAATATGAGGATGGAAAAGTCACTTTCCTTCTCTGGATCTCAGTTTTCTCCTCTGGCAAATAAACAGACTGGCTTAAATGTTCCTTTATAGCTTAAAATACTATAATCATTAGAATAACAATAACTCTACCTTATATTTGAGTGATTTCTTGACTCTATCAATTTCCCCATTTAACTCTCTATCACTGTTACTCTCTATGTGATACTTGTCTGGTCAGCTGCCCAAATTTCCCAAATCTCAGGATGCTATTGGTTTCAGTTGTGCCTGGTATGAATTTCTTTACACATTTCCTAAAACAAATTGGCCCACTTTCCCTACACCATCCTCACTACCACAAAACGTCATTTGGACTCACCATGTAAACTTAAAAATTGAACTGAAATTTTAATTGGCAAATGTAAATTGTTCAAGTGATTTCACAAAATGAAATAGCATCTATATTTTGCTTTCCGAGATATCTATTGTTTATATGTTGGCAGAGACTAATTATATCATTAACCTATTAGATCATTAAGTCTAAGGATTTTGTTCATCTTTGGGTTAAATAATTATATTTGTGCCTAGAATACAATTCAGAACTTCCAATGTTTGATCATTTCATTAGAGTGAACACTTCTCCACTGACACAAATTGCAACCTCTTCATGCTCTCCATGTTTTTTCATCAATGCTATGTAGAATTTTCAGATGCTATCCCTTTTATTTGTTGATGTTTTAGTTGCTAAAAATGGAAAACAAAAAGCATTTGTCTAAGGAAAACTGATTTAAAAAATCAGCTTGAGAAAAAGCAAAAAAATGGTGAGGAGATATTTCTGATCCTGAAAAACTTGAAGGCAATGCAGTACTGGCTGTTGAGCACTGCAATTTATTGGGTCATCTGTATGTAACTATTTTCTAAGTTTTGAAGGGCATGTCAGACAAATCATAAATCAAATAACTGGTTTGGAGACATGGGGAATTTACAACAGGATTGGATTGTTGACATCACACTTGACAGCAAAGCAGAATTGTTGAGTTTCACACAATGTTAGAGATTCATCACTGTCTATAAGGAGGAGTTAGTCTGAAGCATTATGAGCCAAAGACGAAAAAAGACTAGAAGAAAACTAGTAAAGAGTCAGATGAAAACAAAAGAGAAGCTGAGTACATAAATTAATGACAGAGATAAGGAGAAGAGTAGCTTAGAGAAGGCAGCATACAGTTGCTGAGAGGAGCTGATCAAAGTTGACTAGAAAGACATGCAGCTGTTTTGATGAAAGTGGTGCTGATTAGAAGAGAGGCATTGTTGACAGCTGTTTCACTGGAGAAAGAAAGGCTGGTCATGGTAGGCTACCATCTACAGCCTGAGAGAGGGGAAACCTTTGAGTTTCTGAGAACTCCTATGTTGCCCTTTACTGTTCTTTCTAATTTGAGGATTAAAGAAAAGGGAAATTTTGTAAGTGTTTTGTTGTGAGAAGTGTTTATGGTTTTGCCAAGAACTGATTGATTAAAGCAAAATAATGTTTGTGACTGATTTATTTTTATAGATATGAGCACACTACTGGGGGCTCAGGAACTAGAGTGACAAATAGTAAGCATATATCTCAACAACTATCAGGGTTAACCTAGGATCCTGAGAAAGTAGTGAGTCATAATCACATGGCCATGACAAAGAACAACCCCCAATATTCTGGAAAAAAACACAACTCTTCCAGTGTAAGAGAATGCTGATATGAAGGAATAAATCCAGAAATAGAGAAAGGTACCATACCCTAGTATACAGAAGGAACACACCAGCACTTTATACTTATAGGACTTCCCTGCATTCTTTAATATTTCATGTACACCAGGGCAATTTATCAGTCTTTTGACTGCATTACATAACCAGTCCACCTCTTTTAGTCATATATATATATATATATATATATATATATATACACATACACATTATATTTATATTATATATACATATCTATGAAGATATATATATTTATATATTATACACAAATTTCCTAGCAATGTATTTTATACTTCTTATATGTAAGCTATCATTGGTCAATTATGCTTACATACAGATACTCATATATAGCTCTCTATTATTCTATGGGTCATTAGAAATTGGATATTTTATTATCATGTGATTTGTAGATATATAGCATTATTGACAGACTATTGATGTTAAAAAAGATGGACTTTCATAGAAGTTAACAATTTGGGATTGCTGAACACCTTTTATACAATTTCCTAAATGTGAGAAAGCCCAATCTTCTTCTCTTTTTAAATTCTAAAACCAGTTCACTCATCAGCAGCAGCATTAACATAAGTTATAAGGTATAAATAAGTACCAATAGAGCAAGCCTAGATTAAATGTTCTCTACAGTGTTTGTAGAAACTACTGAAATTATTTTAAATATATATAAATATTTATAAAAATGAATGAAGTTTCTTCTTAATACTTGAAACACTTCATGATTTAATCAAAATGGGTACCCCACCATGGCAGATCATAAGCCATGTTTCCTAAGTTCAATGGAAAAAAAATGCAGTTTTTTTAATGAGTAAAATGCTTTCTAAATTTGAATAGCACTTAATGTCAAAACACAGTTTGGGTTGCTGAACTCCCCTACTCACAAAACTTTCCAAGTTTAATTGGACCTACAGGAAATTAAACTCCTCTGACATAGTCTTTGATAGCCATGATCACTATCACACCTCAATTAGAAGAAAAGATAAAGAGGAATAGAGGAAAAATCAGATTAAGAAAGTCTAAAAAATAGAATCCTTTAATCTCTGGGTTAAAGTCCAAAATAACAGAATTATAATTTAGAGGGATCTTAGAAGGTGATCCAATTCAGTGTTCTTATTTTACAGATGAGGATATTGATGATTAGAGACGTTATATAATTTGTCAAAGGTTACTATAGGTAATATAGGAGCAAAACCAAGGTTCAAAATTGGATCCTCTAACTCCAAATCCAGCATTCTGCCACTGTACCAATTTACCTTAAAAATTATCATGGAAGGGTACTTTTAATGTATAATTATAAAACCATTCTGAGCAATGTAGCTCATCAGCTCAGAAAACTTTTTTAAAGAATTCATAAATTCCTAAGGGTACTTTTAAGGATAAATTGACAAAAATAATAAAACTACATTCTAAAATATTTAATTATCCCAGGATTTCTGTTAATTGGATAATTGCAGAGCCCTTGGGTCTATAGTGCCACAGAATGCATTTCTTTCCCTTAACTCCAGAATAAGACTTTTGTTCAAAATCAAAATTGTAGTGGGCATATGACACTAACATGTCCTGGCTATTAAGAATCATTCTGACCAAAAAAAAAAAAAAAGCTTGCATTCCTCCCCCCCACCCCCAAACAATTAGCTAGATAAATGCCTTAACCCTCAACTTTCACTCTGACATGAAACCTTAATTTCTACCCCCCAGGTCAAAAATAAAAACTAGACAAGCATGTTTCAAGACTAACTAGATAAATCAGGTAACTGAACCTTATTAGGATGGATTGTTATCAGTAAATCTATCAAGTTTTTAGAACTCTCATGGTGTCCTATTAATAGTGTATTTGTCAAATTGGAGAAATCCTTTAAAAAAATTTTATATGCTATTTGAAGTATAGTCCATTAACCTATTGGAAACAGAACTCCAAAAGGTGAGCCCTGAATTCACTACAAAGTGGCAGTGTAACAATAGATGGTGCTACTAGAAACACTAGAAAGAGTCAAGAGTTTAGGTTCTCAGTAGATTCTGACACTTAGGCTCTCTAAACTTCACTTCACTTGTCTTTTAAAATAGAAACAATCTTGATAATAATAATAATAATAACCTTGCCTCATCGGTTGTTATGACCATTAGTTGAGAGAATAGAAGTATTTTAAAAGGTTTAAAGAGTGATACACAATTATAGCCTTATTCTTATTACCCTACAAAGCCTCTGCAATGTAATGGAAGAGGCTGCTTTTCCCCTCACTAATCTCCATCTGTTTCATTTTAGGGTGTGTTATCATTAGCTTCTGCCATGCCATATGTTACAGGGATCTGGGTTTCTTTTGCAATTCTACTGGTTTTTGTTTCTCTGAAGCTTGTTGAGTGCATAGTATGGTATGAATCTAAGAAAGACACTTCTTAGTTTTCTTCTAAGATGTTTATTGGAGAAAGGCCTGCCCTTTCTTCAACCTTCAATAAATTATTTTTCTCTTTTCTTTTCCCTCCCCACAATTTGGGAAAAACAAGATCTTGGCCACAATTTTCTCATTCTTTCATGATTGCTAACCAAGGCTTCTCATTTTGTAAGCGCAAAGCCCAGTCATCACTTCCCAGTTGTGAGAATCCTTGCATATTGTTATATAATGAAACAAACAATAAACAAATAACCCCCACCTCAATTCTTATGGAATACCAGGTTCCTTCAAATATTGGTAAGAGGAAATAGCTTGAGACTTCTCTTTATTCTTTGAAAATTTCTCATCAATACTTCAATGAGTTTCTGTTCTTCTACTTGTTGAAGAATCTTCTCTTTCTTCTTCAGGGTCCAGAACTAACTCCTTCCTGGGACTAAACACTGCAGCAGGGTCATGAACAACCAAATTGTAGAATTGCATTGGCAAATTTATCAGGATGATATAGATCCAAATATAGAACATTTTTCTGAAAGGGGATTTCATTGAAAGGAAAAGTAATACAAGTATATTTCAAATAAAAACTATGTAAAATTACCGTATAGAAAATAATGTTTTATGTGAAATATTTTTATATATTTTTATTTAAATAAAACTCACAAGATGACATGTTTCAAGATGCAAAGGACATAAAGAGTCATTTAATAGTCCAACTCTTTCATTTTACAAATGAGAAAATGGAGGTTAAATATATTGTCCAAAATTACATAAGAGGTGGAAAAAGTTAAGACTTCAATTTATAATCTCTTACTCTAAATTCAACATTCTTTCCATTCACATTTATCTATTAGCTGTTCTTTTCATCTTCTTCACTTTCCTTACTATTCCTTAATAATAATAATAGTTGATTCCCATAGGTCATTTGCAAAATTATTTATATACAGCATGTCATCTGATCCTCAAAATCACCTAAAAGGGTAAGTACTACTGCTGTTATACTACCATATTGGGGGGGGGGGGGGTTGCAAGGCCAATGGGGTTAAGTGACTTGCCCAAGGCCACAAAACTAGGCAATTATTAAGTGTCTGAGGCTGGATTTGAACTCAGGTACTCCTGACTCCAGGGCCAGTGCTCTATCCACTGCACCACCTAGCCGCCCCATACTACCATTTTTAAGATGTGGAAACTGGATCTGAGAGATTGTATAGTGACTTGTCTAGGGCCACCTGTTTAGTAGATGTTGGAGGTAGGGTTTGAAGTCTGACATTTCTGACTCCCAGGTATCATGCTACATTTCAAAATATTCTTCCAGATAATCCCTCTAAAAACAAAATTCAATACCATAAGTTTTATACAAGGTTGGATTTAGGAGGGAAAATGAAAGTTCTACAGTCTAAAACTGAATGCAAACAATTCAGGGCTATTTTATACAGATATGTTAATAAATGGAGCTAAAATTGTTTTCCCTAAACATTACATACACTGGCTACACACACTGAATGCCAAGTCAAAATTCTCCCGCAATCCCTTAGCTTTTAGCCTTCTGAAGTAATAATTTGTGCAGACTTGGATGAGTCTTGGATTAGGACCTGGGGTAGGTGGGAGAGAAGGGACTGATGATATCAACCTAGCCCTACTTGTTTATTACTAAAATTCTAGTAGCCATGGAGAAGGACCAATAATATTGTTTGTAAGCCAAAAAAATGTTTCACGTGTATTTTACTTTTTTTAAGGTTTTTGCAAGGCAAATGGGGTTAAGTGGCTTGCCCAAGGCCACACAGTTAAGTAATCATTAAGTGTCTAAGGCTGGATTTGAATTCAGGGACTCCTGACTCCAGGGCTGGTGCTCTATCCACTGGGCAACCTAGCCACCCTGTTTCACATGTATTTTAATGGTGTTTTGCTTCTTTTTGTATCCCCCAACTCTTAGCATAGTACCTGGCATATAGCAGGCAATTAATAAAGGTTTAATGACTGATTGATTGAATAAATGAATGATTGTATAAAATTCAATCAGCAAGCATTTATCAAGCACTTTTCAGCAACAAAATTTTGTGCTAAATATTGTGATGCCAACACAAAAAAGGAAGAAAATGCTTCTTGCTAAAATATTTTGATCTGATTGAACCTCTACTCAAAAATCTTCAGAAGGGTTCCCCACTTTCAACAGATAAAGCCCATATTTTATTCTGGCATTCGAGACTCCACAATCTCACCCCAATTTATCTTTATAGAATTATCTATTCTTATTGCTTAATCCACAAAAACCCTGTGAATTCACTCTCCTCATTGTCCACCCCCAATCCCATAAAAGTTGCTAGTTTCCTGTCTTCTGCCTTTACTCACATCATCCATCCTCCCATCTAGAATGTCTTCTCTAGTCTTTTCCACCTAGGTAAATGCAATATATTCTTCATGGCCCAATTTAGGAATTTAGGTTTTTTCTCCTCTTCCATGAAAGCTTCTATGATTATCTCTAATGGCAAGTTGTCTCTCCTTCCTCTGAACTTCAATAATTATTATTGTTCCCAGAGCTTATTTGATATATTGTTCATGGGTATTATTGTTTATCTTGAGAGGTTTTCTGTCCTCCCATTTACATTTTCCTGTGTCTGAGGGAAGAGATTCTATTTTCTTAATCCTTTAATTTCTCTCCATGCCCAATTTAACATAATTGTTGCTCAATAACTTCTTTTAATTAAGTGAGCAAATGTTTGCTTGTTTTACTTAAATTCTGAGTTAATCTTCAGATACTTTTTTATTTTTATTTTTACTTCCTAAATTAGGAGGTAGATTTCATTTTATTTTATCCTCTTTGAAAGTATTAACCCATACATCAATTAGAGGCAGAGGTGACAGAACCCTATGGGGGGCAGGGGCGGGGGGGGGGGGGGGTGGGGGGGTGGAGAAGAGTGGACTCTGTCCAGAGTACTGAAATTGAAATTGCCCTGCCTTGTTCCCTTGGAAGATTGGTATCCTGGTAGCTATCTTGGTAACCTAGGATAGATTTCTTTCCTATGTAAGCTCCTCACCAACTAGGTCAACTCCTTACTCCTTATCCTATTAGCAGCCTCCCCACAAGCATGGAGACCACATTCTCCCCTGGCATCTACACCCCTGATACGTTCTTCCTTCTCCATGATTTTCACCCATGGATTTCATGTTGCCTACTCCAGGGACAAAGACTGCTTGTCACAATTTTGTCAGTGATCATAGATTGAGATGATTTCCATCAAATTTATACTGCTGAAAAAAGGGGATATGGTTGGTGGGTGTCAGTGATTAAGGGGCAATTAACAGGACTTAATGAAATGAATTTTCCTGGTGAAAAGTCATGGCCTAGAGTCTTTATTTGGGAGAATAAATCCAATCAAGTCAGACAAAGATTCAAAGAGATATTCAGAAGGTCATATTCATGACCTACATAACAGGCAGTACAGAGTTTAAAACCATGGTCTTATGCCAGAGAATTCAGCATGGACTCAGGGACAAACACATATGCTTGGAAACAGGAGGTCTTGGTCAGATGAAGGTTTTTTGTTTTTTTTGTTTGTTTGTTTTTTCCCACTAAAGACCTTTTAGCAGGTCATATTAGCTAATCTCCCTTATCACTTTACTGTACCAATGTTGCTGTGGTCTCACATAGTATTTCCCATCAATGTCATAAATATCACAGATTCTAGAGCAAGAAGGGACATTAAAAATTATTCAGTCTAAATTCATCCTTCCACTGTCTAATAAACCAAGATTTAAACACTACAGTATGTTGGTATGATTGTTTTGGGTAAACTAACTACCCTCTCGGTCTCTGATTCCTTATATATAAAATGAAGTGGTTTCTTAGGTCTCTTCTGGTATATTTGAATTTAATACCACATGACCCACATAATGTTACATATTTTCTCCCTTTCCTCTTTCCTTTCTGTTCTCTTCCTCTTCCCTTCAGTCCATCATTCAACAAATGTTAATCATCTACCTTTGTTGTGTTTTTAGCACATAGTATTTCATAGTGGATAGAATATGCAATTGGAATGAAGAATGTCTGGGTTCAAATCCTACCTCTGTCACTGACCAACTGTGTAACCATATGGGATAATTAATACCAATATTGCTGACCTCCCAGAGTTTTCAGGAGACTAAAGTGAAAAAAGTGTATACAAAGAACTTTTCAGTCTTGAAAGTGTCAGGTTTTGTTTATATAAATGTTGCTTTCTCTTCTTCCACTTTACTTTCCTCATCTGCTTTCTTTCTACATTTTTTTTTCAATTTTCCTTGTTGACTTAACCATTAATTTGGCTTCCTACAGGTACACTCAAAGGCACCTACAAACATTGCTAGGCTTTTGCCCTATATAGGGCTTCTCATGGTTAAAGAAGCCACTGGCCACAAGTGCATTGCCTGAAAATTGAAGGGAGGGCCAGTAGACCATGGAGGTTTCATTGCTGATTTGACATTTGACCTCAATAAGTCTTCTCTCTCTCTCTCTCTCTCTCTCTCTCTCTCTCTCTCTCTCTCTCTCTCTCTCTCTCTCTCTCTCTGCCTTTTTGCCTTTCTTTCCTGAAGGATATTGGATAGAAGAGGAAGAATAACAGGCAGGGTCTTTGAAATCTTCAGACAAGAGGCGCCAACTAAATCCGGTGTGACTTTTATTCTTAAGTGTTTAATTGTGCCTCCTCCTGGGATAATATGGACAATTTCTGAAATACAACCATGGCAATAAATTTCCTGGATAAATTTATTGCCAGATTAACAGTTCATTTTGTGGTGCAGCTGTTATTGTTTTATTAAAGAGAGACTGTGAAAAGGCTGAACACATAACATATATATTACAGAGTACAGATTATAGATTTATGTTCCCAACTGAAGGAGGCACCCAAAAAGAAACTATTTAGTAACTTTGTGCCAATTTTCTTACATAGAAATATTATCTGTTTATGAGAACAATAACAATTATTATTAATTTCATAAAGAAAGCTGAGAAGACACATCTCTTGGGCCCTATAGATCCATTCCTCAAACTAACCAAAGTATCACAAATTATGATGATGATAATAATTAAAAACAATTCAGATTTATCTTAAAGTTTTCAAAGTAGGTTACATACATTTATTTGCTCCCATCAGAATAGGAGTGCTATCCTATATTAAGAGTCCAAAACTATTTAGAGCAAAAACCCTTCTTTCAATTTCTTTCCAAAAGCAATTATATTCTATGTAAGTGTAGACCATGTACTATATTGTATATAAAGAATGTCTGCTGTATTCAGAGTGTCAAAGACTTGGATTTTTTTTTGACCAAGACCGAAAATTTCATTCCATTAGGAATTCCTGGTATCAAAATTCCCACCAATCATGTAAATTAGCCCCTCTTCCGTAACTTATAATCTAAAAAGAGTTGCCCCAATTTCTAGAAGGTTAAGTGATTTGCCCACAGCTAGTATGTGCCAAGATAGTACTAAAACTGCCATCTTCTTGACTATAAAAATAACCTCAAATTTCAGATCTCAGATATATAGAGAGAGGCTAAAAAGGACTTTGGAGTGCTAAGAAATTTTCTTAGTTCAGTCAACCTGAATTTTTGAGGGTACTGAGGTCCAGGGTTCTTAAATGTCCAAATTCATAAGTTCCCAGGACTGGGAAATGACTCCAAAAATTAATTCTTTTCACTTTACCTTTACCTGTCCTTGTGAAATTTGCATTCTCCAGAATACTTTAGGACTAAGGTTCTATCCAAGTATTAATTCAGATTATTTTGCCTCTATCCATTTAGAAAGTCATCATGCCTTTGGATTCTCTATGTATACAAGAAATTGATTGACTTTTGCCACACTCTATAAAGAGTGGTTATCATTCATATTAACTTGACACTACAGTCACTTCTGTTTATCTCAAAGGACATAAAGGGCCAGAAACTTATACATACTATTGTGATCATCTTAAAGGCTAGGTCATGCTTTGCTTCTCTGAGAAAATATTTAATTACAGGAACTTGGATTCCATTCCCCTTTCTTTCCCCTTCTTCCTTTTCTAGTTATAGATCTCTAGTTGTAAAAAGAAACATCTCAATGTAATTAAGTCCTAAGCAGGGTTCAAATGTTCATTCCAGAGTTCTGTCTACAGTCTAGTCAGGAAATTGTTGTGGCATTTCTTTAAATGTTCTAAACATCCCCTATCAACCATTTAATTAAGGGTATACATTTTTAGTGGTGTTTCTTCCTTGAGACATGCATCAATGCAAGGCTAAATTCCTCCATTTATATCTCAATTGCTAAATCCAGAACTAAAATGTTTTCAATCCCAGATCTTGATTTGGTCACATTCTTAGTATTCCATTCTAAGTGGAAGCCATTCTCTAAATTTACAATTTCCAAAAAATCTGGAAATCTTTTTACTGGAGCAAGGCTTCAAACTAAAGAAAACAAAACAAAGAAGAAAAAAAACACAACAGATTAAAAAGGAAGGTTCATCCTCCCCAGACAACTTGAAATAGTCCTGGGAATATCTATGGATAGGAGGAGGAGCCAGAAGGCTTGGCTTTAACCATCTCCGGTTACATCCCAGAGCTCAATATGCATTAAGCTGAACCATATGAAAAACCTGCATCTGCCTCTGTGATGAAACTGGAATCCTCTCCCTGACAGGCCAAGTGAAGCTCCAGGCTGGATAACCTAAAGTACATGTATATTTGGAAGGCTGTCAAAGTGGGTCAATTGCAGTGGAGGTTTAGAGTGAAAGTTTGGACTGATTGCAGTGGAGGTTTGGACTGATTAGCAAATTGGAACAAGAGTGAGACATACAAATAGACAGGCTGATTGATATCCTCTGGTATTCCAGGAAAGACAAAATTTTGCTCACCTACAGACTAGTCTTTTGGGTTTTTTTCTTTTTTTTTTTCTTAAAGGAAATTTTTCTTTACTCTCTTCCATTACCCTATATCATGATGGCTTTCTATTTCAACTCTTTACATTCTGTACTTGGTTAACTCATTTTTTAGGACAGGGAACTAAATGAAGCCAAGACCAGGGACCTAATCCGGTTCATAAGTATTTTGAACTGCATCATTCTAGGTCACAGTTTGCACTTAGAAAGACCTCAAAGATTCTCTGGTCCAAATTCTGAACAAGAATCCTCAAATAGTCAAATAACTGATTAAAGACTTCCACTGACAAGTAATCTTTTGATGATTTCCTGCAACACTTCATTGCATTTTGAGAAAACTTTGTTAGGAAGTTTCCATTTACCCTTGTAGCTTCTACCCACTGATGTTAAATTCCCCATTTGGGCCTAAACAAACAAATAAAAAAGTGTGATATTTTTCTGTGTCAGCTCTTTCTCTGTGTCAGTTTTTTCCCTATATTTCAGCTTTTCAAATACTTGAAGACAGTGATCTTGTCTTCTCTCCAAGTTAAACATCTTCAATTTCTTTTACCTATGCCATTTTGTCACTCTTCGAATTTTCTCATTTGTCAGTCCTTCCTAAAATGTATAACTCAGAACTTAACTAGCTAGGTATGATCTGATCAAGTTAAAGTAAATCCTCCCCACCCTCTTTCCCTCACTCAAATTTGTGGAACAAATTTTTGGAAACTAAGTACAGGAATTTTCATTTGTATTTTTTTGCCTTTTTCTCCTCCTTTACCTTCCCTCCTTCATTTGCTTTACATGCCTCCCCTTTGCTCTACATGTCTATTATTTATTTAACACATTTAAGATGAAATAGTATAGCTATACTTACAGTTATTTATGGCAATATCTTATCCCTCTACTAGACTTTACTAGAAGAAATTTAACCTTTAATTCTGTTTTTCTAGATCAAAAATCCAGATGTGGTAATATGAAAGAATGAGTGAAAGTATATAGATAGCAATCTCATGTATCCATCCCTTCAATTGCAAATTTTAAGTGTAAACCATCCTGATGCTGGGACAGTTGCATCATATTTGTGACTCAAAGGCTAAGTCTATAAATTTCAAAATGTTCCCAAAGTATCCCCAAAGTGTTTGGAAACACTTTGTATATTGGACTTTAACCACGGCTTTCTTCCACTCCAGGAGCAGGAGAGAGAACTTCCACTCTACACTATCTTCCATAGACTTCTTCCATCCTTCTCCAATGCTGATCCACTCAAATATGCTAAATTCTTAATTCCTCAAATCTACTTGGTTCCTATAACTGACTCCTGTACTCCTTCTCAATTCAATGCAGTTTATAGCCTTCATCTGTCATTGTTGAATAAAGCAAATGGCCTAAACAAAGCACCTTGAAGAGGCAGCATATGCTCAGCAGAGCAAACCATTACTACCTCAACCACCATATCTCTTTGGACAGTAATGGAGTTAACCTAGGATCAAGAACCTAATAGCCCTGGAAATAACAATACCCTGCCCAGATTACCTTATTTCTTATAGTTCAAGCCCCAAAACTGTAGTAAAGAGGAATAACTCTTATGAAGAAGAGACCTGGATCCCTCACTACTAACTGCCATTAATTGGTGAGTAAATAGAAGCACTCATCCCATCTCACTCCCTGATAATAAGCACTGCTTCCAGTCTGACCCCCAAAATAACCCTCTAGAGGAACAATCCATGAGGAGAAGGAAACAGCTAGTCATACAAACACCATAATCTGACACTGATAATAGCTAATGTCATTCTAGCTAAAGAAAGACACCCCAAGGAAGGAATAAGAAACATCATATGTGAGGTGGGTCAAACCACTTGTTACCACTACAATAACATCTCCCTTCAGACTGTAGTACAAGGATAGTCCAAGATCCAGATCACAAAAGTCATATTAATAGGAAAAGTATCCCTAAACAGACCTGCCCCACTTCTAGCTAGCTCTTCCACCATCATTATAGAAGAGAGAAACCCCTGTGAAGATGTACCTTGACAAATAGCTGATTCAAACTCTACTTCCTCAGGAATCAAAGATCCTGAAGACTTGGGAAAGAAAGTCCTTGCCACTGTCAAATTGTTCAACATTAGTAATAAATATGGGTTTGTTGATGGAAATTATATTAAAAACCATGCCTACACCTACATTCTCTAAAGAACAGTCTTTCCTTCTGACTTAAAAATTGAAACCCTCATATATATATATATATATACATATATATATATATATATATATGTATATATATATATATATATGTGTGTGTGTGTGTGTGTGTGTGTGTTATTTCCTCCTATCATAATGTAAACTCCTTCAGAACAAGGAATATATGATATTTCTAGTTATATCTCTCCAGTTCTTAGTTCAGTGCTTTGCACATACTAAATATTTAATAAATGTTACTCATTCACAAACTCTGAAATTCCTTTGTCTGATCATAATCTGTTATCATTTCTTCTTTCCCTATGATCCCTAATCCTGTTCTTTGCTCCTTGTTCTGTCACATATCATGCCTTGCTAAACCCCAACCCTGAATTATTCCCACTCTTTGTTTTTAGTCCTTTATTACTGAATGGAGCCAGAGGAAATTATAAGCCATACTTATTGAGTCAACTACAAATGTATGTTATTTAATCTCAGCTGAGCCCTTACTGAAGCAAGGCACTTATTCTACTCCTTTTCTAATTAATTCAATATTTGACTCTCCCAGCAGCCATGCAGCTGTTACAACTCATCATAGTTCTTCTCAGTCTCTCACAGTAACTCTCCTTCCCTCACTGTCTCAGATGAGGATTTTATTGAATATCGCTGAAAAAAATTAATTTTTTTAGAGTTTTCCCTTATCTCTTCTTCATTTGACTTCATTCAGACATCTTCCTCCCACTATTTTCTCCTTCACGACTTCATTACTTCATTTAGCTACTTTATCTTATGAGAAGGCTCTTGAAGGCTTCCTTAGAGCTTATCAATTTACCACTGTCTTCTTTCCACCATCTTCCCTACTTTTGGTTATAGTCGATCTCCCTCTATCTAGTGGATCCATACCTGTTATCTAAGACCATGATTATGTCTCCCCCATTCTTAAAAAAAAATTTCTCACTTGATCCTATACACTTTCCAGCTGTCATCCTTTGTCTTTCCTTCCCTCTTTGGTTAAATTCTTTGAGGAAATCATTTGCCAGGATGCTTTGGGGGCAGAATCAAGATGGCAGCCTGAAGCTAGAAAACTCCTGGAGCTTTTCCTGAAACAACTTTAAATGAAGCCTCTACACATACCTTAATGCTATAGATCCCACAAAAAAGTGAAACAAGTTCTCAACTCAATATATCATGAAGGATCTTTAGTAAAGCTCTATCCCTTCTGGGTAAAGGAGAAATACAGACCATCCCAGGCAGGAGAATGGGAAAGCTAGTGGAATGCTCTTAATTACAGTACAATCCAGGTCCCAGCATAGCAAACCATCATGGCAGCAGGTCAGCAGTGAGGGTCCCAACCCCAAATCAGAAGACAAAATCCAAAACTTGGAATGCTGATGCAGCAGTTGGGACTGGGTTGGGAAGAAACTGCTGCACAGGCACAAGGAGGAAACAAATCTCTGCATATTCAATACCTGGGCTGCATGTTAAATAATATTTTAGCAAAGAGATAACAAGAAATTATTTCTAGAATAATACACCATGATCAGGCAGGATTTATACCAGGTAGGCAGGAATGGTTCAATGTTAGGAAATAATGTTTGTCCTTGCCTTGGAAGGGAATTGAACATAATTGAACACAACAATAACAAAACCAATAGAAATCATATGATTATCTCAAAAGATGCTGAAGAAAGTCTTTGAAAAAATACAGCACCCAATCCTATTATAAAAACTAGACCATATAAGATTGAATGGAGTTTTCCTTAAAATAATAAGCACTATTTATCTAAAACCATCATCAAGTATTATATATATATATATATATATATATATATATATATATATATATATATATTGAGGATAAACTAGGAATATTTCCAATAACATAAAGAATGAAATAAATATGCTCATTATCATCATTACTATTCAATATTATATTAGAAGTTCTAGTATTATCAATAGTGGGGGAAAAAAAGAAATTGAAAGAATTGGAACTGTCATTGAAGAAACAAAACTTTCACTCCTTGCAGACAGTCTGATAGTATAGTGAGAACTTTAGAAAATCAACTAAACTGCTAATCAACTAAATAAATTAAATTAAATTAAATTAAAAATATTTGGAACAATTAACAATTTCAACAAATTATCAGGATATAAAAATAAATCCACATAAATCACCAGCATTTCTATAAATGAGCAATAAAGCCCAAGAGCAATAGATAGAAAGAGAAATTCTATTTAAAGTACATATGGGGCAGCTAGGTGGTGCAGTGGATAAAGCACCGGCCCTGGAGTCAGGAGTACCTGGGTTCAAATCTGGTCTCAGACACTTATTAATTACCTAGCTGTGTGGCCTTGGGCAAGCCACTTAACCGCATTTGCCTTGCAAAAAAAAACCTAAAAAAAATAAAGTACATACAGATGGGATGGCTAGGTGGTACAGTGGATAGAGCACTGGCCCTGGAGTCAGGAGTACCTGAGTTCAAATCCATCTTCAAACACTTAATAATTACCTAGCTGTGTGGCCTTGGGCAAGCCACTTAACCTCATCGCCTTGCAAAAACCTAAGAAATAAAAAAATAAAATACATATAGACAACATAAAATACTTGGGAGTCTACCTTCCATGACAAACCTAGAAACTATTTGAACACAATGACAAAATACTTCTCACACAAATAAAGTCAGATCTAAACAATAGAAAAAAATGTCAATTGCTCATGGTTAGGTACAGTTAATATGATAAGAATGACAATTTTACCCAAATTATATTACTTATATTACTTATTACTTAGTATATATTACTTATACAGTGCCACAACAATTTTACAATTTTACCCAAAAACTATTATACAGAGCTAGAAAAAATAGTAACAAAACTCATCTGGAGTTTAAAAAAAAAGGTAAAGATACCAAGGGAATTGATGAAAAAAAATTGCCAAGGAAGGTGACCCAGTGTACCAGCATCAAAACTGCCTGCTACTGGTTAAGAAATAGAGTAATGGACCAGTAGATTAAAGGAGATAAAAAAAGAAAGAGAAGTGAATGACTATAGTAATTTATTGTTTGATAAACCCAAAGATACTGATTTCTGGGATAACTCACTATTTGACAAACACTACTGAAAAAAAGCTGGAAAATAGTATGGAAAAAAATCTAGACATCTCACACCCTATACCAAAATAAGGTCAAAGTGAATACAGAATTTAGATATCAAGGATGATATCATAGACCAATTAAAAGAACAAGAAATACTCTATCTGATGAATCTGTGGAGAGGGAAGAAGTTTGTGACCAAACAAGAAATAGAGAACTTTATAAATTGCAATATGGATGATTTTGACTATATTAACTTAAAAAAAGTTTTGCACAAATAAACCCATGTAGCCAAAATTAGAAGGGATGCAGAAAACTGGTAAACAATTTCCACAGCTAATAAAAGTCTAATTTCTAAAAATATATAGAAAATTCAATCAGATTTATAAGATTACATTTCATTCCCTAATTAATAAATGGGTAAAGAATTAGAATGTGTTATTTTCAAATGAAAAAATTAAAGCTATATATAGATATATATATATATAGATATATATATATATATATAATATAATCATTTGAAAAAATGCTCCAAATCATTATTGGTTAGAGACATGCAAATTAAAACAACTATGAGGTACCAACATCATACCTAACAAATTGGCTAATATGGCTGAGAAGGAAAAAGATCAATGGTGGAAAGGAAAATGATCAATGGTGGGAAGACTGGGACATTAATGCATTGTTGGAGTTGTGAACTAATCCAAACATTTTGGAGAGTAATGTGGAACCATGCCCAAAGAGCAAAAAACTAACCACAGTCCTTGACCCAGCAAAAGCAATACTAAGGATATACAAAAGAAATGGTAAAAATTTCTACATGTTCAAAAATATTCATAGCAGCTCTTTTTGTAGAGACAAACTATTGTAAACTGAAGGGGATGTCCATCAATTGAAGATTGGTTGAACAAAGATATGAGTGTTATGGAGAGCTATTGTTCTATAAGAAGCCATGTATAATCACTCTAGAGTAGCATGGAATGCATTACAGGAACTGATGCTGAGTGAAGGGAGCAGAACCAAAAGAACATTGTACAGCATTGTGACTTGACCATCTATGATGGATGCAGCTCCTCTCATCTGTTCAGAGCGCTACAACAACTCTGGGAGACCAATTATAGACAAATCCATTCACATCCAGGCAAAAATAAACAAACAAACCAAAAAATTCCCAACAAAATCTGAATAGCTACTGTGCTTACTTTTTAAAAACTTCTCTTATAGTTTTTTCTTCCAGTTTCATGGTTTTCTTTCTTTCCCCTTAGTCCTAATTCTTAATATATAAAATTTCTAATATGTAAAAATACTAAAGACAAATGTATATTTACAACTTTTATTGGACTATTTGCCACTGAGGGAAGAGGGTTGGGAAGGAGGGAGGATAGAAAAGTGCATAACATAAATGTTAAAGTAAATGAATGTTGAAAAACTTTCACATCATGTAATTAAAAAATAAAATAAAATAAAATAAAAAACATAATAAAATAAATATATATAGAGAGAGAACTGAATCAAAATTATAAGATTTCAAGTCATTTCCCAATTGATAAATGGTCAACAGATATGAACAGGCAGCTTTCAGATGGAGAAATTAAAACTATTTATAGTTATGTGAAAAATGACCAAATCATTACTGATTAGAGAAATGAAAATTAAAACAACTATGTTGAGGTACAACCTCACACCTATCAGATTGACTAAGATGAATTAAAGGGGAAATGATCAATGCTGGAGAGGTTGTGAAGATTGGGACATTATTGGTGGAATTGTGAACTGATCCAACTATTCCGGAGAGTAATCAAGAATTAACCCAAATGACCAAAAACAAAAACAAAAACAAAAAAACCTGGTTTGTACCATTTGATCCATCAATACCTTTACTAGGTCTTTTCCCCAATGAAATCATAAAGAATAGGAAAAATCTCACATGTTCAAAAATATTTAGAGAGCTCTTTTTATAGTGGCAAAGAATTGGAAAGTGAGGGATGCTCATCAATTGTGGAATGACTGAACAAGTTATGGAATGTTACAGTTACAGGACAAGTTACAGGAATGTTATGGAATTCTTTTGTTCTTTAACAAAGCATGAATAATAAAGCATTGAGAGAGGCATGGAAAGACATGCAAGATCTGATGCTGAGTGCAGTGAACAGACTGAAAAGAACATTGTACACATTAATAGCAAGGCTGTGAGGTGATCAGTTATGATGGCTATAGCTCCTCTCAGCAGTTCAGAAATCATGGACAATCCTGGGATACTGTCCTGCTATGGACAATGCCATCCTCAACCAGAGAAAAAAATTATGGAGTTTGAATGCACAGCAAAAGCATGTTTTGTTCTTTTTTTTAAAGCTTCTTCTATATATTTCCTATCTCATGGTTTCTTCTTTCCCCATAGTTCTAATTCCTTTCACAACATATCAAATATAAAATGTTAAACATGTTTATACATATACAACTTTTACCCGATTGATCACCATGATCTAGAGCCAAGCTAAGCAGGGTTGGGCCTGCTTAATATTTGAATGAGAGATTCCCTGGGAATACCAGGTGCCATAGACTTTAAAATAGGTTTGTAGGGTATGTTCAAGGAAGACTAGCATCTTGGTGTGAGGGCTGTTGAGCCCCTTTCAAGGGCTTCTTTCTACCTCTGATGTCCATTTGAACCACCTAACTCTTATCTGTGGCTCCAAGAAGCTGTAGCATGCACAGTGGTCACACCCTGGTAAACTGTTTCAGCAGGCAAGCTAAACCAGGTTACAGGTAACCAAGAGAGTCTCAAACTCATTGGTGAGTACTGGGAGGTGTTTATCCCAAGCATTTGAAGTCTTCCACTGGTGAAATGGGTGGAAGAGAACAATTATTCCAAAGGCCATAAAGCCAGATGAAGCAGGTGCTGTGGAGGGCCTAGAGCTTGGTTTGACATCAAAGATGCCAAGGTCATCCACTGCATCTAGAGCCATCATCAGTTGTCTCAACTCTGTCTTGCTATGCTGGATCATGATCACTCTAAAAGAGAGAATAAAGTGGATGACTTCATGCAGCTCTATCTAACTTAAATCCAATTTACACATGCAACAAAAACTCATAATCATAACCATTCCTCAAAGTCTTATGGTGATAGGCAAGTGATGAAGTAGCCAATATGGATACATTGGGAGCTGTAGTCACAACCCTGTCCACAGGGGCCCAGGTCATAGGGCCATTTCCCCACTGAAAGGTGCAATGAGATTCAGCAATCTCCTGGGTCACTGAGCAGCCCTTTTAATGACCACACTGCTCATCTCCTTATGCAAGGAAGGGGTTAGAAAAGATGTCCTAAAAATGATCTGCTTACCCAACCCTGACCTGATTACTAAGTCAGGTGGATATCCCACAGTCAAGACACAAAAAAATCTACAAAAATTTCTTCAAAGAAGATTTCAGTCACCATCAGGACATGGAATATGTACACACTCATAGGCAACACAAGATCCAATAGGCCTGAAATACAAAAAGCTCTTGTTGCAAAAGAACTGAGCAGATATCATATCCAAATAGTAGCCCTGAGTGAAACAAGGCTGGCAAATGAAAGTTAACTTACTCAAATTGGAGCTGGGTACGTGTTTTTCAGGACTGGTCTTAGTGAAGGCGAATGCTGTGAAGCTGGGATAGGTTTTGCAATCAAAACTAATCTAGTCAGCATTATTGAATGCCTACCAAAAGGAGTGAATGAGAGGTTCATGACAATGAGGTTGCAGCTTTCAGAAAAACATTATGCCACCATCCTCAATGCCTATGCTCCCACCATGACGAACACTGATGAAAAAGAAAAATTTTATGAAGACCTGGAGACCCTTATTATCAATGTCCAAAAAAAGGTAAGCTTATAATTCTGGGTTATCTTAATGTTAAAGGAAGCTCAGATTACCAGACATGGCAGGTAATCCTTGGGAAGAGTGGAGTTGGAAACAGCAACTATGACCATCTACTACTGAAGACTTTGGCATTTCATAATCTTCTCATCACAAACACTGTCTTACATTTACTGAAATGCAATAAAACTTCCTGGATGAACCCTCATAACAAACATTAGCATCTGTTAGACTATGTGATTGTAAGGAGAAGGGACAGACAGGATGTGAGAGTGACAATGTATGTTGTAGAATGCTGGACTAATCACAGACTCATCCTTTATAAGCTAAATATTTGCATTCCACCAGAGTGGCAGCCCCAAGGTAAAAATGAATACTAGAAGAATTAATGTCAAGAGATTAGAGTGTCTCTCTGAGTGGGAATATTTTGTTGCTAACTTGGAGGGAAAACTGAGCCAATACACAGTTGGTAACAATGGAGCAGAAAAGGACAAATGCTGTACAGAACTGCATTTGTTCGTCTGGGCCAGAACACACAAACACCAAGACAAAATGGTTTGATGAAAATGATGGGAAAATACAGAAGCTGCTAAATGGAAAAAATGGGAACTCCACAAGATTTATCAGGAGGATAATTAATCCATTTCTAAGCAGCATTTCATTTCATCCAAAGGAAAGTATAAGCAAGGCTTAGAGAGATGTATGACTTTTGGCTCAGGAAGAAGATAAACGAAATTCAATTTTATGCAGACAGTAACAGACTAAAATGCTTTTATGATACCCTGAAGGCTATTTATGGGCCAATGACCCATGGTACAACTCAACTACTCAGTGCTTATGTATCCACATTGAGTAAAGATAGGGACATGAACCTAGAGAGATGGACTGAACACTTCTTTCCATAGTGTTCTTAATAGACCATCATCAATCAATGCAGAAACCATTGATCATTTACCTCAAGTTGAAGTCAATCAGTCCCATCTGAAGATCCAACTGAAGAAGAGGTTTTGGATGCCATTAGATGCCTTTCAAGTGGCAAAGCTGATTCTATTCCAACTGAGATCTACAAGGTGGAGTGTCCAATGCTCATCCAAAAACTGACTGAAATTTTCCAAGTTATATGGCATGAAGAGGTTATGCCCCAAGAATTCAAGGATGCTTCCATCATCCATCTCTATAAATATAAAGGGTATAGACTGTCCTATGACAATCACAAGGGTATTTCTCTTTTAGTCATTGCTGGTAAGATTCTTTACAGAGTCTTTCTTCCTTCACCTGTAAGTTGGTCACCTTCCTGATAGATGGTATGGCTTCAGAAAGGGTAGAGGAACAGTCGATATGGTATTTGCTGCCTGACAACTCCAGGGAAAATGCCAGGAACAGAAAAGAGGTCTGTATACAACATTTGTAGATATGACCAAGACCTTTGATACCATCAGTCACAAGAGCTTATAGAAAAGTTATGTCAAAATTTGGTTGCCTGTAGAAGCTCATCAGTATTGTATGTCAATTTCATGATGGCATGCATGCCCAGGTTCTGGATAGTAGATGATGTTCTTGAGATTTTCTAGTCACCAATGGAGTGATGTGTCCTTGCTACCATTCTTTCATGTAATCAAATGCCTTCACTGAGGATGAGCATGGCCTCAATGTCAACTACAGCTCTGATGGTAAATTCTTCAACTTGAAAAGGCTACAAGCCAAGACCAAAGTGAGGTAGAATTGGTGTGTGATTTTCTGTTTGCAGATGATTGTGCACTCACTGCAGACTCTGAAACTGAGAAGCAACAAAGTATGGATCAATTCTCTGATGCCTGTGTTAATTTTTGATCTAACAACACCAAGAAAATACAGATGTTCCATCAGCCAACACCACACCATCCATGAGTAAAACTACTGACTACAACAAATGGAGAAGTTTTGAGTACTGAAGTTCACTTACTTTGGCAGTGTCCTTTCTAAGAAAGTATACATTGACAATGAGACTGACACAGGCACTGCCAGAATTAGCTCAATATTTGGGAAACCTGAAAGAAATTCTTCAAGAGAAGAGGTATTAGACTGACTGGTCTACAGAGTTGTTGTGCTGACCTCATTGCAGAATGCCTGTGAAATCCTGGAAGTCTACCAGCGCCATATCAGGAAACCTAATTGCTTTCATTTAAATTATCTTAGGAAGATTCTGAAGATCATCGGGCTGGAGAAGATATCAGACACTGAAGTCCTTTTTTGAGCTAAATTACCTAACATTCCAACATTACCACAGAGAGTGCAGCTATAATGGACTTGACATGTTGTAAGATTACCAGACATCCACTTGTCAACTAAACTATTTTATGGAAAATTCACATAAGGTAAGCACTGACAAGGGGGTCAGAAGAAGCAATACCAAGACACCATGAAGATCTTATTAAAGTATGTTAGAATTGATTGTACAGCATGGGAGACACAAGCATAGGATCAGAAAACATGGTATATCCTCATCAGAGAAGGTACTGTACTCTGTAAGGAAGGCAGAATTGAAGCAGCTCAAAGGAAATGACATATGTAAGTTTACAATTCCTGGCTCAACATGGATTTGTGCCCAACTTGTGGTAGAGCATTCTGAACATTCATATTGGACTTATCAGCCTCAGTCAGATATACTGTATTTTGTCTCAAACATAGTGATGTCATTTTGGTCTTCTTCGAAAATGAAAGACAAGAACCAATGTAAAAATATTTTAGATACAATTATATATGTACGACTTTTACCAGATTGTTCACCACCACAGAGAGGGATGAGGGAAGGGAGCGTGGTAGAAAAATGTGGAACTCATAAATTTGCAAATCGACAAGCATTGAAAACTAACTTTGTATGTAATTGGGAAACTATAATAAAATTTCAATTGAAAAGAGCAAAAAAAGAAAGCTATTTGCCAAAATTAAATTGAAATGAAATTTCAATTACAATTAATTGATTAAAATTAATTCCATTAAAAGGAAAAGGAAAGCAGATAATCATTGAAGTTGAGCTTCTTAGATAAAAATAATATATCCAAGATATTGAAGAAACTGATTCAATTTGTCATAATAAGAGCCATTCTCTAATAGATAAATAGTCAAAGGATATGAAAATGTAGTTTTCAAAGGAATAAATCGAAGTTATCAACAACCATATGACAGAGTACTCTAAATTCATAATGTTAAATGGACATAATAATAGGAGCTACTAAATCATACATAAGAATCTCATGAGCTGCATATTTACTTTTATAAACAAATATTAATAATGTCTACATTTTATTATATTTATTTATCTAGTTAATTTCTCACTTACATTTTACTCTGGTTTGAGCCACTATTGGAAGAGTAGAGAGTCTCGTTTGAACAGTGACCATATTGTTTGATACCTCTGCTCTACTAATAATATTAGAGAAACTAATCACTAATATTAGAGAACAAAATTAAAGCTGCTCTGACTCTACCTCAAATCCATTAGATCAGAAAAGATGACAAAGGAGAAAAATGACAAATGGTAGAGGTACTATAGGGAAACAGACAGACTAATAAACTGTTAATATAGCTAAGTAATTTGGAATTGGACCCCCAAAATCAGTAAATTGTGCACACCTTCATCTTCATATTCAATCTCAAGACATGAAGACCAGGGTATAAATATGACTTCAAATATTTATCATCCATGCAAGTACTCAACCTCTTTCTGCCTCAGTTTTCTCATCTGTACAATTAAGACAATAATTATGGTTGTGGTGAAGATTAAAATGGAAAATATTTGTAAAGAACTTTGAAAACCTTAAGGAACTATAGAAATGCTAACTCTTGTCATCATTATTCATTACAGATAAACATCAGAAGGTTGGACACAAGGCAACTTATGAAATTATCTACTAATAAGCAGGATGAACTATCTACTCCAATGAAAATCAAGTAAACTGTAAACTAAAAATACTATAGAAAACAATTCCTACCCCAGGACATTATTTTTAATGACAATAAAATACATAGCATAGCTTATGATATTAAATGAAATTTTTTCAAAATAGTATCTCTTAACTAAATGCATAGACTTACTTCTAGGTGGTATCCCTTTAAAAATATCATTTTTGGCACATCTTCCTTTGGGAGGCCAGATCACTCTGGAGGTGGGGGGTATGATCCCCTAAATGGCCTCCCATTCCCCCATACCATTTTTTTACTGCTTATCCCCTGATGACTCATGATGCTACTTATTCGCAAACAGCAACAATAGAGGTAGTCAATCCCCTATCTTATCTCCCTGACCTTCTGCTAACTACAGTAATATTTAAACTTTTTTAGTCCCTAAATTCTTTTGGATCAGAAACTATCTTTTTAAGTGGATTTTTTCATATTCTCCCAAACTGGACAAATTTTCTGGCAATATTTAAGGTGGCCGGCGTGAGGCAGGCATCAATTCTGACTCCAAAAGACTTGATTCTTCAGTAAATCATTTCATGTTTTGTTTGTGAGTCATTTGCTATTCATATTTTTCTTTTTTTCTTTTTTTTTTTTTAGATTTTTCAAGGCAATGGGGTTAAGTGGCTTGCCCAAGGCCACATGGCTAGGTAATTATTAAGTGTCCACCTAGCCGCCCCCAGATTTAAGTTCTGACTGAGTTTATAAAAACCTTGTAGCTTTTGGATTATTTTTTTTATCCCTGCCTTGGGCCAGGATGGCTTTGAGAGATAGTTTGTGTTTCAGACATACCAGATATCTGACTCTCTTGAGACTGCATGGCTAATCTTTGAGAGGGATGCTGGAGATGCAAGATTCCTGTTTCATGATGAGCCTGCCTTATACATGCTGCAAATATCCCAGAGATTTTACTCTCTCGGGAATACTGTGTGGCCAATCTTTCTGTCATTTTTGGTGTATGTGCATATGCTTAGTCCATTCCATTTCATGAACCTGAAGCACAAGTTATGTCCTCTGAAATCAGTCACCTTTTTTTTTGTCAGCAAGTCTTCTTACCTCATACTGAACCATCTTTGTGGACACAGGAATTCCAATTACCCTTTGCTATTCAATCTATCTCTTCAATTCCTTCTCTACCTCAGGTCATTTGTCTGATTTGCCTTTCATGGCCTTCTGTTGTGGTGTTTTCAGGAGGGTTTCTTCTTCCTGTGGCCAGTCTCAGGTTTCCATTCACTTTTGCAAACTGGATCACTCTGAACTTGAATTCAGCACTGAATGAAAATATTTTCTGAGCCATTTCTGAGCAGGACATGGCAAAATGTAACCTAATACACCAGTAACAAATGTGAAACAAGGAGCACAAATACAAGTGCAAAAAAGCAGGAAATACAAGTAAAAAAATCTACAACCACTGTATAAGACGCTCCCAGTTTTTAGACCTAAAATTTTTCGAAAAAGAGTATGCATTATACATGGGGAAATACGGTATATATTTCTGGGTATTTTATAGTTTAAAAATATTTGAGAAAAATGCAAATGAGCAAAGTTTAGAGTAATGGAATCAGTTTGTTTTCTGGTAAGTCCCCATGTAGAGATGGGATCTTAGAGTTTCAAGGAAATGAAAATGGAGGTTACCATGTTTTGCTTTATGATTATTCAAATAAATCTTGTATAAAAATAATATTAAAAATTTCAAATTATAAATTGAGCTTCTGTAATATTTGGAAAATTTAGTTGTAATTAAATTTATTTTCGTTTCACTTTAAGTGAAATGTATTATTATTGGTATCACTCTAAAGTAGGCAACTTGTCAATTGAATGGCTTTTAAACCAAGTTATGTGATTTGTAAAAGGAAATGGGAGAACCATTACCCTGGGTCATAGTGAAGGTCACTTAACTGTATACTGAAACACTTGCTTGTTATTGGACTTTACATCAGGAAAATTGAAAAGAAAGAAAACATTTAGAGAAAAAATAAACTTTATTTCATATTGCAGTTCCATGAAAGGAAAAATAACTGTATCTAGTCCTAAGCTGACTTTGGTGAAATTTACCATTTGAAGAAAAACCTTTGGAACTATAATCAATTTTGTCTTGTAGTTTGTATTCAAGTATAGTTCTCTGGTGATCTTTAAATCAATAATGCACCATTCAAGAGAAATACCATAAACCAGGGCTGTCTAAAATGTGACCTGAAGTACAATTTTATGCAGCTCCCTGTGGGTTTACTAATTCCTTTAGTAAACGAAGTTCAGCTACCAGAACTCTCACTAAAATGGGAAATCAAAATATATTTTCTATTGTTTCCATAAAAACTTTTAAAAGTAAGGTGGGGGGGCAGCTAGGTGGTGCAGTGGATAAAGCACCAGCCCTGCAGTCAGGAGTACCTGGGTTCAAATCCAGTCTCAGACATTTAATAATTACCTAGCTGTGTGGCCTTGGGCAAGCCACTTAACACTTTTGTGTTATTTGTCTTGCAAAAAAAACCTAAAAAAAAAAGTAAGGTTGGACAGCTCTGCCATAAACCACTCAGAAGGAATGTGGCTTTATGGAAATTAACATTATTGGTTGGGGCAGCTGGGTGGTGAAATGGATAAAGCATCAGCCCTAGAATCAGGGGACCTGAGTTCAAACCCAGCCTCAGACACTTAATAATTACTTAGCTGTATGACCTTGAGCAAGTCACTTAACCCCATTGCCTTGCACCCCCCCAAAAAAATTTATTTGATCTTAGAAAAGCCAGAAGGATGGTTTTTTGGACTCAGTTCAAGGCAGGTTCCTGCAGTCTTGGTTTCCTTATTATCCTCTATTATTATTATTATTATTATTATTATTATTATTATTATTATTATTACAGAAGTAAAGGAAAGTCTCCCACATGCTTATTTCTAAGTCTGGTATGAAGTGAATTGTTACTGCATGATTGGTTGTCAGCTGTGACCCTTACCTAAAACCAATCAGAGCTAAGGATGTTTTATCCTGCCATATATGCATTAAGTTATCAAAGACTATTTTGATGTTATAATCATGTTCCAGTATTTTCTTTTTATGGGAAATGTCCACAATCAGAGTAGATAGTCAATAGGAAACAAGGTTACAAACACATCATGCCCTACCAGTGTTCCCCTACATACTGAAAACACATGGATTGGGAAACTGCTATAAGATATTAAATATTCAATTACCAACTTACCCCAATCTTTGTTGGGTCCATAAAAGTATGATGTTTGCTTGTTTTTTTTTTTAATTCTTATCAACCTCTACACAACTCTGAACCAGCACCTCTTGAATGCTGCCTCACTCAATTTCTGGATGCACCTCAACTACCTTTCAAATGGGACCTACTGGACAGGGACTCTATATTCCTGCTTGACATCCTCTTCAGCAGGAAACAGCTTCAGAAGATGAAACCTTCATTCTTATTCCCCAAATTAATTTGGACTTCAACTCTTGGGGGGGGGGGGATGATGAAGTCAATGAACTACAGTGAAGTACCTTTCCTCCTGGCAAGGACTAGGTAACTCCCTACCCCCAAGTACAAGACAATTCCTATCAACCCATACAATGAATTCCTACCCTATCTTGAAAGGATTAATTTCTCTGAATTTCTGCCTCTCATCTACATGTTCTTAATTTCTTCTTCTTTGTTCTTTGAGTCACATCCCTTATCTACATTTACCACATTACCTCTTCTCTGCTCTCTGAGTTACTTCTTCCATCAACCTATATCTAATTATTTCATCTTCCTGCCCTTTTGAAAGCTCATTCACTTCTCAATTAAGCTGCTCATCTTTTTTTGGATTCCAGGAAGCTCTAGGGGGGATGGGGTTGGTGGGGAGGAGTGATCACTCAACTAACCTCTCATGCCCCTATATTGTTCTTTATTGCTTATCCCTTCCTTGATGGCTCATGATGTTGCCTATTCTCTGATGGCAGTGGCAGTGTCAGCAGTTGGAACTAATACTCTATTCTCTCTCCCTTAGCTTCTGCTAACCATAGCAATATCTAAACAAACTTTTTGCCAGTGGGATTAAGTGACTTGCTCAAGGTCACATAGCTAGATATTATTAAGTATCTGAAGCAACATTTGAACTCAGGTCCCCCTGACTCCAGGGGCAGTACTCTATCCACTGTGGTACATATTTGCCCTCCAAAATCTTTTACAAAACAATTTTATCTATACCATTATGACTTTGACTTTTTTGACAAGTCCTGTGTCAGAATTGACAGGGGTAAAATTATGGGGAGGGGAGGAATCTGTATAGTAAAGCTTCATTATTCAAAATACCTGGGTTTTAAAATATTAAAATATACAAAAATGTAAACTTTGCCCTTTTATGAGGTAAGAACTTTATTCTTCAGAAAAAAAAGTCAGTAACTGAGTTTGGACCAAACTTTATGTCATGTTTATTTCTCTGAGTCTCTATTTCTTGGTCTATAACAAGGAGTTAAAATAGTTGCGTGTGTTGTTGGGGAAGAGTCAGTTCTAGCTCTGAATAGCTATTTTGACACCTGAATACAGTATATCATCATCTTCCTTAAGGAGCCTCAACATAAAATTTATTCATGGATAGGACTTAGAAGCAACAAAATGTAGGAACTTTTCAATATCTTTATGTAAATGAGTCTAGAATTTTGCTTGTTTGTGCCTTTCCTTTCCAGTCTTTTGGGTGCTTCCTCAAAAATTCAATACAATTTGCATGGACAAGCTCTCTTAACTGAGGATTAACATAAAAGTATAAGACAAATGGAAAAGAAAAAACAGATTTGCCCAAACTCTAAGATAGAACAGAAACAAAAAAATTCATTTTCCCTTACTCTGCTAGAACTAAAAGCTACCTTGGGATCTTTCTTTGAAAAAGACAAAGGACATATAACTTTCAGCTATTTGCAAGATCTTTCTGTTAACCAACCTGGATGAAGCTGTGAAGTTAAGTCAGAACAGAGCTGAAAAAATGATGATCAGGCCTGAGGCATATGTTAGCCCATCTGGTTTCACTCTAAAAAGAACAATGACACTTCCCAGAAGTGGCAGCAATGGTAGTATTAATAGAAGAAAAAGTAGAGAAGCAATGAAGACTCCCCATAGGGAGTCATTGGACAGTGGCCAAGAACAGGGTTTCTGCAGATAACAGCTGTAAAGATAGATGGATTTCCCCAGAAAAAAAAAATAGAAGACAGATCAATCAATCAACAAATCAATTAACATTTGTTAAGCATTTACTATGTTCCAGGTCCTATACTGAAACAAGTGGTTGCTTCAGAATGTGAGATTTCCAAGAATTTGTTCCCTTCTCCACCAGTGTGAGAGTGTGTAGGATACAGTGCTTGTATATGGGGGTTTCAAATGATACAATTATATGATTTGCCCCTACTATGTAATATTCTATTCTGTTTCAATTAAATACTTTTGACTTTTATTAATCTGTTGATAGAGCTCTGAATGGGAGCTCAAATCATATTTTCCACTGATACTGAACCTGTGCAATATGTGATTTCAGGTGAGTAAGAGAAATATTATATGAATCTATGCCAGTGGTAAAATAGGCCCTTTCCAAATCAGCTCAGACCCTGCAGTAAATCATTCCATTAATAAGCATTTATCAAATGCCTATTATATCCCAAACCCTGGGCTAAGCACTGAAAACAATAATATGGTTTCCTTCAGGAATCTGTGCAAGACCATCCTTTGCAATAACATGGCAATAATATGTCTTTTAGTTCACCCACACCTGTATTGAATGTTAGAACCATAAATGAAAATAGTCTCCTTTGTAAGTTATGTGGTTTTCATTAAATTCTTCTTTCTGAGTTTGTTAATCTCTGTTTTGAAATAATAGTCATAGAAAAGAATAAGTGTTTTAAGCAGGAAGGAAAAAACCAATTTCGTAAAAAAATGAATTGTTCTAGCCTAATGTAGCAACATATTCCTTAAATTCCAAATGCTTTGGAGTTGGAGGCTAGTAGATAGCTTGGGTTTGAGAGATCTGAATTGCAGAATGGTTAAAGCTGATCAGATTTCCACTCTAAGTCCTTCACCAGCATGGTGACCCTCTGGGAGAGGAGAACCACAAGTTGCATAAAGAAAGTCTGGGGTGGTGGCATAGTCAAGATGGTGGAGTAAAGGCAGAGATTCCCATGAGCTCTCCCTCACATCACTCCAAATACCTTTAAATAATGACACTAACAAAATTCTAGAGTGGCAGAATTCAGAGAAAGACTGAGTGAAACAATTTTTCAGTCAAAGACAACTTGTGACAATATATGAAAGTTCTGTTACACAGGGGGTTGAAAGGGCCCATAGTGCAGCCCAGCCAGAGTGAACCAGCTCCAGCTAGCCAGGGCCCCTGACGGTCCCTGGGTCCTTGGCAGCAGGGGTGGTTTCCAAATTTCTCAGCCCAAGGATTGCCAAGGACAATTGGGAAGGGCAGTAGGAAAACTGCCACACCAGAGTTATAGGGGAGCCCAGTCCAGCCCAGGCCTCAGTGCAGTCCCAGCCTGGGGAACCAAGAGCAGATCTGGGAGCTCACCCAGAAAGGAGTCACCCAGCAGCTGTTTCTGTAACACTCAATCCGCAGATGGAAAGGGGATCAGGAGAGGAAGCAAAAAAATCTCTTTGCTATCTCTGAGTCAGGACTCTATTACTTTGCTCATACTCAGATCCATGTTGTAGTCTGGGGCCTGAGATGACTGAAGTAATGGAGCAGGGAGTTCTCCCCACAGTTCCAGGGCAAAAGGGAATGCTTGTGGTCATCCATCGACCAGAGCACAGTCCAGGAGAACATCACAACCTCTTATAATACCTTGCAGGAAATGAAGTCTCTAGGGGGGTGTCCCTGAAAACAGTTGCAAAAACCCTCAAAAGCATGGGACAGTGGGTCCTCCACCCTGGAAACAGAGTCTCATTTTAACAAAGAATTAAAATCAAGTCATAGCCTGGGGAAATCAAAAAAAACAGAAGAAAAAAATCAACCATAGACAATTATAATGGTCCTATTGAAGATCAAATTCCACATTCAGAAGATAACAAAGTCAAAGCTTCTGTATCCAAAGCCACCAATAAAAAATGAACTGGGGGCAGCCAGGGGGTGCAGTGGATAGAGCACTGGCCCTGGAGTCAGGAGTACTTGAGTTCAAATCCAGCCTCAGACACTTAATAATTACCTAGGTGTGTGGCCTTGGGCAAGCCACTTAACCCCATTTGCCTTACTAAAAGAAAAACCCAAAACAAAAAAAAATGAACTGGTCTCAATCTATGGAAGATCTCAAAAAAAGATTTTGAAAATCAAGTAAGGAAGGTAAGAGTGTAAGGGACTATTGTGTGTGGGAGTACTTTAAAACTTCATTACCTAGTGTCCTTGAGCACCAGAACATTGTTTTACTAAATGCCACAGGAGTGAGAGTGGATCAGGGACTGGGGAGGATATTTAAGCACTTGTATTCTGGTAAATAAATGGAGGACTAGGAGAACTTTAAGGAGAACTTGCCATCCTTGTCTTCCTTGTCTCCCACTCCTTCATTGTTCACCTGGGTAAGGATAAGCTGACCAACAGGAACCTAACACTTCCTGAGAAACTGGTAGAACAGTAATATAACAAATGGTGCCCAAACAGGGGCATAAAAGCGGAGCTATCTGAATGGAGTCCAGGATAAGAACCAGCAGATACAAGCAAGAAAAAATTCCAGGTGACATCCAGGAGCAAAAAGACTTTGGAGAAGTAATCACAGGGCTGATATTAAGGAAGCTGAAACAGGGAGGTGTGGTGTAAAGGGAAGGTAAAGGTAAAGTGTATTGAATTCTATGGCCTGAGGCAGAAGAAATAAAAACTTCAACAATGCAAAAGGCCATTGAAAGAATAAAAGAGAAGGGAGAAAGTTTGATGGATCTAGATGAGTTTCAGTCATATCCTGTTATTGAGGAACCAGATCCTTTTAATCCAGGTAACCTTGGGAGAATAGCTGAACCAGTAAATATAAAAACAGAGATTTAAAGAAGGTAGTGGGGGAATATGGGCCAAGATAACCTTTTGTTTGGCTACAATTGGATATTATTGCATACTCTATATTAACACCTAATGATTAGAAGCAGATATTTAGAACATGTTTATCACCTGGACAATCTGTCTTTTAGATTACAGAGTTTAAAGAACAATGTAGACAGATGGCTTTGAGGCATGCACAAAGTTCCCATACCACCACATATTATGAACAATTAGGTGGCATAGGTCAATTTTTCAACAATGCAGACTAACTATATTATGGGTTAGAGACATATGAAAGAATTGCTACCTGTGTAAAGAATGCTTGGGGACATATTCCAATACAAAATGATAAGAACCATTTGCACTAATTAGACAAAGAAATGATAAGGCTTTTGTAGATTTCATTGCCTGGTTATAGGAGGCAGTAGGAGTTGTAGCAGGAATTGATGTATTAATAAAACAGTTAGAATGGGCTAATACAAATGCTGATTGTCAGAAAGCAATGATTGGCTTAAGAAGGGATGCCACCATTGAGGAAATGATTCAAAAGTGTGGCAGAGTGGGGTCTCAGGTGTAATACACAGAATTAATGACAGAGGCATTGCTAATATGCATATGGGAAATAAAGAGAAATAGACTTGCTTTGTTTGTGGAAAACCTGGACATTTAGAGAAAAATTGTTGTAGTGCCCAAGGTACTAAACCCAGAAAAGTCAGGGCACATCATCCTAAAACTCAGTGCCCAAAGTGTAAAAAGGCAAGACACCAGGCATCAGAATGTAGACAAGGAAATTTAAATAGAGAAAGGGACCCTTTACCATGAGCCCATCAAAAGCAATCATGGGGTATGGCAGTTCAGGACCAGCAGGATATGGAATGGAAAAACCAGTACCAGTATGCAGCTTTGGCATCAAGCCAATCCATAGCAAATATTGATGGTCAAAAGTGCTGGGAAATTTAGGGTGCCTCCAAATGCTTCTACTGAAATACCTATTCACCCTTTGCAATTAACAGATGAGAAGGTGGCAATTATTTTGGCTTCACCAAATCCAGAGAATACTCACATCATACCTTTAGTATACCCCATGTGAGTGGGGAAATTTTCTCTATTGCAATGATGAATGCTAATGATGATGATAGCTACATAAATGAGAACCAATGTAGTTGGTTACATTTATTGTGAAGCTCAGTTATGTGTTTTTTCAAGATCTGGTATAAATAGGAAGGAAAATGAGTTGAAAAGTGGTCAAAACATAGAAACCACAATCAAATTATGTTTACAACTATGATTTCTTCAGAAAAACCTCTTTGTGTTATCCAAGTAGAAGGAATTGCTTTCCCAGGCTTGAATGACATTGGAGCAGATTGGACTGTGTTCCCCATACAGAACTGGTCACAGGCTTGACCTAAACAGGCTGCCTATACTAATCTAGTGGGCATTGGGGGTCAACAGGAAACAGAAATTTCTTGTCAGCCCTTGAAATGGAGAAAAGAAGATAAAGCAGGTATTCACCCATTTCATAGTTGAAGGACTCCTTACAATATTATGGGGAATAGATATATTATGTCAATTAGGGGCAAAAATTAGCACAGATTTTTTGATTGGGGGTTGCTGTTGAATCAGGAAGGATTAATGTACTAATTCTTAAATTGGAATGAAAAACCCACAGCCTATATGGGTGGAACAATGACCCCTTACAAAAGAAAAGATTTTAGCTTTAAAAGATATAGTTAAGGAACAATTAGAACAAGGGCATGTTGGGAAAAAGTCACAGCCCTTGTAATGCCCCTGTGTTTGCTATTTTAAAAAAATCAGGAAAATGGAGGATGTTAACAGATTTACAACAGATCAATGAGGCCATGAAAGACATGGGTGTTTTACAACTGGGATTACCTTCCCCTAACATGATTCCCAAAGAGTAACTATTGTAGGTGATTGACATTAAAGATTGTTTCTATTCCATCCCCATTCACCCACAAGACTATGAGAAATTTGCATTTTCCATTCCCAACACAAATCTTAGAGCTCCTCATGATAGGTATCATTGGAAGGTGTTGCCACAAGGAATGAAAAACAATCCAACTATATGTCAATATTTTGTACATAAAGTATTAAAGGGGGTTAGGAATAAATATATAGATGCTTTTTTTGTACATTATATGGATGACATCTTGGCATCTCATGAAAACAGTGAAGTATTGAAAGAAATGTTGCAAGATACCATAGCTGATCTTGAGGGATATGGGTTAGTGATAGCTCCGGACAAAATACAAAAACACTCTCATTTTCAATATTTAGGTTTCCAGATAAATTCCACCACCATAAAGATCAAGCCTCCTGCACTGAATACAAAGTATGGACATTAAATGATGTTCAGAAGTTGATATGCAATATACAGTGGATATGACCTCAGGTTGGGATTTCTAATGATGTTATGAAACCACTGTATGAAATGCTGAGAGGAGACAAGAATTTGTTATCAAAGAGGGAATGGACTGCAGAAGCAAAGTCTAGCATTCAGATCATTATTCAATTGATTCATGATCAATACAGCATAAGAGTACATCACTTGCAGGACCTTGAAATAACTATTTTGGCCATTGCCTACTGGAATTATACATCAAGGGGCAAGGCATTGTGGAATAGGTATATTTAAGTATATAGGGAAAGAATATGTTCATTACATACTTGCAAATGCTTGAAATTTTAATTAAAAAGGCTAGAAATAGAGTAATAGGGTTATTTGGAAAAGAACCTTCAAAAATTTATGTCCCATTATGGATGGAAATTATAGATGACAGTATTAAACACTTGGAAGAATGGCAGATTTTGGTGAACATGCCAATAACATCTGAATCACCATTAGTGTTTAGTAAGTTTTTCTCTTCATGGCCATGAATTGTGGAGCAGATAGTGAAAAAGGAGCCTGTAGACAGTATAAATGTTTTTACAGATACAATAAAAAATAACAGAGCTTCCCTTTATGTTCTAGATAGAAATAGAAGGGATCTATTTATTACCCCATTTCAATCCACTCAACAAAATGAACTTTATTCAGTAATACAAGCTGTAACAATTGAAGAACTCATCACATTTAGAAGAAATATCACAGATAGTAAATATGTTTGGGGTGTACTACAGCATTTAGAAACTTCCTGAATCAAGGGCACCAATAACCAGAATATTATTCAATTAGTTCGAGAATTGCAACTTTTGCTTAGAAGACACACTTATCCTCTATTTTGCTTGCATATTAGGTCTCATACTGATGCTCCAAGCCCTATAGCTAAGGGAAATACTATTGTTGATGTTATATTAACCTTTCCTATTTTTGAAGCTAGGAAGGCTCATGATAAATTACATCTGTCAAAATGATCATTAGGAAATTTGTATGTGATTACCAAAGAACAAGCTAGAAAAATTGTGCTATGATGTACTCACGGTGTGCCCTTTCTCCTAAAAAACATCAAGTGATTCCATGAATTCCAAAGGGATGCGTCCGAATTCACTTTGGCAGATGGACGTCACTCATGTATTTGAGTTTGACAGACTGAAGTATGTTCATGTCTATGTTGATACCTATTTGGGCTTTGTCTGGGTGACTCCACAAACTGGGGAGGCCTTTAAACATGTGAGAAATCATTTATTGAGCTACTTTTCTCTTGGTGGACTTCCTGAGACTTTGAAGAGTCATAATGGTCTGATCTATCTGGCTCAATCGTTTAAAAGCTTTTGTGCAAAATTTGCTCACACATATTACTGGAATTCCTTACAATCTACAGGGGCAAGGGGGTGGTGGAAAGAATGAATCGGAAGCTTAAAATGGTGCTTCAAAAACAAAAAGGGGGAATATATGATACGCCTGCTAATAGATTGAATTATGCAACTTATGCCATAATTTTTTTGAAATTTGATTCCAATTGGCTTACTCCAGCTATGAAATTTTGGGGAATTGAACAGTGTAAACAAAATAAGTGGGTATTTCAAGAGAGACAACATGAATACCCTATGCAAGAAAAAGTAATATGGAAAGATACAGAGGGAAAATGGAAAGGACCTGACCAGGTAATAATCCAAGTACCAGGACATGTTTGTATTTCCACAGGAAATGGAAAAACCTGGGTTCCTGAAAGGAATGGTCACATTATCACTGAAGGAGAAAACCAACATCATTAGGAAGAAGACTTTTTTTCTGGGATTGGGAAATTTAGATTTTATCTTTCAAATGAAGCTTGTAACTTTGCTCATATTTCTGTTGACCGGTCTTAATTGGTATGTATGTGGGTATATGTGTATGTAAACATCTACAGGACATTTTATATCTTTCTACTGGCATGGAGAGGTGGTAAAATTTTTCTATATTCTGAGACCTGGTACCAACCAGGGTATCAATATCAAATTGTGATACAAGAGAATTGTTTCTGTGTTTGTGTTAGTGTCTAAACTCTTGTGTGTATGTATAATTCAGCACTGAAAAGTTTCAGTTACCTGAGTTAAATGTTACTCCTTTTAGTTTGAGTTTTGAATTTGATTGCTTTGAAATGTTTTTTGTTGGCAAAAGAAAAAAGTTTGAAATCTTTGTCTCTTCTATCATAACATGTTTATGGCAAGAGAAATATCACAAATCATGACCCCCCCCCCTTTCTGGGATGAATCTGTAGATTCATGCATAATATAATGATGGCAATATTATTTTGTAGTTCATGTTAATTGATTTGGATGCTTAGTTGTTTTTACTATCATTTACATTTATATTTGTTTATACTATTTTTGAATTTTTATTTATAACTTATGTGGTATTCATTATATAATTGAATTAAAGAATTTTGCTTCAAAAAAAAGACAAAAATGGGGATATGCAAGGGACTGTTGTGTGTGGGAGTATTGTAAACCTTCATCACCTGATGTCCTTGAGCACCAGAACATTATTTTACTAAATGCCACAGGAGTGGGAGTGGATGAGGGACTGGGGAGGATATTTAAGCACTTGTATTCTAGTAAATAAATGGAAAAATAGGAGAACTTGTCATTCTTGTCATCCTTGTCTCCTGCCCTTTCAATGTTTGCCTGGGTAAGGATAAGCTGGCCAGCAGGAACCTAACACTTCCTGAGTAGCTAGTCTAACAGGAACATAACAACAGAGGAAAAATTGGGATGAGAAATGAGAACAATTTAAGAAAGTCATGAAAACCAATTCAGCAGTTTGGTGAAGGAATTACAAAAAAAAATGAAGAAAATACCATCTTAAAAACCAGTTTGGGTCAAATGGAAAAAGCAGTCCAAAAAGCCAATGATGAGGAAAATGCCTTAAAAAGCAGTATTGGCCAAATTGAAAAGGACATTCAAAAACTTTCTGAAGAAAATGACTCCTTCAAATATAGAATGGAGTAAGAGAAATTGATGACTTTGTGAGAAATCAAGAAACAATAAAGCAAAACTGAAAAAATTAAAACTAGAAGAAAATGTGAAATAGATTATTAGAAAAGCAACTGACTTGGAAAACATATCCAGGAAAGATAATTTTAAAATTATTGGACTACCTGAAAGTAATATTCAAAAAAGATCCTAGTGGGGCAGGTAGGCGGCACAGTGGATAAAGCACCGGCCCTGAAGACAGGAGTACCTGGTTTCAAATCCGGTCTCAGACACTTAATAATTACCTAGCTGTGTGGCCTTGGGCAAGCCACTTAACCCCACTGCCTAGCAAAAACCTAAAAAAATTTACAAAAGATCCTAGACAACATTTTTCTCCAGGAAAATTGCCCTGAGATCCTTGAAGCAGAGGATAAAATTGAAATTGAAAGAATCTACCAATCACTTCCTGAAAGAAATCCCAAAATGAATTATAGCCAAATTTCAAAACTCCCAAGGCAAGGGGAAAATATTACAAGAAACCAGAAAGAAATAATTCAAATATTGTGGAGCTACAGCCAGGATAACACAAGATTTAGCAGCTTCTTTCTACATTAAGTGTTCATAGGGCTTAGAATGTGATAGCTGGAAGGCAAAAGAGCATAGATTACAACCAAGAATCAACTACTCAGCAAAATTAAACATTCTTTCAGGGGGAAAATGGACATTCAGTGAATTAGAGGACTTTCAAACTTTCCTTACTAGAACTGAGCAGAAAGTTTGATCTTCATGTACAAGACTCAAGTGAAGTGTAGAAAGGGTGAACATAAAGGGTAAATTATGAGGGACTTGATATTGAATTGCTTGTATTCCTGCTTAGGAAGATGATATTGACAATACTCACTTGAAACTTCTCATTTATTAAGGCAGTTAAAAGGAGCACATATAGACAAGGCACAGGAGGGTGTTGAATTTGAAGATATAGTATATTTAAAAAGATGGAATTAATGGGTGAGAAAACCATGTAATGGGAGAGAAGGAAAGGAGAGCTGGAATGGCATAAGTTATTTCATATAAAAGAAGCAAGGAAAAGCTTTTGAAATGGAGTGGAGGAGGGGGAAGGTGAGGGGAAACGAGTGAGCCTTTACTCTCACCAGTATTGACTCAGAGAGGACATAACATACATACTCAATAGGGTCTAAAAGTCTATCTTACCATAGAGGAAAAAAAGAAGAGGAAAGGTATGGGAAAAGTGGGGATGGGAGAGGGGAAGGGGTGTGGGTGGTAGAAAAGAGTAAAGATCTCAGAGGAAGGTAATAAGGTTTGGTTTGGAGGAGGGAAAGGGAGAAAGGAAAGAGAGAATAGAATAAATAGGGGTGGGGAGAATAGGATGGAGAGAAATCTGCTCACAATAGCAACTATGGGAAAAAATATTGAAGCAATTTCTCAGATGGACTTATGTTAAAGAATACTATCCATCCCAAAAGACAGGGTTGATGGTGTCTGAAAACAGATTGAAGTACACTTTTCTCTATTTTTCTTGATGTTTCTCTTTCTTTGTGGTGAGGGGGAGAATTATGTTTTTACTTTTACAACATGACTATTATATAAATGTGGGGAATGGGGTGAGAGGAAGGGAGAGAATTTGGAACTCAAGATTTTGAAAGTGAATGATGAAACTTGCTTTTGCATGTAATTGGAGTAAAAAAATAAAGAAAATAAAGAAAATCTGAAATTCAGAGAAGATTAAACCTTTCATGACAATCAGTATTGAAATCAGGTCAATGAGCCCTTGTCTCCTTCCAACCTTGTAAGATATGGAAACCCAGTGACAAAAAAAAAAGAAAAGAGAAATTGATTCTTCTTTGATGATTGTTCTGAACAAGCATTGAAGTCACAATGTTCCACCAATGATAACTCCTTATAAATTTCTTCTCATGCTCCAGTCAGTTTTTACATAAGCAGACAAAGCTGCTCTCATTAAATTGCATTTACTTGTTTGGGAAATAAACATAAAGAAGAAATTTTCTTAAAGAGAAATAGAATGAAATTATGGTGAATAACAAGTATTTTTCTGAATAATGCTTCCTCTTAATTTTCAAGTTAATAAATAAGGGGGAACACATTTATAGCCCAAGTCAGTCAGTTCTCACTATGTCCTCCCATCCCATTTATTTAATGTAGCCAGAATTTTCCACTGTGTTAGATACAATGTGGTAGAAAGAGGACTGGATTTGTGGTCAGGGGTCCTTGGATTGACCCCAGCTCTGCCACTTACTACCTGCATAATTTTCAGTAAATCACTAAAACTTTCTGGGCCTCAATATCTTCCAAAGAAAAATGAGAGTTGAACCAGGTGACCCTTAGAGGATTCTTCCCATCTCTAAAGCTATAATCCTACGAAATAACCATTAGTCACCTTCTTTTGGTTAGTTCATTTTTGCAACTGATATGAATCCTCCTGTCAGCTTTTCATGGTTCACTTACAACTAACAGGCTCAGAGTCTAAAGGGATCATCTTGCAAATTTTACTTCCAAAAATATAGACTTCTTGTCTCTCCCAACTCCTACTAGAAAATGTCATAATGAATATAGCATTGAACTCAGACACTAACCAAGTAACCCTGGGTCATTTTATCTGTTTCTCAATTTCTTCAACTGTAAAATAGGGATAGTAATATCACCTTTGATCCTTTAGTGAGGATCAAAAATTCTTAAAGGATACTCTGTCTGGCACAAAGTAGGTAATTAATAAATTCTTGCTTCCTTCTTGCTCACCTTTCTTTCTACCAAGACAGACAGCCCAAACAGCAATACTTCTCCCCCTAAAAGTTCTAGGGGTAATCCTGAGAGGTTGGAATCTCTTTTCTAGTACTATAGTTCATCAGCCTCCATCTATTGTTTTTCCCTCAATATCAATTGACCAGTTAATATCAAATCAATTTAACCACTGGATGACTCTTTGATCTTAACTAATTAACAATGATCAATTTTTATAATGGGACATTTAATGAGGAAGTATAGCAAGGACAAAAATACAAAATATTTGATACTAAGAGCCAACTTTCCTCCACCTTCTTGGTCTCTAGGAGAGTTGGTTTAAGCTTAAAGTGGTAAGTAACCATCAGATATTTCTTCACCAAGTATACTTCTGGGTGTGGCATAGTTGATGGCTGAGTCATTTCCTTACAGCAGGAAATAATATCTCAGATAATATGTTGATTTGCAGCTAGGCTGACTCCTTGTCAGAAATGACTTGCTATAGCAACTGGCAGTCCCTGCCAAGTATTCTCTTTGCTGCACTTAACAGGGGTCTTTTCTAATTTTGAAAACTCAAATGATTATAATTAGGTCTATTGTGTCTCCAAAATGCATTCCTCTAAGATCAAGAAATAATACACACCATAAAGTTAGAAAAAGAGTAGAATCATATATTTATGAGCGCATAAGCACCATGTATGAGAGAGAGAGAGAGAGAGAGAGAGAGAGAGAGTACAAGGTTCATCCCACACCTAGAGGTGCACAACAGTTTTTCCTCCTCTTTCCAAATCCACCAGGGATCAGAGAGTGCTTTCATCATTTCTCTTTTCCAATTCAACAGTCAATTAAAAGGTTTTTTTTTTTATCACCATGAAGTAAATCAAGAGGAAATAGTTAAATTACACTTGTACATGTCCTAAAGCAAGGAAAACCAGAACCTCTAAACCAAATCATGAAATCTCACTAAACTTCCATGTGTAACAATACTAGGCAGAGTATATCATATACACACTAGGGGCAACAACCTCATTATGCAGTTCCCTCCAACTCCTCATTTTATTATTCTGTTCAAAGCTGTGGGACATTATTCTCCTGATGTGCTGGGGATCTCTGTTAAAATAATTAGAGGAAGACATCACACCCAACATGTTGGTAGATCTCAGCAGACAGGCCAAAATATGCTGAGGATAACTAATAGGTCTGAAAACCATCAATGAGCTAGGGAATATCTACCCCCAAATTCTGAAGACTTCCCCTGACAGACTGGGCTAATGAGAACAATTCATTTCAACAGCCATGAAGGTAGCTGAAGCAGGTGCCCACCCATTGAATCCCAGGTCATCTGACTTTTGCCTTGGTGTTTTATCTTGCCCCTGAACTTAAATGACTCTGGAAGACAGAATAAAGTTGATGACTTTGTGCAATTTTGCCTCAATTAAGTCCAAGTCACTTGAAAGCAAGACATCACTGCTTGATATTATTAATCCTTGTCCGGAAAAAATCAAAGGTTAAGAGTACCATTTTGACTCAAAGGGTCATTTTGATTTTGATAATAAATATCCAGTGTTTTAAAGGAATTCAAAGATCATATCCCAATGATGAAAATCGCTTATTATAGAAAAAATAATATTCTTGAAGTTGTATGTGTATTATGCATATATATGTCATTTGGTATGTACATATATGTGAATATTTATATAGACATAGATGTGCATGTATATATTTATTTATGTGTGTGTATATATATGTATATAATATATATATATATATATATATATATATATATATATATATATATATATACCTGTGATTTAAAAAAAATAAGAACACTATGCACTATGCCTTTGGGATTATATATTCTCTGTGTCTAGTGGTGTATCTTGGGTCCTGAGAAAGAAATACAGCATTTACTTAATCAGATGGTGGATAAAGGAAAAAGTTAAGAATTGATCAAGTGGTTTAACATAAACAAAACACCTGGTGTAGCAACTTAGGCAACAAACTTCTTTCAGAACACCTGTTGAAACTAATCACAAATAATAAGTATTCTTTTTGGAGAGGTTGAGTAGAGGGAGTAGATTATAGGAGCAGTATCTCTAAGAAAGGAATTGCTTAGATTCAGGTGGGGAGAATCAGCAAGGAAAATGTTAATTAGTTGGGATTAGCTGCCCTCAGGGGATCTCAAACTCAATATGATCAAAACAGAAAACATTTTGAAAAAACTGTATATTTCCTAAACTCCCTTCTGAAAGACATTTAACTTGGGGTTGACTTTGAAGTAACCCCCCTTGACATTACACTTAATTCTACTTTCCAACCCAGTTCTCTATAGACTCCTCAAGATGTAGAATATCCCTGTGGTTTGGACTTCACCTTGAGGATTCACCTTGCTGGATTCTTATCTAGACACTGACTTTTAGTCATTGGATCTACCATGTGTAAAGAGGTAGCAAATCTCTTTCTCTTGTCCAAATGGAATTAATCTGCACTGCTTCTGAGGCTGCAGGGACCATAACTTTGTTTCTCTGAAATAATTACTTCATAGGAATTTCTCTCTGGATGTCTAGGTCTCTGAAATCTTGAACTTGAAGCTCAAGTTGTCTCAAGATAACTCCTAAGGCTGGTCCTGCTCAAGAAATCTCCATACCCCATCTAGAAGGTCAGATTCTATGATCATACTGCATTGGAAATCTTTATTCCACTATCCTCTTCACAGGAGGTTGAAGGGATTTGGAGAAGGTAGGATTGTTGTCCGGGAAAGCAATGTTTGCTTCTTCCCTGTAATTCTAAAGGAATATTATCATGGTGTTAACTGGAAGAAGAAAGAGACAGGGTCTTCCCAAGCAAAATAGTCAAGTCAGTGAGATTTATTATTAAGGAGGGAGGGTCCTCATCTCAAGTCTTCTCTTTCTGAATCTTTTCCCCAGAAGGATAATTAGGAATTCCTGGCTACTGCTATCGTTTTTTTTTTAAGTCACAGAATTTTATGTTCCTTATAATTATATAAAGGCAATTGTTTTTCCAACAGTGTTCATTTTTAGCCATATTTAAGGCTGCTTAACCAATTATCCACCATAGCTGCCATCTCTTGAGATAGAAACAGTCATTCTCAGAGAAATTCCATAGGGATTTACATGACCCAACCATTCTATTTCTCCCATTTCAGTAGTTTCAAAGTTTCATCCTTCCAAAATTTAAAGTTATTACACTAGATACAAGTTCTTTCTCACATTAGAACTCATCTAAAAATGATTCTTCCACCCTTGCCCCTGCTATATAAATTCTAAAGACAGAGGTCATAGTCTCTCACTCATAGAATTATAGTGTTTAAAGGGATCTCAGTGGCTCTCTGATCCTACCTGTATCTGAAAACGAATCTTTAGTATAACTTCCAATGAGAGGGACCTTCCAAGGCAGCATGTTGAATTTTTTTAATATCTCTGATTATTAGGAGGTTTTACCTGGCAACAAACCCAAATTTGATTCTTTCTCTTCCTTCTGCCCCTTGAGGCCAAATAAAATCTAATTCCTTTTTCCACTGATAGTCTTTCAAATACTTGGAGAGAGTTACTATTATACTCTCCCCCATACTTCCATGTTATCTCCTTTACAAAATTACTAGCCCTAGTTCCTTCTATCAAATTTCAAATGGCATAGATACAAATCATGATTCTGATTGCCATCCTGTGAACATTCACCAACTTTTCAAGGCTCTTTCTAAACTGTGGCCCCTAGAACTAAGCTCAGTACTCCAATTAGGATAGAATCCACAGACACTTTCATTTCCTTAATTCTAGAAGCTATAGCTTTCTAAATGCTTCCCAAAACCTTGGGAATGAAAATGAAGATGAAGGAAAATCCCTCTTGGAGAAGGACAAAAGGTACTTCCTTTCACCCTCAGGAGTAACCAAGAAAGACAATTCAATGCTAAGTGCAAATGATAACTCAATTTCTTTATGTTTAATTTATGTCTCTTAACTTTTTAAGAGCTTGGTACATAAGCTTCCCACTAACTGGGGGCAACTTAATGACACAGTGGCCCTGAGTTCAAATCCAATCTCAGAAACTTATTTTATGTATCCTTGGACAAATAACTGATTGCCTGGCATCCAGAGCCATCTCTCCTATCCTGATTCATATCTGGCCACTGAATCCAGATGGCTTTGAAGGAAAAAGTAAGGCTGGTGATTTAGCACAGCACCCCCTCACTCAAATCCAATTCTCTTGCTTGACATCACCTCCCTGATGTCATGGTCTTCAAGAACAAAAGACAAACATAATCATCAACTGGAGGCTTTATATCCAGTCTTTTTAATTGCATTAGTTTTTTCTCCAATATTTGATTAGGGGAATCAAAGAGCATCATATTTGAATTCATATTTTGGTGCTACTTACTGGGGTTTGGACCCAGACAGGTGTTTAGTTTATAATTCCAATCCCTGTCACTATCTGAATTTTTCTGGGGAAGCAAGGATTCTTTGTCATGGATGTGAGAAAAGGATTCATATAGGGCAGTCTAGGGGGTCTTGAAAATAGACTTCATTGACTTGATCAACTTACTTGGGAAGGTCCTTTCTTTACATCAAGAGGTTCAAGGTTAAATGAGGAGAATTCCTCTCATTTGCCAAACAACAACAACAACAATGCCCCTAAAAATAAAAACTGTGGGACTGGTCATAACTTGAAAGGTTTTTTTCTTCCTTTAGGAAGTGATTCTTGTAAAACTGAGCAGAAAGCAGCCATCCCAGCTGTGTGGGAAATGTTGTAATACGTTACTTTTTTCATCCAGATCAATCTTTCTCATGAACTCTGAATAGTGGTAATCTGGGAATTGTTCTTTTCATATCAATGGCTCTTACTAGACCTATTTTGAGCTGTTACTGAAAATATTTTAAATAGACTGTTTAAATATTTGACTTAAAATTGGTATCACAGAACAGCTCCACGAAATCTAGCTCTACTCCCTTAAATGCTTTTCATGAGAAAGATTAAGCATTTTTGGAAGAATTAGTGAACTTTCAGAGAGTGCAACCAAAACCCAAAGCTTGTGAGGAAATGGTTTCTTAGGTTATAACAATCCTCAGTAACAGAACAGAGAAGGTACACAAAAGGAAGTCACATGTGATCATAGAACAGCATTTCAAAGACTCTGTAAGCTCAATGATGGGAGGATTTTCTGCAATGTTGCAATCAACAAACATCAAATATTTATTATTTCCTAGTCTCTGTGCTAAATGCTGGGAATATATAGAAAAAGTAAAAACAGACTCTGATCTCAAGAGGTTTACATTTTAATGAGGGAGACATCATATATGGATATGTATAAATAGGTACATATACATAACACTGGAACTTGGCCTCACTTAAATTCAATTCACCCACAAAGCAAGATATCACACCATGATATCATTGATTCTCTTTGCAAAGGAAGGAGGATGAAGAATGATATAGTGGATATAGCACTGTCCTGAGGTCAGGAGGACCTGAGTTCAAATCTAGCCTCAGATACTTACTAGTTGTATGACCCTGGACAAGTCATTTAACTCTGACCATTATGGGAAGGGAAGGGAAGGGAAGGGAAGGGGAGGGGAGGGGAGGGGAGGGGAGGGGAGGGGAGGGGAGGGGAAGGGAAGGGAAGGGAAGGGAAGGGAAGGGAAGGGAAGGGAAGGGAAGGGAAGGGAAGGGAAGGGAAGGGAAGGGAAGGGAAGGAACAGTAACAAAAAATAGATGCATACAGAATAGATGGAAGTTAACTTCAGAGGGGAAAGCTTTTTGGGAAATATACTGTGGGATTGATTTGGATTGTGAAGGAAGTCAGAGATTTTGTTTGAGACAAAGGTGAGAAGGGAGAGCATTCTACACATGGAGACAGCAAGAGAAAATAGAGATGCAAGATGGAATGTCCAATTTGAGCAACAAGTAGACAAGGGTAGCTAGATTTAGGGGTTTATGGAAAGACAGTTGTATCTCTGTATATAGATGTCTGTATGCAAGTTTTTAGCTCTGACCAGGACCTTGGATACTTTCAGTTATGAGGTCTTATGGAAAATTATATCAAAATTTGGTTGCCTGGAGAACTTCATCAGTATTTTATGTCAATTTGATGATGGCATGCTTGTCTGAGTTCTGGATAGTGAATGATTCTCTCATGATTTCCCAGTTACCAGTGGAATGAAACAAGATTACCATGCTTTTTAGCAAGGGAGCTGCTTCAATTCTGTTTTGCTTACCTACAGAGAGCACAACTATGATGACCTGGCCATGCTGTTAGCATACCAGATGTATGGCTGCCAGAAAAGACTATTTTATGGAGAACTTACATCAGGCAAGTGCTCGCAAAGGGGTCAGAAGAAATGATACTGAGACACTCTGAAGATCTCTCTTAAGAACTTTAGAATTGATTGTGTAGTGTGGGAGACACTGGCACAAGACCAAGCAGCATGGCATGCCTTCATCAGAGAGGGTACTGAACTTTAATGAGCAAGACAGAATTAAAGCAACCCAAAGGAGATGTGTGAGATACATAAATTTAGAGTAACCACCCAGGTGTTCACATGGACAATTATTTGTACTTGACTTGTGGTAGAGCAATCTGAACTCAGATTGTTCTGATCAGTCACAGTTGAACATGCTGCGATTTGTCTCTAATACAATGATGTCTTTTGGGTCTTCTTCGATAACAAAGGACAAGAACCAACCTGCAACCTCCAGCAGCAGCAGCAACAGCAGCAGCAGCAGCAGCAGCAGCAGCAGCAGCAGCAGCAGTGCTAGTAGTAGTCGTAGTAGGAGTAGTGGTAGTAGTAGTAGTAATAGTAGTAGTAGTAGTAGTAGTAGTAGTAGTAGTAGTAGTAGTAGTAGTAATAGTAGTAGTAGTTTTAGTAGTAGTAGTAGTAGTAGAAGTAGTAGTAGTCTTAAACATCTCTAAATATAATCTCTTTGAGGGAAAGGACTATGTTGTCTTTGTATTCTTAGAACAGAGAACAATTTTTGATGCTTTATAACTAGGTGCTTTATAAATTTTTATTGAGCCCAAGTATACTCTCATTGATCTTTGGTTCTATACAGTCATAGACAAATAAAACAATATCAACAATGTCTATTCTGCAAAAGGCAAGAAGTGAGTTGTTAAAGAAAAGATAATGTGAGGGGTGGCTAGGTGTCACAGTGGATAGAGCACCAGCCCTGGAGTCAGGAGTACCTGAGTTCAAATCCGGCCTCAGACACTTAAAAAATTACCTAGCTGTGTGGCCTTGGGCAAGCCACTTAACCCTGTTGCCTCGCAAAAACCTTAAAAAAGAAAGCAAGAAAAGATAGCGTCAATATTGCCCTTAGCTAAGAAACTTCAGACTCGATATAGTCATCATTGTTCAATTAATTTGTCAATCCCATAAAAAAGAAATAAAAAAAGAGAAGTGGATAAAGCACCGGCCCTGGAGTCAGGAGTACCTGGGTTCAAATCTGTTCTCAGACACTTAATAATTACCTAGCTGTGTGGCCTTGGGCAAGCCACTTAACCCCATTTGCCTTACAAAAAAAAAAAAAAAAAAAGAAATGAGATGCAATGTTTGAGTTTGTACAGTAACTCATGCCCAGTTCTAACTAGCCTCATGATTTGGGACCACTGGACCCAGATTGTTTGGGAAGAGAAAGTGAGACTGGTGATTTAGCACAGCACTCCTTCATTCAAATCCAAATCACCTACTTGTCATGACATTATTTCCCTGATGTCAATGTCTTCTTTGAGAATGAAGGACAAACATCATCATCAACAACTTGGGACCACTGGGATTTTCAGTGACCTTACTTTCTTCGTCATTTGATGATCATTTAATTATTCCATTTCATTCAGTGAGCATTTGTTTAAGTTCTTACACTTTATAAGGCACTGTTTCATACCAGATATCCAAAGAAAAAATTCCTGCCATCAAGGGGCTTTCTTTCTGTTGGTAAAAACATTTAACACTTGCAGTATGTAGTTCACAGGGTTTTGTGAGGACAGTTCTTTGCATACCTCTACATGTTATTAAAATCTGAAATATTTTTGTTTTCATTGGCTGCCAAGTTAATGGCATTCAATTTTATTTTTCATGACTTGGAGCATCAGGGCCATGGGAAGGAATTCTTCCTGAATAGGATCATTGAAATATCACAGGGCACATACATAGAGGAGGCTGTTCCCAGGCATGTATATCTATAAGTACAAGTTCTGGCATTGCAGTCCAAAATGCTGCCTCTAAAGCTTACTATCTGGGCAAGCTTCAATTTCTTCATCTTTACAATGAAGGGTTTAGATTACATAGCCTCAGGGCAGTTAGGTGGCTCAGTGGATAGAGCACCAGCCCTGGAGTCAGGAGTACCTGAGTTCAAATCCGACCTCAGACACTTAATAATTACCTAGCTGTGAGGCCTTGGGCAAGCAACTTAACCCCATTGCCTTGCAAAAACCTAAATATACATACATATACATATACATATATATATATATATATATATATATATATATATATATTACATAGCCTGTAAAGTCCCTTCCAGTCCTAAATGAATATATAGGTAGAGAATGCATTTCTATACTATTGGTGGGTAGGGGTGAGTAAAGATCATTACTGAGACTTTCCTAATTTCTCTTGCTATCCTCTGGATTCCATAGTGTGAAGCTGTATAATTCAATTCTCTCATCTAAATGAGGAGGAAATTGTGGTGAAGAGAAGGAAAATATATTATCCAAGGCTATATAATTAGTTGGTGACACAGTTGTGATACATACCTGAGTCTTCTAAATCTCTAATATCAGTTTAGATCTTGCCCTTGGGAATTGCATATACATTTTATTCCTTTTTAAGGAATGATTTCCAAACTTCAGGAAGGACTGAAATGCTAAATTTTAGTTTCATAAGAAGATCACTCAAATCTGTTGTTATATATTTGTATTTATGGAGACATAAAAATATGGGGGCATGGGGACACCTAGGGATTAACTCTTTCTCTCTAAACCTGTTTCTTCCTGAAACCAATTTAACTAATTCTGGAGTTCACCCCTGAAAAACAGTTATTTGTAATTATGTGAAATAATTTGTTCATTGGAATGGAAAATGCTTGAAGGAAATCTTAAAATCAAGTTATAGGAACAAAAACTTTTATCTAGTATGATGGTGTTTGGGAGAAATAGTTGATATTCCTTTGAAAGATTACAAGATATTTTCCTCGAAACAACCCTATAAGGTGGATAATGTAATACAACTATTATGCTCATCTATGAAAACTGAACTTGAAAAGTGGCTTGTTCAAAGTCATGCTGCTACTTAAGTACTGAAGTCAAGATTCAAACCCAGGTGTTCTGATTTCAAGTCACACACCCTGTGCCCCATGTGAAGTTTCCTCTTTCTCTCAATCAATTCCTGCTTGGTATCATTTTGACAGATCTTTAATACTTTTGACAAAAGTAGTTGCCAGTTTTTGTTTATTAGAGCGCTTGTAAATCATATAGATTCTAAATAATTCTTCCTTGTTACAAATCAAAACATGGTACAAATATTGGCTTTGGAATAAGAGATACTAGAATCAAATCCTACTTCTGACTCTTACTCTCTCTATAAATGGGAGAAGTCACTTAAATGATCTTATCATAAGTTTTCCTCATCTTTAAAATGAGTCCATTTGTCAAGATGGCATTTTAGGTCCATTCCAGTTCTAAATCTTTGCATTTTGGAAGCTGAAATAAAGGTAGACAGACACTAACTATGGAATCCCAAAGTATTTTATTTGGGTTTTCCCCCACTAGGTGGCAGTGTTATGTTGTTGTGTTTTTATTTCTGCAGTGCTGAAGCTAAAGGACCCCCTGCCCCCCAGATCCCACTCCCCAACCACTACCACCAACAACTTAGGCAGACATGAAGATGATTCATTGAAAAAACCGTGTCGAGAATTGGGATAGATTTTCACCAAAACCAAGACCCTAGTTTGATCCTCCTAATACAAGTTGGTCTTCCAGTGAAATTTAAGAATGGGTCCAAAATGGCTGTTCTTGCATTAACTTCCTTAATTCTAGCTTCTTATTTTGATTGAACACAAATAAAATGTCAGAAAAAGTCTAAAAGGTACTTATACTTGGAAGGGGGAAAACTAGGAACAAATGGTCTAAGTCCCATTGAATCTTAGCTTCCTAATGTGAGGGCAGCTCACAAAACATGGACTACTGTTTCTAAAGGTAGTTAGCACAGGATGTCTTCAAGTAGGGGGGTTGGGTGACTGAGGTAATCCTTTTTTTGCTAGGGAATGGACAAGATAACCTCAGAGATCTCTTCCAATTCTACAGGTGTTGCTTTATCTACTGGGAAACAAAGAGAAAGTAGGGGAATTGAAAGGGTGATGGGGGGGGTATGCTTTTATTGTATTTATGTATCACTGGAAGGTTAGCAGAATAATTTCTTTAAATGCTGCTTTCTGTGAAGTACAGGCCATGACAAAGGTCTTAGTTTTGCTTAAGGCTAAAACCTTCTTGGTGTTTACAAAAGGAGGGACCAAAGTTCAAAGTGGAGAGAGAGAGAGAGAGAGAGAGAGAGAGAGAGAGAGAGACAGAGAGACAGAGAGAGACAGAGAGAGACAGAGAGACAGAGAGTATATAGGTAGGGAAGAAAACACTATTCTAGACATTTGGACCTAAAGATGTTTTATTTATCTCTTTGAAATTTTATACTTTTTTACACCATTTACATTTCCTTTTAAACCCTGCTACCCCATGGTATAGAGACAATTTCTTTTTTCTCACTCAGTTGTGGAATTGAAGGCAGATTGACACATAAAATGTGTCTCATTTTCTTTTTAAAACCCTGCCCCCTTTTTTGGTGAGCATGTGCACATTTCATTATGGTTTATCCAACTCAATCTGACAAGAAAAAACCTTATTATCATTGAAATGACCATAATGATTTGACTCAAAGACAAACAATTTTCCTGAAGTTACAGTCCTCATCAAATTAAGTATTTACACCGAAGGCTGTGGATAAAAGGATATGCCCCAGATGGATGGTTACCATCAGCCTTTGCCCTTACATTTTGCAACATCTCAAAGGCATGTATTAAAGACCCAACAGGGTAGATCACTTTATTGCTCTGTAAGACACACTTAACTGCAGTTGTTTGGGGGACATTGCAAAAGTAAGTCTTTTCAAGGGCTCCAGCTACAAATTGACACTAAGGCTTAAAGACGTGTGTGTTTGTGTGTGTGTGTGTGTGTGTGTGAGAGAGAGAGAGAGAGAGAGAGAGAGAGAGAGAGAGAGAGAGAGAGAGAGAGAACTATGTGAGAGGGTAGAAAGGGATGCTATGGAACTCATTGGGGAATTATGTGACAATTATGTATCAGTTTGCTCTTAGAACTTTGTATTATTGATGGAATAATTATGCAACAGGCCAACATTAGGCAAAGATATCAAAAGTCTGATCAGGATGTGGTATGGTACCCATTACTAAAGCATCTTTAGGATTGAGAAGCACTCAAGTCAACTTAAGAAGTAAAGCCACCCACCCCCTTCATGTTTTACAAGAACTTCCTATTAGACCCCTAAAGGGTCATTTCCCTTTGAAGCATATTTGTAAACTTGCCAACTATAGGCATCTTGGAAAAAGAACTCTGTTCAGTGAAGTTAGAGAACAAAACCTCCTGTTCTTAGAAGACTCCCCACTGAGAAGTTCCCATTTACACTCAGGCTTCAAACAATAGCTTTTATGAGATTTGTTTGTCTTTGTTTTTGTTTCTGTTTTTGTTTTAAGCAATGAAAAATCATAGTATGGATTTATTACTGGAAGGAACTTTATAATTCAGCTAGTATGCCCTCTTTATTTTATAGATGAGGAAACTAAGACCAAGAGAGGTTCCCAGAGGGGTAGCCTTGGAATGGCCAAGTTCACAAATGGAGAGTAGCACAGCCAAGGTGCTCAGATTATCAAGTAGTCAAAGAGCAAACAATACTGTTATGCAAACTTCATTTTACATAAAAGGTATGTTCAAATCAATCATATTTTTATAAAGTGAGTCTTATTTTAATTGTACCCAGATCCCCTAGAATAGATCTCCTAGATTTCCAGGGATCTGATTTTATTTTCCCCATGGGTTTTAGTATTGTTTTGCTTTTTTTAGAGGAACCCTGTGATCATTGAATTATTGGAAGGGAAGGATTGAAGTAATCATCTAGTCCAGCCCCCAACTCTCCTACTTATAGAAGCTCATATTTTTTATTGAACTTTATCATTTGTGAAGCATTATATTATATGTCTAGTTTTATTTATTTATCACAACAATGCTGTGAGAAAATTGAGGCTTAGAGTTGTCAAGTGATTTGCCCAAGATCACAGGGCTAATAATAAATGATAGAGCTAGGATTTAAACTTAAGTTTATTGAGGTCTACTAAGTTCATGGATTGGAGTTGAGAAATGACATAACCCCTGACTTCAGGGAGTTTATAGCCTAAATAGGGGAAAATATGTAATGAAGGCAAAGGATCATAAAATCATAGATCTAAAGTTAAAAGGGACCATAGGTGGTCTAATTGAAATCCCCTCATTTACAGATGAAGAAACTCAGGCACTTGGATGTCAAGAGGTTTGTCGAGGTCCCCCATATAGTAAGAGTCAAATCCACGTCATATGATACTAGAGCTTATGATCTTTCCATTGTATCACACTGTATCCCACTAACTTAGTATGCTATAGGCTCTCCACAAATGCCTGTTAAGTTATATCATCATAGCATTTGAGACATGGCATGGGACAAGACTTGGGTCTTGAAAGTTATGACAGTGGTATGTAAGGTCTAGCAGGATCTACTAAGCTAGCAAAGCTTCCAATAGAGTCTTAGGAACAAACCAAAATTGTTTACCAGCAACCTACCTACCTAAACATAGAGAGACTCATTACCAACCAGTTGATCACTTGGCAATGACTTCTTTGACCATAGCAATAAGATATATGTTATTGGGGTAGTTAATGGACTTGTGATTTCATCAGGAAATTCCCACACCATCAAAAATGCCTTTACCCCTTCTGAGATAGTAAATATGTCCTAGAGCAGGGATTCTGTATCATGGACCCCTTTAGCAGACCAGGGAAGCCTACAAACCCCTTCTTAGAATAATTTTTAAATATATAAAATAAAATAAGCAGAGTTACAAAAAAAACCAACTAGAATGAAAATTAAAAATGTAATGTTTCTTTTTTCCATTCAGATTTACAGTTGCTTGAAATCTATTCATCCAATTAGGTTAGACAAGAATTTGAATTCAGGGCATTTTTATTCCTGCCCTAGAACTCTTTCCACTATGCCTGGCTGACTGAATCAGAACAAAATACTCTTTTAGACATTATGAATCAGCAAACTATTCAATTACTGGGACCAGAGAAGCTTCACAGAGGGGGCTGGCACCCGAAGGGAACTTCTGAAGGAGAGAAGGATTGCAACAGGCTTCTTTTTCTTAGAGCTACTCCACATTGACTAAACATCAAAAGGGAACACTGTTGTTTGGGGCCTGGGTATTGACTATCCTTTCTGGAGGGTAAAGTCTCACTAGGATATCCTTTGAGCATGGGATGGCTTTCTTTTTTAAATCCATGAATCACAGTTCTTTTTGTAAAATGCCAGTGGCCATTAAGTCTCCAGGGATCCTTCAGTGGTAAAGAAACTTTCAGGAATTGATGCACATATATAAACATTTCCTGAGAAATGTTCACAATTGGATTTCTGAGGTCATCAAAGAAGATAGTGGCCTACAGAATATTTACTGGAAATTTCATGGTGATTTTGGGTTTGATTCTACTCTGGTTTGTTAGTATTATATATTTGAAGGGTGAGAAATAGGAATATGAATGGACTTACACGTTTTTATTGTTATAAAGAACTTTAGAATGAGGAAATTTCTTTTATCAATGCAGGTTGGCTTCCTCTCTGCAATTTACATATTCTCATAGAGTTACCTAGAACAGCCAATATGTATCAGGAAGAAGGACAAACAAAGATAAGGGGATAACAGATCCTCCTATCACTTGTTCAGGTACATTTAAATGAAGGTGTGCACCATTCCTGTTCCCTTCCTCTCCCAGCAGATTCAGATTATTTGATTTACCCAACAAGCTAGGTGCCCAAGGGAAAGCACAGGAAGAAGAAGGAATATCAGAAAGAGAGATGCTTGCTCTGAGCATTCCAATCCACTAAAAAGTCCTGATGCAGAACCAGTACCTCAGGAACTGATGGAGAAAATGTCATAGAATATCTTGAACCTTGACACAGTAGAAAGAACACCAGCAATGAAATCAGAGGATTTAGATTCAAATCCTTTCCATGATGATTTCAACAAACTTAAGATGTATTTAATGACTGACTTGATAATCTTCATGGTCCCTTGTAATTCTGACATTCTAATATTGGTCAGTGTTTTAGTAGAAATGTGAGATAAATTAATTTGAAGGTAGTGCAGATTGTTTTAACTTTTTCTTCATAAAACACACCTAAATGTCTTTCTCCTATTTCCTGACTCAAAATTGTGTATCTTATCATTACATCATGTAGACCACAGTTAACACCATCACCACCCTTAGGACTAGGTTTCAGTATCCTGCTTGTCAACATTTTCCTTAGTACTCATTTAGAGTCTCTGATTCCTTATTGCTCTTGAAAAGTCTTAGCATATGGCTTCTCTGCAAGACCCATCTTTTGTTGAAGTCTACACCTGCCATTGCCTTTGTCTGACTCTGGTTAGAGATTCAGATTGATTCCTTCCCCTGGCAAGATGGGCTTATTTAAAAAAAAAAAAAAAACCTTTTCACATGTAAATTCTCTCTCTTCTGAGTTTCCACGTTCTCATCTCTCATGTCCCATAAATGTGATCTGGGCTCCTTGCCCAAGAAATATGATGATTCCATCAGTGTAAAGAGCAATAAATAATACATTTGGACCTGAAATAGGTGCTCTGTGGTCTGATGGAATTATCCAGGAATGTCTGGATAATGTTGGTACATTCCCTGCTCTTTGCTCTGAATGATGCCAATCACTTCTTTTTCAGACATCCTCCCAAGAAACATGTTCCGACAGAAAGTGAGCCTTTGGGTGATGTCAGGTAAATACTGATGGCCCTTAATGGACTTTTCTCACGCACTCTTGCTAGATTATCTAAAAAATACCTTCTGCCCGTTCTTTCAATGAAAAATAAAACATGCATATGGTTCCCCTTTCCCCAATGCAAATTTCTTTTTTCAGTATGAACATGAAAACCTTCACCTCCCAAGGAAATAACATGCACAGTTAGAGGTCAAGAATTTGAATCCTATCTATGAATCTTACTATGGGACTTTAGGAAAGTCACTCTATCCTAGGTTAAGTGAGTATCAGTTTCCTCTTCTGTAAAATAAAATGCCTGGACAGCATAGTCTTCAAGTTTCCTTCCAAGAGTAGATCTGTGATCCTATCAAACCTACTTTATGAAAGGTTGGAGTGGAGAATTTGTATATTGGGTGTATCTGTCAAGGTTTCTTCTCCCTTTCTCCTCCCTACCTCAGATATAGATTAGGCTAGCTAGGATGGAGGAAAGTAGTCCAAGGCTCAAAATTGTACTTCCCTTGGTATCTCAAATCATATCAATGTGACTTCCTACTCTTGTAAGGGATTAAAAAGGTCCACTCATATCAAGTTAGGACTTTAAGACTTGTTATCTGTCCCAAGACCGTTTAAGTCACTGCATCCTGTACTGCTGAACAGACATGTTTATGTGTGGAAATGAAGGCTATTTTTTTCTACATGAGCTAAATCATGAAATATCTGTTTTATATATCAGTTCTATGCCAATCTTATATATTTGACTGTTGAAAATGAGCACTTCATTTCATACCAACTTCAAATGTGAATTAATATAGTATTAGCCTTAATCAGGTCTGTTCCTAAATGAGGTAATATTTGTACTTTTTAGATGAATACATTTTAATAAAAATTTGTTTTTATTATAAACTTAATCAACAAATATGAAAATGTAATTGTGTAAATAAGAATAGAAAAGATGTTTGCATAGGAGACTATGAACTGCATTATTATATACATTTTTTAAAAGAATAGATGACATTAAATACAATTGCAACAAAAGTGTCCTATTTGATGTGACAAAATTTGGCAAATCACATAAAAGCCATTTTTGAAGCCTCAAGAGAGTGTAGAGTTTGTCTGAGGTTCTAAGAGTAGAGTATAAGAACCCATAGATTTTACTAAATTGGAGAGGCTTTGGGTTTTTTATTTATTTATTTTTGTTAAGGCAATGGATTAAATGAATTGCCCAAGGTCACACAGCTAGGTAATTATTAAGTGTCTAAGGTCAAATTTGAACTCCTGACTCCAGAGCTGATGTGCATCTAGCTATCCTAAAATTGGAGAGGCTTTGAACAAAGGCTTAGACATATAGTAGAAAGAACACTAATCTTGGGTTCAGGTGGCCTGGGTTAAAAAATTGGTTCTACTAACTCTCTGAATCTGAGAAACTCACTTAACTTGTTGGGTTTCTGTTTTCTCATTTATAAAATAAGAATGTAAACAACTGATTCCTATCTTCATCTCTGACTTTTAGTGTCTGTGTCCTGGGAATTACTAAGCACATCCACTGCTTTTATTTTTATGCTATAACTAATGACTGTGGTATCCATTTTGGTAGATCTATATTTAAGCATTTTTTCCCTTTTCAGTTTAAATTCATTTTGATATCTCTGTACCTTTGGAAAAACTCACCTCCCTTCTCTGAACCTATCTTCTCTAAAAGAAAGAAATTGGGCTAGATGACTTATAAGTTCTCTTCCTGTTTGAATTATGTGTATCTATTATTAGTTTTATAATTTTCCAGGTAAACATAAATTTTACCAGAAGTAATAAGGCTTATTATCCCTGAGTAAATAGCCTGATTTTCTAATTAAAGTTAGGATTCAAAAAATTCAAATTCTTAAAAATCATGCTCTTAACTAATCACTTTCTAAATCAGTATCAGTGAAGGGAAAAAATATTCCTTCCCCAACTAGGACTAAAGTAGTTGAGTTGAAAAAAATGAGGAACACAGGGGCAACAAGAGAAAGAAAAAATTGGAAGTATAAACAAAAAGGAGAACTCTAAACAAGAAAGGGTATGGGAAGGGCGGCGGGGGAGCTGAGTCATAGGAAAAAAAATTAGAGATCAAATTACCACAGGTAGAAGAACAGCTTCCTACTGTACTCAACTCTTCAAGTTCCAAGGAAATTTCAAAAAGAAGTCTGCTTTTCCCACCATTTTACCTCTATATACCTATCCAATAACAAAGCTGTACTTTTTTCTTTTTCATCCCCCACCCAAAATCTTGATTTTTCTTTTAACTTCCACTGTAAAGAATAGAGATTAGGTAGCAGTAAATTAGGGCAGAAAGTCAAATCTTTGACTGATTGCCAGGAATTTTCTTACCTAAGGGCTCTGAACTTTTGTGATTACATTTATAATTATTTGGCTATAAATTCCATAAAATAGAAAATACCTGAGGACTACTATATAACTCCTGAGGGGAAAAATCTCCTGAGTGATTTATCATGGGATATGGATGATTAATTCTCTAGAGAGAAAGGAGAGCTGTTGAGAGTGGTAGTGGTAGTAGTAGAAAAATATATTCTTAATCACATACCATGTAAAGATACAAAAGACCTAGAAAGGAATCACCCCTGCTCCTTTCAAGTAAAGAGGAGGTAGCCAATAGAATAGAATTTCAAATGGGCAATTCTACTCTCCACAGAGAAATGCACTGGTGTTATACATACAAGATACACATAAAGTTTTCTCAATGGAATGTTGCAGAAAAAGTTCTACAAAACAGCAAGAGTATGACACCTCTTACATTTCCTAAGTATTTCCAGAACTAATATTCAAAAGATATCTTAATATTTTAAAGATGAGGCATCATAGAATATTAGAAAAATTGTACAAATTTAGTCACCTAAATACATATTCTCAACCCAAACTCATAGTCTAGTTTTAGGGCAGGGTAGGGGCATTGTTATCATTACAAGATTTGATATGATCTTGCTTCCTTTATTGTCCCTTCTTGAATTGTGGAAAGGTAGTGTGACTTAATGGAAAGGACCCTAGACTTGGAGTTGGAAAGATATGGATTTAAATCCTGCCTAAAATGATTGCTAATTAGGTGACTATGAGACATTTATTTAACTACTCTGACCATCAGTTCTCATGTGTAAAATGAAATTGTAATCTTTATCTTACAGAGTTGCCACAAAGATCAAATAAAGTTAGTTATTCAAAGTCTTTTGTGAGTATTGATATATATAACCATATGCACATTATGTAAAATATTTTTTGATGACGCTTCACTTTGTGATGGTCATGGTCTTTTTTGTATTTCTACTTATACTAGGCTGACTCACAGTATCTTATTTGGATCAGATGAAGTTAGATTGAGATGACTTCCTTACCTTAAATTATTTTTCTATCTTTTAAAAACTGAATTTCAAAACATACATGCTTTAACTTCTTTCTTTTGTTATATTTTTTACTTCTATAGTTTACAAGAACAGATGCTACTCCAAAGGAATGTACCAAAGCTGTAGCTCTGAAAACCACAAATTAATGACTATTAGAGATAATATAGCAGTTGTTGATATGTTTAAAGAAACAATCTAGCTCATAATGAGACAGCTGCAAGGAAGTACCAACAAAAATGAGGCAAAAAGAAACACTAAGAACCAAAACAGCCAAAATAATACTCACTAAACAAGCAAAGTCTTTCAGAGAAATTTGGAAGATGAAAGAACTGTTATTGATCCAGTATGGTATAGGCTTTTTAAAGTTCGAAGAGCAATGAGAAGACTAGTAAAAAGAAAAAAAAAACACCTGTCAACCATTGGTATGAAGAAAAAATGCATGTTATTAGAGACAACAGAAAGAACAGAATTCTGAAAGTTAGAAAAAGAAATGTTTTTACTAACAAAACTCATGTTTACATTCATGACTCTACCAGAACTATTGTCCAAAGAAGTCCAAATATGCCTGTAAAATCTGAACATATTAATCAACTATCTTTTAAAAATATAACCAATAAATTTTTCTTTTTCTTCTAATGTGCCTGAAAGTCTTTGTCCCCATTTCTCCTGACAAAAATATTGATAAACTGAGAAACAGTAGTGTTTTAGATTTTAGAAACTCCCAATTAAAGATACAACATGACCATGTACCAAACCACACATTACAAAAGGTCAAAAACTTTATTCAAAAGGTAGAGAAAAACATTCTTCAATGATCTTGAAACCTAGATGATTTAAGTCCCATTGAAAAATCTATGGGCTTTAATCAAGGCTAGACATAGGGAAATGGACTATTCATCAAAGATACTTTTGCCATTCATTTTTTCTTGTATGACTTCATGATGAACAAATAAAGAATACATGTTAAAGTCTTGGGCACTCAATATTACAGCAAAAGAAAGCCATAAATGAAAAGTTTCTTAAACCTGTAAAAAGCTATAAAGTTTATGGCTTAACAAATTTTATTTTACTTGATGCAAAGAAATTCACACAGAATTTTATCAGTGTTAGTTGCTGCTACCTCTTTCAGGATTAGAGAATCTCCATCTTTAGGTAGCTCTAGGAAGGAGACAAGACTAATAGTGAACTCCATGCTTTTCTTAAGCAACATTTTGTCAGTGATCATCCATCATTCATTCCAATGGTTTGGCTGTCTGTTTTGAGATGATGGGTTTGGTTGGTAGGTTTTCAGATAACTTGAAACCAAGATATAATTTACTTCCCTTGAAGCTGATGTACTTTCCTTCTCTCCAATCATATTTCAAACAGGGTAACGGTCCTGGTTGTCTCGGCTTTTTTTTTCCATGGCCTTACTCAAAGCATGCACTATTGAGCTATTCCCTTTTACCTAGGGAGGGAAAATTGTTTATTCTTCTTAAGGTCAGGAATTATTATATTAAACATGATCAAGATTTTGTATTTGACCTAAATTCATTTTCTTTTAATATTTTCTCAGAGTTATTTCTTCCTGTTCTCCAATTTTCTTTCTCAGTTGGCTACCAACCATGATATCTATTGCTATATCCAGAGTATCAAAATTATGGGCAACCCAAAGGTCAATGGTGGGTTTATGTGTATGGCAGAACACCATTTGATTTCTCTTTGTATGACCAGAAAGAACTCCTTATCTGAAAGCAGATTATAGTGTCCTTGAAGATTCCAAAAACTTTGTAAAGCAGGACAACTGCAAAGAACAAAGGAGTCAGTTGGCTGAAAGCAATCATTACCAGGAAAGACACTACAGATAGGGAAAGCTGAGTTGGAAATGTAGGGAACAAACCAAGAGAGTAAGATATGTCACTAAGAGGTAATGGCAGCAAAGATAGCAGAAGGGTAATGAGCAGACAGAGCTCAAAAAGAAGCAGGTAAGCACCTCAGAGAAGCAGTTCATTCACTTAGGCCTTTAAGTCTATTCACTAAGTAATGGACCATGACTAAGTGCTAGAAAATGAGAAAGGGCTGACAGTGCCGGAATATTAGGTAGAGGGGACCTCCCCAGAAAGGGGCCATTGTGTTGCTCTTCTTAAGTTATTGCTGTCTTAATAAATTTATTCTTTGTTTTGTAAGTCTGCTTACAATAAACAGAAAAAAAAAGAGCTCCAGAAGGACATAAGCCACATTTCTGATGATCCCAGAAGATCTGTAAACTAGCAATCTTGGCACCCATGGCAAGCAACACCAACTGGAGCAAGAAGTATGAAATATGCCCTCACATCAACTATTCAATTAATTATGTGACTAATAATTCAAGAAAGAACAAGACAAATTCAGATGAATGGGGAGGGAGAATTAATTCCTCTAGGAACTTAGGGTGGAGAAGATCAGAGTTGGAGAAGAACTTCAGATGTCATCAATTCCAAACCATAGACTTTGAATTCTTTGCTTTTGCTACTCCCTAAGAAAAGACTTTTAAGTTTCTTTTCATATATTTTATGAGAGAGAAAAGGGCACCAAGTTATTATTCATCTGTGCTCCTGGAAAGGAGGAAATAAAGAGATAACAGAAGAGGAGATAGGTAGAATGCATTTTTTTTAGGTTTTTGCAAGGCAATGGGGTTAAGTGGCTTGCCCAAGGCCACACAGCTAGGTGATTATTAAGTGTCTGAGGCTGGATTTAAACTCAGGTACTCTTGACTCCAGGACCGGTGCTCTATTCACTGCACAACTTAGCCACCCCTAGAATTCATTTCATAATGGAAGTGAAGAAAAGAAAGGAAGGAATGAACTGGCTGATGTCCACTGTACAAGTAATCTCAGTGAAAAAACCATCTTCTGCACTCACTGGTCAACTTGTCTCTTCAGCAATTCATTTGTACATTATCTTGTCCTTTGAATTTCCTGCCCTGGGACAAAGCCCAGTACAGCCCCAATTCTACATTTGGTTGTGATTCCCAGGGGAAATGACCCAAAGATCAATGATTGTTAAGAGACCTCCAACTATTGAACCCAATCTCTGTGAGCTCAGATATGAAATCATAAATTACTTGAGTAAGTAGTAGCATAAAATATATCAACTAAGAAATATATATTTGGAAAAAAGAGATGGACAGACAACACAAATACTGTAGTGGTACCCATGAGAAGTTAAAGTCAGGCCAATAGAATGTCAGGTTGATAAAGGATTTTTGAGAATAAATGGGGGGAAGGGAAGGGAATAAGTAATTTAGATTGAACCATATGTACAGGTGCTGTTCTAAGAACATTACAATTATTATCTCATTTGATTCTCAAGGTGATGGCTATTCTTCCCATTTTAGTGTTAAGGAAATTGAGGCAAACATAAGTTAAGTAACTTTCCCAGGGTCACATAGCAGCCTTGTTAAGTCTCCCCTATCCCCCATTCTTAGAGAAATGTTGTATTGGTGTCAGACTTAATATGAATACACAATTAATTGTCTAGGTTCAAATTTTAATTCAGATGTTCCTGACCCTAGGTTTAGAGCTATATACTCTTATCTATTGTGCCATTTAGCTACCTCATGACAGACATTAATTCCATAAAATGAGAAGACATGAATGGATTGTGATCCATAACTCATTCAATCAGATATTATCTCTCTTTAAGTTAATCTCTGACATTCACACAAGGAAAAGTATGAATTACATAGTCAAATGACCCATATTAAGCAGACAATTCCATTTGCCTCCTTAATTCCTCCCTTCTAGAGTATGAATGTCTCAGAGCTTCTGTTTCCTCTTAAAATCCTTTGAATACAGGTCATGAGAGGAATTGGCCTTATAGAAAGATAAATGGGAAAGAGATCTAGGTACTATGATAGAAGCAACTCCAAAATATGTGAAGGATGAGAGATCTCAAAATATAACAAGAGACTTAGGTGATCTTCTTCTAAGTCTGCTTCTCAGGCATGGGGGGACAGAGCTGCCAATCTTCTGCATCTCCTTTCACCTTTATTTTCTAAAAATCCTGTTGGTCGGGCTTGGTAGCACATGTCTGTGTTCCCTGCTGCCAATGAAACTGAAAACAGTGTCTTTAAGAGTTGAAAGTGCTAGAGTTGGGGCAGCTAAGTGGTACAGTGGATAGAGCACCAGCCTTGGAGTCAGGAGTACCTGAGTTCAAGTCTGGACTCAGACACTTAATAATCACCTAGTTGTGTGGCCTTGGGCAAGCCACTTAACCCCATTGCCTTGCAAAAACTAAAAAAAAAAGTGCTAGAGTCTTTCCAGAAGCTACTGGGACATGCACATACAGGATATTTGTTTAATTATGTTAAGTCACATTCTTACCATCTGACACAGGCTCAAAGTCAAGGGGCTACTCAAAGGCCTTATCCTATTCCCATTGGAAGAGCTGCTTCTATTTGATCCATTTTTGCCATGGCCAACTTGCCCTCCTTAAGCAACCTGTTGTATTTCTCCTCTCCTCCATTTCTGGAGGAATACTGTATTGGTGCCAGATGTAATGAGACCACCTAGTTGAAAAGCTCAAATGTCTACCTTTTGTCAGAAGACATTATACGCATGTGCCACATTGTCTGACTAATAGGACTTTCAAAAGAGAAAAAGTAGAGGAAAATATGCAAAGAAGATTCAGCTGTGTCACTCACCCCCAGAAAAACTCAGATGCTCAGGATAGGAGGAAACCACAAAATAGTTTTCAAATTACAGATAGGTTAAGCTTATAAAGAGAGCTAAGTCTTATTGACAACAGACTTCAGAAATTTGACACTTTCCTAGACCTTATACATGATTCTTCCACTTAGGTCCATATCTGGGCACTTATTGTGGCATAGATATGGGTGTGGGTTCCCAGAGACTTTGACTATGAATTAGAAGATGGGGCAGGATCAGTCAAGCTAGCAATCACTCTGGCAACAGACTGTTTATTGACCAAAGGCTAACCCAGCTAAGTACAGAGAGTTCTATCACCCTGAAGTTAGCTACTTTCAGCCTTATTATCTCCTGAAAACTAGGCCCCCCAAAAAAAGCATTGTAAGTAGCATATATGAACAGAACACCTGTATCAATAAACTATTGTTAATTGTCCTTCATTTTGAAGAGAACCACTGACATCAAAATATTTTACTATTTTACTAATTTACTAGACCATGAATTGGATTTAAGTGAGGTACAATTGAATAAAATTGGCAACCTCATTCTCTCTTCTGGAGTCATCCAAGTCCCATGGCTAGGTAAAATTCAAGGTGACTGGCAATGACACAGAATGCAGTGACTGACCTTGATGTCTTTGACATCTGACCAAGCTCTCAGCACTCCATAGAGCCTTTTCAGGTGCCTTCTTTGCCATCGGAATAAATTGTTCTCATCCCCCTAATTCACCAAGGGGTTTGAGGCTTGACCAATTACCCTCAACTTGGTTTAGCCCATCAGTCAAGAGAGTTTTGCCAAGGTGTGGACTGCTGAATTTGCTAAAGTTTCTTGGAGCTACAAGTGAGAGGTGGGTGGATAGGTAGACTCCAGAGGAGCATCCTTGAATACTGCATATAACAAATTAATGCTTAAATTAGTGAGTTATGTTTATATTGTGTGGGAATAATGTCTGTTTTGTTAGGTATATTTTACATAAATAATCCCCCTCAATTGGCGTATGGCTGAACAAGTTGTGGTATATGAATGTATTGGAATATTATTGTTCTATAAGAAAAAATGAGCAGGCAGATTTCAGAAAAACCTGATTCTGAGTGAAGTGAGCAGAATCAGATTAACATTGTACACAGTAATAACAGCATTGTATGATGATTAACCATGATAGACTTAACTTTTCTCAGCAATACAGTGATCAAAGACAATTCTAAAAAATGTATGATGGAAAATGTCATTCATATTCAGAGAAAGAATTGTGAAGTCTAAATGCAGATTAAAGTATACTATTTTCCCTTTTTTATTTATTTTTACTTTTTTCTTTCTTGTGCTTCTTCTCTTTTGTTCTGATTCTTCTTTCATAACATGACTAATGTGGAAATATATTTGACAAATCTACATAAGATTGCTTGTTGTATTAAGGGAGGAGAGAAGGAACATAGGGAGAGATAAAAAATCAGAATTCAAAATTTTATCAAATAGATGTTGAAAATTCTCTCTACATATAATTGAAAAAATAAAATACCATTAATATTAAAAAATAATAATTGTTTTCTGTCAAAGATGGAAACCCCTTCCCTTTAGCAAAAGGAGGGATATTTGTTGGCAAATCCAATATCCTGAGCTACTTTGTTCACTTCTGGATGCGAGAATCCAGGAAGGACATTAATGAGCTGAAGTTTCCAGAGGAGAATAACCAGGATGATGAAGAACCTTGAATATGTGTTATATGAAGGTTGGTGGGAGGAGCTAAGAACGTTTAATCTGAAGAACAGAAGACTCAGGGTTAGGAGGGAGGATGACAACTGTCTTCAAGCAGACTATGAGTTTTCATAAGGAAGATGGATCAGACTCATATTATACCAGGCCCCAGAAGGCATTTTAGGAGCAATTGTTGAGAAGGGAAAAATAAGCAGATTTGAAGCCTGATATCAGAGCAATTAATGCTGTCCCACAGTAGAATGAGATCCATTGAGAAGTGGTGGGTGATCCTACCTTAGAGGTTTCCAACCTTAGCTGAATAGTAGGTTTTCAGGTATGTTATAGTGAAGATTCTTTTCAGTTAGAGTCTGGATGGCCCCATTCCAACTCTTAAATGTTATCATTATGCAAGGCATGATTTATATAGTAGAGTATTACATTTGTTTGTTTTAATTTTTTTTTGCAAGGCAAATGGCATTGAGTGAGTTGCCTAACATCACACAGCTAGGTAATTATTAAGTGTCTGAGGTCAGATTTGAACTCAGGTACTCCTGACTCCAGGGCCGGTGCTCTATCCACTGCACCACCTAGCGGTCCCCGTTTTAAAGTTTTTGAACATTTTATCTAAATGTTCCCACTTATTTCCTGCCAAAGAAGTCATTCCTTAGCAACTTTTTCCCCTGATCAAAAATAAGGTTTAAAGTCAAGCAAAGACAAAAACATTCATTATCAAGGGGAAAAAATGCTAGATTTAGAATCAGGTGATTTAAATTTAAACTCCAACTACCCTGTGTGACCTTAAGTAAGTTGCTTGGTCTATCTGGACCACAGTTTAAAAATAAAATGAGATGGGGTGAACACAATGATGCTTAATGTCCTCTCCAGAGCTAAATCTATGAGGCAGGTGGGTGATCCAGTGAATAAAACCTCAATCCTGGAGTCAGGAAGACCTGAGCCCTAGATCTATCCTCAGACATTTGCTAGCTATGTGACCTTAGTCAAACCATTTAAGCTCCATTTGCCTCAGTTTCCTTATCTATAAAATGGGGATAAAAATAGTACCAATCTCCCAAGACTGTTGAGAGGATTAAATGAGATAATAATTTTTAGGCGCTTAGCATAGTGTCTAGTATACAATACAGTGTGACTGTAGCCAAATTCCAAAGTTCCCAGATCAAGAAGAAAATATTACAAATAGTAAGAAATAAATAATTCAACTATCCTGAAATCACAACCAGAATCACACAAGATTTAGCAGTATACATGTTAAAGGAGTGAAGGGCTTGGAATATAATATTCCAGGAGACAAAGGAGCTAGCATTACAACCAAGAATCACCTAGTCAAAATAATTAAGTTTAATTCCTCATGGGGGGAAATGGATAATTAATAAAATAGATGACTCTCAAATATTCCTGAAGAAAATATTAGAGTTTAATAGAAATTTTGACCTTCAAATACAAAAGAGAATAGAATCATAAAAAGTAAATATGAAGGAGAAATCATAAGGTAATTACGAAATTATTTACAGTCCTAAATGATACTTATAACTGCTAAGAACTCTGTCATTATTATTAGGGGATCTAGAATGACTCCATATGTGTGAGTTAAATATAATGGGAAAGACTCAAAAAATTGAATGGGTGAGAAAGAGGGATGTACTGGAATAACAAGGAAGAATGGGAAAATTTATCTTACATAAAAGAGGCATGAAAAGAATAGTTCTTTCAACAGAGAAGTGAATTATAAGATGAAGGGAGGGCAGCAATGCCTGAATCTCATTTCAATGGAATTGAATCAAAGAGGGAATAACTTATATACTCACTCAGGTGTCAAAATTTAACTTAATGAATATTGATGGAAAAATTGTAAATAAAATATTAGTAATATGGTTTCAGCAATACATTGCAAAGATCATGTACTATGACCAGGTCGAATTTATAACAGGAAAGCAGATCTGGCTAAATATGAGAAAATTATATCAACATAATTGATCATATCCAATAACAAAAACAACAAAAATGACAAAATATAATATTCACACCTATTAAAAACACTAGAAAGAATAAGAATGATAGGAGCTTTCCTTGAGATAAGGAGAATCTATCTAAAAGCTTCAAAAAGCTATAATAGGCACAAACTAGAAGCCTTCCCAATAATATCAGGAATGGAGCAAGGATACTCATTATCATCACTGAAATGCTAGCATTAGCAATAAGAAAAGAAAAAGAAATTGAAGGAATTAGAAAAGAAAATAAGGAAACAAAACTATCACTTTTTGCAGTCAATATGATGATATATTTAGAGAAACAGAATCAACTAAACACTGATTAAAGTAATTCACAACTTTAGTAAAGTTACGGGATATTAAATAAACCCACATAAATCATCAGTATTTTTATATGTTACCAACAAAGTCCAACAGAAGATAAAAGAACAAGTTCATTTAAAATAACTGCAGACAGGGGCAGCTAGGTAGCACAGTAGATAAAGCACCAGCCTGGAGTCAAAAGGACCTAGGTTCAAATCCAACCTCAGATACTTAATAATTACTTAACTGTGTGACTTTGGGCAAGTCACTTAACCCCATTGCCTTACCAAAAAAAACCCAAAACAAAAAGAAAATAAGTGTAGACAATATAAAGTACTTGGAAGCATACCTGCTAAGACACATCCAGGAAATACATAAACCCAATTACAAACCACTTTTCTTTTTTCTTTACTTTTTTGTGGGGGAAGGGGTACTGTGTTTTTTTTTAGTCTGTTTTCAATGGAGAAATACATCATCTGTTTATAAAATAGCTTTTGAATAATAAAAAGAGTACAGATAATATTCTTTAAAAGCAAACTTTAATCATAAGATATTACATATATCATGCAAAAACAGTAATCTGATTTCAAGATTATGAAAATTAGAATTTTAAAAAGATCACAGAAAATTCAAGTTTACTGCTTACAAAAACTTTGATGCAATTAATATGAAATGTTTAATAAACTGAATTCTATTTTCCTCAACGTGTAGACAAAATTACCAAACTAAATTTGTGCCTGACAATTTTGATCTGAACTTCATAGCTACACAAAATACATCAACATCTCGAACACTTCAACTGTATATTTTCTTCATGGGTGGTAGAAATGAAGGGCAAGATGGCTGCACAAGACAGAAGATAAGGAAAATAGAAATATAGTACATGAGATATCTTAAAGAAATGGTGAAAAGAAAGCCTCAATTACTGTTAGCTAAGGGGGAAAAGAAGCTGTAATCCAACTTTATAAAATTAATTTAAAAGGACGGTAGAAGAAAGTAAGTAATTGCAGTTTAACATGAAAAAATGCATGTAATAATATGAAACACTATGGAAAATTCATAAAACATGCAAATCAGACAATATGGCAAGGTTTTTGTGGGTTTTGCTTCCCCCTCCCTCCTCCAAATTAAGAATAACTAAATTTAAATTTACTATCTACATCTAGTATCCATTATTTTCTAGATACCAGTATTATGTTTCCATCAAGAAGGGTTTTAAAATTCCTTTTAAAGAAAGGAGCTCCTAAATTTTTTGATAGGACTAAAGAATAAAACAAAAAGGAGTAAAGAGAGCTGAACAGATGTCATGTGCTTGCTAGAAATGAGTTTTTAAAGTGTACTTTTTTTCTATCTAAAACTTATTAACAACTTTTTGTAACAAAAAATAGTTTTTTAATTTTGGAAGAAAATAACTTTGACTTTATGTTAAAAGTTTGAAATGTTTTACTTGGCTGCAGCAGGAAATCTATGGAGTATACATACAAAACTTGTTATACTAGTTAACAAATGACCATTTGAAGTGATGTTATGTTTTACAGACAACACTTAGTCACCCCAAAGTTTAAAGCAGATGCTTTGTGCCATGTGGCCACAGGGTGGTTTGTAAACATTGCCATTGATTTTTGATGAAATTATTCTTATTGTGTGCATACAAACTGAAAAAAGGAAAAAGAACTGTTTTTGAGGAGAAAAGTTTGAAGGCAAGGGAGAAGAATGGAGATTTGTTAGCTCAAAAGAAAAAGAATTTGCTTGTTTGATCACTGATTTTGTATGCATTATAAAACTTTATAAATAAAACAAATATACTATTTCTTGATCATGTCTCATTCAAAACCATTTCCAATTGTTTTTCTTTTTTATCACAAACCCCAAGATTTTCCATTCCATTTTTAAGGCTTATGGCTACTTCAATGGGACTGAATGAGATGTACTCTTATCATTTGTCTGAAGTACAATAATATATTCACTATCCAGTGCTATCCAATTTAAAGTCTATAATGAAGAATTTCATGGGGAAAAATGCATCAAGATCAAGATACAAAATTAGTTCTGCTTTATAAAAAGTTAAAAGGGAATCTTCAATATAAGGCATTCTTAGGTCAGTTACAAAACACTTCATATAATTAAGTCAAATCTAAATAACTGAAGAAATTTTAATTACTTATGGCTAGTCCAAGGCAATATAACAAAAATTATAATTGTACCTAAATTAATTTACTTATTTAGTGCCATACCAATTAAATTACCAAGAATTATATAGCTAGAAATAACAAAATTCATCTAAAAAATCAAGTATATCAAGGGAGTCAATGAAAATAAATGTTAAAGAAGGTGACTTAGTAGTTTAGTGGTTTTTCAGTTGTGTCCAATTTTCTGTGACCTCATTTGGGGTTTTCTTCTGGAGTGGTTTGTCATTTTCTTCTCCAACTTGTTTTACAGATGAGGAAACTGAGGCAATCTAGGTTAAAAGACTTGTCCATAGGTACAGAGATATTAAGTTTCTGTGACTGTCTTTGAACTCAGGAAGATGAGTTTTTAAGACTCCAGGCCTGGAACTCTAGCTACTATTCCACCTAGCTGGTTTAGCAATATCAGATTTCAAACTGTCATGAAAAAAATCTTGGGGCGGCTAGGTGGCGCAGTGGATAGAGCACCAGCCCTAGAGTCAGGAGTACCTGAGTTCAAATCTGACCTCAGACACTTAGTAATTACCTAGCTGTGTGGCCTTGGGCAAGCCATGTAACCCTATTGCCCTGCAAAGAACCTAAAAAAAATCTTGATTTTTGTCATGAAAATATCTTATACTTATAGAGTGGTAGATCAGTGGACTATATTAGGTACATAATACATAGTAGCAAATGATCATAATAATCTAGTGTTTAATAAAAAAATAAAATTCAAGCTTTTTGGACAAGAATGCCTTATTTAATGAAAATTGCTAGAAAAAACTGAAAAGCAGTTTGGTAGAAACTAGGCCCAGACCAACATCTCATACTGCATAATATGATAAAGTCAAAATGGGTACAAGATTTATGCATAAAGATGATATCATAAGCAAACTAGAGAAACAAGGAAAATTTTCCCTATCAAATCTGTGGAAGAGTTATGACTAAAAAAGATAAAAAAGATCAAGGGAATTAAAATAGAAACATTGTATTACATTAAATTTAAAAAAAGATTTTATACAAAAATAATATAGCCAATAGTAAAAGGAAAGCAGGAAAATGAGGGGAAAATTATAGGAAATTTCTCTGATAAAAATCTAATTTCTCAAAATAACTGTGTCAAATTTATTAGACTGTAAGTCATTCTTCAATTGATGAAATACATACATACATATATATATATATATATATATATATATATATATATATATATGAAGTTTTGGGGAGAAATCAAAGTTTTCTACAGTTCAAAAAATTGCTCTAAATCACTATTGATTAGAAAAATACAAATTAAAACAACTCTGAGGTTTCATCATGCCTATCAGATTGATTAATATGATAGAAAAAGAAAATGACAGGGGCTGCTAGGTGGCATAGTGGATAGAGCACTGGCCCTGGAGTCAGGAGTACCTGAGTTCAGATCCGGCCTCAGACACTTAATAATTACCTAGCTGTGTGGCCTTTGGCAAGCCACTTAACCCCATTTGCCTTGCAAAAAATCCTAACCAAGCAATGCCACTGCTTAGTTTGTATCCCCCCCCCAAAAAAAAGATCAAATAAAAAGAAAAAGGGGCTAAAATATTTATAGCAGCTGTTTTTGTGGTCACAAAGAATTGGAAATTGAGGAGATGCCCTTCAATTAGGTAATTTCTCAACAAGTTATAATATATGATTGTGATGAAATATTATTGTGCCATAAGAATTGATAGGCAGGACAGTTTCAGAAAAACCTGGGAAAACTGAAATACAATATAAAGTGATATAAACTGAAATGAACATAACTAGTAAAACATTTTATCTGTGTAGCAACAGTGGTTAATTGTAAATGACTCAAATATTCTGATCAATGCAATGATCCTGGACAATGCAATGGGACCTATATTGAGAAATGCTGTCCACCTCCAGAAAGGAAACTGATGGAGTCTGAGTACATATTGAGGCATAATTTTTTCCTCTTTTTAATTTTTCTTCCTTTCATTTTTTCCAATATGACTAATGTGGAAATATGGTTTACATAATTTCCCATATAGGAACAGCTAAGTGACATAGTGGATATAGCACCAGCCCTGGAGTCAAGAGGAGTTGAGTTCAAATCTAACATCAGACACTTAATAATTAACTAGCTGTGTGACCTTGGGCAAGTCATTGCCTTGCAAAAACTAAAACATAATTTCCCATACCTATTTGGTATCTCCTTTTTTGGTTTCTCAATAGGTGGGGGAGCAGTGGGAGGGAGGGAGAAAATTTGAAACTTGATTTTTTTTAAAAATGGAAATTAAAAATAAATAATAATTTTGAAACATTTTTAAAAGAATATAAAAATAATTTAACTGGTGAAGAAGAGAGTGCCAGGCTAATTAAAGGAGATAAAGAATATGCCAATGAAAGGTATTTCTAATTTTGAGGAAATGTGAACATCTTTATAGGTAGAGGGGAAAGAATCAATTGAGAGGAAGAAAATTAAGGGGAAAAAAGATGCATAGGATTTGATAATAGAGCAAAGTCATGGAGAAGATAGGGAAAGGTAGGATAAGGGCTACAAAGGAGAGATTAGCCTTGGCAAAAAGTAGAGTCACATCCTCTGGGACTAGAGAGAAAGAAGAGATGAGTAAAATAGAGGTTTTAAAACAGAGATGAAGCTCTATACTTAAAGCAAAGGAGCTTAGGTCAATGACCTTAATCATCTGAAATGTAGTTGGGAGTCTGAGGAAAGAAGATTTAGAAGAACAGAGAACAAATAAAAGAGTCAACAAAAGAAGAATAAAAAGAATGTTAAGCAGCATCAAAAATCTAGTGGGAATAAGATGACATAATTTTGTGAAGGCCCTAGTCAGTGTGATTTCTTTAGCAGTACTCCTTTGTTTGACTGAAGGTGTGAAAAGGTCCAACAAAATTAATAAGAAAGGTACAGTAGAAAGACAAGAAGCTATGTAATTCAAAAATGGAGAAGAGATCATCCTTGATCTGGCAAGATTGAGAGGTCAGTTATTTTTTTAAATAAAATTCTGTAATAGTAATATAGTAATGTTTACCTAGTGCTATAAAAGTCAAATGAGATAAAGTGGGTGAAAACTACTTGTAAACTAAATATTGGAGTGGAACAAGTACTAGATATTAATTCAGTGGAGATGGTTTCACATAATGTTTGTACCACTTATCACCAATGTTGACTCAGGAAAATCATTTAACTCTCTGAGTCTTAGATTTCTCATCCATAAAATGAATATAAAAGCTTTCAAAACCTATTTTGGACCATTTATATCAAGATCAAGAGATGGACAATTATGTGCTACATTGCCACTATGCTCCAAGTCCATTGGATCAATTCCTATGGAAGCTTTGTAGGAAGATTAGAATGAGAGTTGAAATAGAAGAGAAGGTATAGGTGGAATGTGATCTGAACCATTGGAAGCTTATTCATATTGATGAAATTATGGAATTATTGAAGTACTGAATTAATACCTACCCCAGTGTTGTAAGGCAATATTCTATAAATAGTAGTTTACTATATAAATATGGATTTTTATTACTAGTAGTGTTTTTTAAGAAGATAAAGTTGAGGGTAACTCACAGACCCCAAACCCATTTGTCTATTAGGGGAATGTCTACTCCAACCACGTGAAGACTTTTCCAAGTGGAACGGGAGGATGAGAACAATTTATTTCCATGGTAAAGAAGGCAGCTAAAACAGGTGCTGTGAAGCACTTAGAACTTGGACAGATATTGAAGGTACCAAGTCATCCACTGTATCCTAGACCACTGCCAGATAATTTTAATTTGATTTTTGTCTGGCCACTGGAGTTTGATTACTATGGAAGAGAAAGTGAGTTATGTGAAAGAAAACAAAAAGATAGATGAAAAGATAGATTGATATTATCTAATAACTATGTAGGCATTTATTGGAGCAAATAGAAATGGAGAAGTAGATAGTTCCTGACATCTCCAAATCACCTTCACTTCAAATAATTCTTTTAGTCCTCAGGGAAGAATTGATGGAATTTACAAGATTTATTTTTCTAACATGTGAATCCTTGAGGATAATTAGGTTTTGTGGTGTTGGCAATTATCATGTGGCAGAGGGCACTGGTGAATAGAAGAGTGTGTGAACATTCTGAAGCATTAACATCTGGGAATGTAGAAATGTTTTCATCATCCAGGATCTTTCTACTGATTCACTTAAAAAGGGATTATGAAAATATTGGTTATTTTCTACTATTCCTTCCCCACTAACAATACCATCATCTCTATAGGATATATAAAGCATGACAAAAGACTAGAAAAGGAGAGAATCTCATTTAAAGTATTTTGTTATAGATTCTATCTAGTAATAGATTCCATATTGATAGAATAACACACACACACACACACACACACACACACACACACACAGACACTTTAAGAACATATTTCAGGGTCATTCTGAGATGACCAAGTAGGTCAGAAATTCCCAGACTCCCCATATTACCTCCACAAACAGACAGAAAATTACTGCAAAATTAATATAGAGTAGCAAAAATAAAAGGGGTAAGGTAGTTGTTCTCCTGGGTGGCTAGGTGGTGCAGTGGATAAAGCACTGGCCCTGGAGTCAGGAGTACCTGGGTTCAAATCTGGTCTCAGACACTTAATAATTACCTAGCTATGTAGCCTTGGGCAAGCCACTTAACCCCATTTGCCTTGAAAAAAAAAAACTAAAAAAAAAAAAGGTAGTTGTCCTCCTAAGACAACTTTAAAGGACTTAAAAAAGACAGGACCTTCAGGGCCTGAGGTTTGGCTTGAGAAAAGTGTAGATAGTTCCAGGTTAACTCCACTGAATTAACAAACAGCAAACACTAGTCCCTGAAAGTGGCTCCAAAGGGAAGTAGATAAGACCTCAAGAAATTTCATCTCACTCATGGTTTCAACGATTGTCACCTCACCAACTTTTATCTCACCAATTTTTGTCTAAGGTACAGCAGATGACCAAGTGGAGAAGGATGCGAGATCTCTGCTGTTTCTGGAAGTTAGGTCTAGAGATGCTGACAAGATTTGATCCCAGTGTGGAGAGAAAGCATTCCAATGTGAGAACAGGTAATGAAAAAGGATTTGGGTTAGGAGATGGAGCAAAGTATGCAAGGAGAAGAAAAAAAGTCATTGCCACAAAGAGATATTTTATAGTAATGAGTAAGGAATGAAATTTCCCTATGGAGGTGGTGTTTTGATTTATTTTGTTTTGTTTTCACAGATAAGGAAACAGAAAAGGGAACCTGGCTAGATTAAAGAGAGGAAAGAAGGAATGTTACAGAAAGGAAATGTAGGGAAAATAAGGGAAATAGTAATATCAACTTATAATTAACCTCACATAATACCCCCATGAATACATTTGCATCAGATTACAGACATACAAACATAACATGTAGAGTTTGCAGGGTGATAGTCATTTCAAAGGGGAGGGGGGGGGGGGAGACATCCAGGCTGAAGTCAATTTAGTCTAATGCTATCCTGGCTTCCACAGGCAGAACTCAAAATTCAATAAATCTAGGAGCTCTTTAGGGGTGAATTAATTAAACAGTTGACCAATTATAGCAAGCAAAGGATGTTATAAGTATTCAAATGGCAGAAAAAGTTTCCCTATTCCTATACTAGGGAATAAAAGATATCCATTGAATTAACTAGACAGTTCACTCATTAATTTTATCAAATGCTTTTGATACTTCAAAATTATTCATTACAATTCCTTTAATATCTTTGTAGGCACTTTGCTGAATTGCGGTCAAAACAAATTCATCATCCTTAGTCTACATTCCAGTGCTACCTTCTCCATCCTCTGGGTTGGCCCTGGAATGACAGATACACTATGTCTCTATGCCCATATTCAGATGGTGTAACTAGACTGGTGGAACTTATACTAGCTTGAAATTCATTGACAGAATCATTGAGAATGCAGAGTCCCTTTTATATAAAGAGATTTTGAGAGAGGAAATTGATAAAGACTCCTAAATTAAAAAGAGTTAGGCCAACATTATAGAGGCAACCTACCATTTGGTTCCTTTACCACCTAAGACAGCCCACACTTGTGATCAAAAGGCTGAGTAAATTTTATAGATGAGGAAACTGAGACACAGGAAAATTAAAAGACATGTTCAGCTATTATCTTAGGGGGCAATTATCTTAGGGACAATTAGATGACTAGAGTGCTGGCTTTAGAGTCAGATAGACTCATCTTCCTGAATTAAAATCTGACCTCAGAAGCCTATCAGCTGTTTAACTCTGGGCAAGTCACTTAATCCTGTTTGCCTCTGTTTCCTTATCTGTAAAATGAGTGGCAAATCATTGCATCTTCGCTAAAAACAAACCAAAAAATGAGTTCATAAAGATTCTGACATGACTAAACAATAACAATTATCCTAATCTCTCTATAAATCAGCTCCCTCATCTGTAGAATGAAAAGGTTATACTTGATTATCTGGAAATTCTCTTCCATTTCTAAATCTGTAGTGTTGCTCTAGCCTGGATTCCCGCATTCACATTCTTTGTAAATGTAAGCTTAATTAAATTAAACTTTCAAACAATTTAAGGAGGAACAAGTGCAATGAAAAAATAGCCACTGCAATGAAGTCATTTGCAAAGACTAGAAGGAATCCTAACTGAGCATGTACCTGTTTTCTTGCCTTGTGCAGACTCCTTCCCCAGGAATCTTATAGGATTAGTGACCTGACATTCTGGAAGGGTGTGGGAGGATTGGAGATTGCCATGAATGGTACTTGAAATATTAACTGAAGTACAAACAGCACAGCATGTCCATACTTGCATACCCTATGTGGGTGAAGGTAGTCTGCACCACTAGCTTCTTCTCAAGGATGCATGTGCTCCTCAGGACTCAATCTTCCAATTTTTGTTTAGACTCAAGACTTCTAAAGACCTGTCCCAAGGAATAAGAGAAATGCCCACATATCTCTTTGTCTTTAAAAAATAAGAGGCAAGTCATTTGCAAAATCAATACAGCCCCCTTTTCACTTACTAACCTCCTCTTACTCAAATAGTCTTCTCCCAAGATCAAGACCAAAGAAACTCAAACCAAGTTCTAACAAGGTTTGAAACTTCATATGTAGCATTATATGACTTGGTGCCACTCAAACTAGGGTGGATATTTTGGCAAAGTTACAAACTTCAGCATGTAAGCAAAATCTTCAAAGAAAACATGTGTGAGCAGGAATCGCTGGGATTGGGCAACCTAAGAAGAACGTAGCCCATGGCTGAACAGCTTTGTTATGTAAAGGGCTATAGAGAGCTGCCCCAAAATATTTCAGTTCACAGAAATGAACAATAAAATCTCAAAGTCCTTGGCAAAATTCCTGCAGAAAATGTTTGTTTAGTTCCTACTATTTAATCAATACCTGTGTATATGGTTTAAACACCAAGAAGAAAATTTAGGATACCTGCCTTTAAGTAGGTTAGAGTCTATTAAAAATATAAGACTCACAAAAATGAAAGAATTGGAAAAGAATTGCTAAATCATATTGTTCAAGCAAAGTACAACAGGAGTACAGAAAAGGCAAAAATTGTCAGGTACCAGAATAATGTAAGAGGGATTCCGAGAAAAGATAAAGTTCAAGCTTGATCTCAAAATGTTTAACCAGGTTGAAATTAGGAGGAAGTCAATTCCAGGTCAGGATTAACAGGATAAATCAAGGCAGAAGGATAATAATAAGCACATTATATAGTGGGAAAATTAAGGACACTAACTTGATGAAAGGATAGAATAAAGGACATAGTCAAACCTTGGAAGGCAAATTCATTAATAAATATCAATCTATATAAGGTCTCAGTAAACCAAGTGCTGCATATTCAGATGGATTACAATGACAATTAAGATTCGCAGTTAGGAATTTTATTTGAACCTCAAAACCTCCCAAGAGGAATAGCCTTTAGGAATGTGAAAAGAGTTCTATTTCTTTAATGAAACATGGAACTTTTTCTTACTGTTGACATCTTTGCAGAATTGTGATAAGTTCTGAAACAGTTAAACTAGAGTTCATTAACTTGGTTTTTAAAAGTATTTTGATATCTGTATTTCAATCACATTCTTTGTAAATGTAAGCTTAATTAATTTAACTGGATCATTTCTAGATCTATATATTTTACTTTATAGATTAAAAACATTATTCTGATAAGGGCTGAGTTTCACCAGACTGCCAGAGAGGTCCATTAATCTACAGCAAAAAAAAAAAAAAAATACCAAGAACCTCTACTGTAGAAGGATTCCAAAGAATAGTGAGGGGTTGGTATGAAATGACACAGCTCTGAACCTCTGTTCATACTTCGAAGAGAACTGGATAAGTAGAGCCAGAGCCTGGTTTACCTACCTCAAGTTAAACCATCCTTTTCTGAGACCATCATTTTCAACACCAGAATGAGTATTTTCATTTTAATGAGTTTTCACATGGAAATGAGAACAGTTAAGAACAAATTAGTCAAAAATAATTCAACCATGCCTTTCAAACACTTTCTTTCATGGACAATTCTAGTTGGAAAAATGGATAGAGCATGAAGTCAGGAAGAAATCCATCCTCAAACCCATAGACAAATCTCTGTCTGCCTCACTTTCCTCATCTGTAAAATGAGGTAAGAAAGCACCTGCCTCTTAAAGTTGTTATAAAGATAAAATGAAATATCTGAAAACCTTTAATTTCTCTATAAAAGCTAGCTATTATTCTATGCCCAGAGTGCAAAAATCGATCTTCCTAAGAACCATGTTACTCAGTAAATCAACCATAAATGCTCCTACTGTATATCAGATTCTGTGCTAAGTTCTAGGAATATAAAGAGTTAAAAGATAGTTCCTGCCTTCAAGGAACTTGCAACCTAATAGAGGAGATAAAATACAAATAAATATATACAAAGCAAGCTGTATACAGAATAAATAAATAATTAACAGAGGAAAGGCATTCGGAGATCTGGGGAAGGCTTCATACATAAGGTAATATTTTAATTGGAACTTAAAAGAACCCAGCAAGGTAAGTAGTCAGAGTGAAGGAGGAAGTGTTTTAGTCAAGGGTGACAGCCAGAGAAAATTTCAGGAGCAGAAAGAGATCTTGTTTGTGAAGCAACCAAGAAGTCTGTGTCCTGGGACCAAAGCATATATGTTTGGGCAATCAGTTGTAAAAAAGACTGGAAAGGTAGGAAAGTACCTAAGTTGTGAAGAATTTTGAATGACAGAGTATTTTGTATTTGATTCTGGAAAGGAAAGAAAGCCTTTTGAGTTTATTGAGTAGAACCTATACTTTAGGAAAAAATCACTTCACTGACTATTATAGAAAGGATTATATTATATATATATATATAATATTATATTATATTATATATTATATAATATATTATATTATATATTATTATAAAAAGAATATTGCAGGCCATTGCAATAATCCAGATGTGAAGTGATGAGAATCTTCACTAAGCTACAATTTATTTTTAAATTTGTTTTTATCAAAAATCCATGAATAAAATAGTAGTGCATATCAAGAAAACACAAACTAGCTTGGGATTTCCAGGCCAAAGGAAGTCAGCTAAAAATTTGATAGAATTGTATCTTAGAAATCACCTGAACCCTTTCTTATGGCTTTTTCATATTCCTCTTGTATTTTACTTGAGTCAGTTCTTTATCATGATAATGCTTGCAAACTGACTCAGCAATTACAGTCCGAAGTCTGGGCACTTGGAGAATTGGCTGATAAAGAAAGTAGAAAGAGTTGCACAATCTGTGGCTGTGATGTGACCTTTATAATTACTCTTTTATTAAACTTCATTATCATTGCCCAAGCTGATTTGAGCTATGTCCTGGGATCTGGAAGTAGAGATCTGTAGACCCACTGCCTTTGATATAGTTAGTTATTAGGACTGGTGGGGAAGGCACAAGTGGCCACTTGTACCTGCATATTTGCACCCACAGATTTGTAGGCACAAAAGATGCCCTTTTGGTCCTTTTTGATGTTGCATCTGTGTCATTATGGGTTTGAGTTTCTGGTTTCCCATGCTTCTGATAGTGATAGAGAGGCTTTGAAACCCAACTATGATTTCACACTCTAGAATAATTCCTCTAGGACAGCTTGCTGTCCTTAGGTAAAGGAAAGTCAATCTTTGAAAGAAGATGATCAACCTACATAAAAATTTTGAAGCAGATGAAATTTAGCTTCTGGTGCTTAGTCTCCCAGTTTTATGCTTTTCCTCACTCTAACCTTACCCCACCTATTAGAACCTTAAATTTTTACTCCCCTCAGAACATTTATTGGGGGGAAGGAAAAATTCAGAGGACAGGTGCCCAAGTATTGTAATCACATATAGGACAAACTATTCTGGAGAGAGAGAGTCAGGATCTAACATGATCTTGACAAATTATAATTTTTAATTGAATCTGATAATATGAAATTCAAAGGGACAAATGTAAAATTTTATACTTGAGTTCCCAAAAGTCAACTAAACAATTATAAGACTGGAGAGGCATAGTTAACAGTTTGTCTGAAAAGGATGGGTACATGATGAATGGCAATAATGAGTCAACAGTATGATGTGGCCACAGAAAAATTAACATGATCTTGGACTACCTTAAAGGGGGCATAGATTCCACACAAAAGGGAATGATGGTGTGACTATACTCCTCCCTAGTCAGACTATGTCTGAAAATACTGTATTCTAATATGAGTACTCTGTTTTGGAAAGATACTGAAAAGTCAGAGAATTGATATGAGATAAATCAGGCTGAAGAAAAACTCTGAATTCATGCTATATAAGAATGATGCACAAAAGAGATTACTAACAGTGGAAGAGCCCAAATAAGAACAATTGAGTTATAGGGGTTTAGAAGAGGGAGAGATCATAGCATCATGTTCAGTGAGATACATTTGAATTGGGCTTCAAATGATGAGAATAATTTGGCTGGGAAGTGTGTAGGAGGTAAGTAAGAAGGTGGAATTCTTAAGGAAAGGAAATTTTTCTGTAAGTCAAGAAGTCAAGAAAAGGCAGAATAAAAATGTGTGGAGAATGGAGAAGGGAAGGTAGAGCCAAGATAGCAGAATAGTGGTAGCACCCCAACATTTCCCTCCAAACAATTTTAAAATAACACCTCAAATCAAATTTTGGAGTAACAAGATCAACAAAAAGTTCAAACTGAGACATTTTTTCCAGTCTAAGACAGTTCAGAAGGTCAGCAAGGGAGGTCAGTAACACCAGGATGGATCATACTTGGTGGCAGTACCAACAGTTGGCACTGGAAACAACTGTTACAATGATATCAACAGCTTTAGGAATTCTCATCCAAAAGACAGTAAGGGAATTTGACAAGTGGAAATATATGAAGAGGAACCTTTTGCTAGGACTGGTTACAACTGATACTGACTGGCAATTCTATTGACCACATGCCATTCTGGGTTGCAGTTTCAGGGCAAAGAGGAATGTTTGTGGTAGATCACAAGGGAGCAAGGGCCCTGGTCACAGTTTCAAGACAGAGAGAAACAATGGTATTAATAGTGGCAGAAAAAATAGAGACATTTCCTGGGTAAAAGTCCATTGAACAGATCAAGAAAGAAGTGACCACACATTCCCCAAGATCACACTATATTGAAAGCTCTGAAGACTCCTCACCCCAAGGTGAGCAGAGCTCAACTTTAATATAAAGTTGAAAGTCAAGAAATAGACTGGAAAATGAACAAACAACAAACAAAAGTTACTATCAGACCAGGGAAAATCAAACCACAAATACAAATGAAGTCAACAATGTGAAAACAACTACAAATAAAACCTCAAAGGAAATTGGACACAAACCTAGAAAGAATTCCTGGGCACATAAAAGAAAGTCATAAAAGTGGTAAATGAAAAATTGAAAAAAGAAATGAGGAGGCAAGAAATCATGAAAATAGAATTAGAAACTTGATAAATGAGGCACAAGAAAATACCAAAGGAAATAACATTTTTAAAAATAGAATTGGCCTAATAGGAAACAAGGTACAAAAATTCACTGAAGGAAAGAACTCTATAAAAGGCAGAATTGGTCAAATGGAAAAAGACAAAAGCTTACCGAAGAAAATCATTCCTTATAAATTATAATTGAGCAAGGGAAAGTTCATGATTGCATGAGACATCAAGAAACAATGAAATTAAAGTAAAAAGAATGAAAAAAAAGATGAAAATACAACATAATTCATTGGAAAAATGACTGACATGGAAAATAGATCAATGAGAAATAATTTGAGGGACGGCTAGGTGGTGCAGTGGATAAAGCACCAGCCCTGGAGTCAGGAGTACCGAAGTTCAAATTCAGCCTCAGACACTTAATAATTACCTAGCTGTGTGGCCTTGGGCAAGACAATTAACCCCATTGCCATGTGCGAAAGAAAGAAAGGAAAGAAAGAAAGGAAAGAAAGAAAGAAAGAAAGAAAGAAAGAAAGAAAGAAAGAAAGAAAGAAAGAAAGAAAGAAAGAAAGAAAGAAAGAAAGAAAGAAAGAAAAGAAATAATTTGAGAACTACCTGAAACTTTTGAACTACCTAACAGCCATGATGTAAAAAAAATCCCCAAATCCACAAAACCTGGATATCATATTTCAAGAACTCAAAAGGAAAACTGGCCTACTAATTTAGATTCAGGAGATAAAATAGAAATTGAAAGAGTCCAACAATCACCTCCTGAAAGAACCCAAAATGAAAACTTCCAGTAATATTACACCTACTAATATTACCCAGAGTTCCCAGGTCAAAAAGAAAATATTGCAATTAAAAGAAACAATTCAAGTATATGGAGCCAGAGTCAAGATCACAAAATATTTAGTAGCTTCCACATAAAAGGAGCAGGGAGATTGGAATGAAATATTTCAGAAGGCAAAGGAGCTAGGATTATAGTATAATCTTTTTGGAAGGAAATGGATATATAATGAAATAGAGGAGTTTCAAGCATTCCCATTAGAAAGACCAGAAATGAATAGAAAATTTGACATTCAAACAGAAGACCCAAGAGAAATATAAAAAAGGCAAACATGAGAAAGAAATAATAAATAGTAAAGTTAAACTGTTTACATTACAATTTGGGAAGATAGTATAAGTAACTTCTAGAAATTTATCTTTTTATTAAGGTTCTTAGAATAAGTCTATATAGGGGGCAGCTAGGTGATGTAGTGGATAGAACACCAGCTCTGGAGTAAGGAGGACCTGAATTCAAGTCTGACCTCAGACACTTAACAATTGCCTAGCTGTGTGACCTTGGGCAAGCCACTTAACACCATTGTCTTAAATAAATTTTTAAAAAGGCATGAGAATGCCAATTGTATGGGGAAGATCTCAAAAAAATGAAAAGGTAAGAAAGACACAGGGAGAAGGGAGAAAGGTAGAAACTATCTCAAATTAAAGAAATGTACAAGGAAGAGTTTTTATAATGGAGGGTAAAATGGGGTCCAGAAAGGCAATGTTTGAACCTCAAACTCTTTTTGGAATTGATTTGAAGAGAAACGACTATATATCTATATCTATATCATCTATATCTATATCTATATCTAATCTATATCATCTATATCTAATCTCTATCTCTATATCTATCTCTCACTATCTCTATCTCTATCTATATAGAGATAAAGAGAAAAAGAGAGATCTATCTATATATGTATATATAGACATATATATATAATATATATTTATATACAGTTAGATATAGAAATCTATTTAATCCAAAAGGGAAATAGTATGGGATGGGATGAGAAAAAAGGGTGTGGGAGATTATAAAAGGGAAGGTAGTTAAGGGAGGAAGTGATCAAAAGCAAAACATTTTTGAGGTTTTGTGGTTCAATCATTTTCAGTTGTGTTCAACTCTTCATTACCCCTTTTGGAGTTTTCTTGGCAGAAAAACCAGCATGCTTTGTCATGTCCTTCTCCAGTTCATTTCACAGATGAAGAAAAACTAAGGTACTTGTTAACTGATTTGCCCAGTTTCACACAAATAAGTGTCTGTGGTCCTATGAACTCAGAAAATGAGTCTTCCTAACTCTAGGTCTGGCAATCTATCCACTCTGTCATCTAGATGCCCAATTTTTGAGAAGAGATAGAGAGAGAGAGAGAGAGAGAGAGAGAGAGAGAGAGAGAGAGAGAGAGAAGTGCAAATTAAAACAACTCTGACGTACTACCTCAGACTTAATGACAAATGCTGGAGTAGTGAACTGGTCCAACTATTCTGGAGAACATTTTGGAACTATGCCCAAAGGGCATAACCCAGCAATAACACTATTATGTCTATATCCTATAGAAATGAAAGAAAAAGTTAATTGACCTGTATGTACCATAAATATAAATAGTGACTCTTCTATAAATGGTGACAAAAATTGGAGAATGAGAGAATGTCATCAAATGACAATAGCTAAATACACTGTGGCATGTGATTGTGATAGAATAGCATTAGGTTATAAGAAATGATGAGGAGGGATAATTGCAGAAAAACATAGACCAAATGAAGTTATGCAAAGTGTCTTGAGCTGAACTAGATCACTTATACAATAATAGCAATATAGTCAAAATCAACTATGAAAGACTTAACTACTTTAATCATTACAATGATTCAAGATAATTCTAAAGGACTCAAAATAAAAATGCTGTCAGCTTCCAGATAGAGAGAACTGATTAACTTTCATTGCAAATTGAAGCATAATTTTCTCACTTCTTATTTTTCTTACTTTTTTGTAATATGGCTAATATAGAACTGATTGGCATGGTTTCACATATATATACACATTGAATTATACTATATTATATTGTATTACATTGTATTATATTATATTGCATTATATTATGTCATATATTATATCACATTATAGTGCTATTTATATTATGTTATAATATATGATATTACATATATATTTATCTCAATCGTGGGGAGGACTAGAAGGGAGAGAAATTTAGAACTTAAATTTTTGAAAGGTTAGAATGAATGTTTTTGAAAAGAAAGAAAAAATTTTAAGTAATATAATTGGTAAGATAGTGAAGATGCCACTTGGACTAGAATGATAAACTATATGCAGAAGAGTCATGGGAGAGATTTGGTTGGAAAGGTCATAGTTGATAGAGGGGCTTTAAATATCAAGAATAAATGTTCAGGGTTTATCTAGCTGGAAATGAAATGAGAGTAAATGTGTCAATGTTGGTGTTTTTGAAAGTTTACTTAAAGAGACATAGGTTGGATTAGAAAAGGGCAGAAAGACCAGTTAAGAGGTCATTGTAATAATCTAGTTATGGTGTATTGGGGGTCTGAACTAATGTGATTATTTCTGAAATGAAAAGGAAATGATTGATGTGAGGGATATAGTAAAGGAAGAATGAATGATTGTTTGCATTGAAAGGATGAGTAGGTATCTATGTGGCAGAGTAGATATAGCACTGGCCTTGGAGTCAGGAGGACAGGAGTTTGAATCCAGCCTCAGACACTAGCTTGACACTAATTAGCTGCATGACCTTGGGCAAGTCATTTAACCCTAATTGCCCCACATCCAGGGTTATCTCTAGCCATCCTGATTCATATCTGGCCCCTGGACCCAGATGACTCTGAAGGAAAAAGTGAGGCTAGTAACTTAGCACAGAACCCCTTCACTCAATTCCAATTCATAGCATCACCTCCCTGATGTTATGGTCTTCTTTGAGAATGAAGGACAATATTATTAGAAGAGATGATTCAGAATGAAGAGTCAGAGCAAACTTGAAGTTGTGACCTTATCTCTTCTCTCCATTGTTTCCTCTTTCTTCCTTGAGAAATTTGTTATAATCCTTTCCTCAGAGAAAATTAGATCCTTTCCAACACCTCTCCTTCCCCACCCTTCTATCTCCACCCTTATTATTTGGTTTGGTCTCCTTCCCTCCAACCTCCTTTTCAGCTCTCAACAATTTTGTCTCACCTGGTAACCTCCCTTACTCCCTAGAATATGCCACTACCTGTCCTTGCCTTGCAAGTTATCTCTGAATCTCCTCTGCTATCTTCTGGTTTTCTTTTCCAAGAAAACCATTGAATTCATATGTGGTCTTAGAATAATATTTATACATGGTTTATTAAAAACAAATATAGAACAAACATCATATCTACCTAAATATTCCACCACCACCCTTCACTACTACAGTAAGTACCTGCTGAGGGAACTGTGCCAGTATGTATAGAATTCCCCACTCTCAGTTTCTCTACCAAGTTAATAAGAGGCAGCATGATGTCTTTCCTTTTTGAAGAGGATGAAGGAACAAAACTAGGAGCCCAAGAATTTGAGGTGGTTTCAAAAGGTGGCAATACATCAAGACATACCAAAAAAGGAGGAAAGGTAAATCAGCCTGGGTGTTGAAAAAATCTAATACACAGTCAGCAATTTACTTGAGGAAGGAGAGAGAGAGAGAGAGAGAGAGAGAGAGAGAGATGGACAGAGACAGAGTCAGAGATAGAGTCAGAGATAGGGTCAGAGACAGAAAGATATTGAACTAAAGAAATCTTCTCCCTCCATGTCAGATTCTCCTTTGAGTTTATGCCACCATTTCACTAACCATGATTAAGGAGTAATTGGAATCCTAATAAGGTTCAAATAGTGAGTTTGTTGCCAAGGAAAGTGGTTAGAGGGATAGATCTGGGCTCCTGACAACAGAGAAATAATCAATGAAAGTGGCCAAAGAAGAAGCAGAACCCACATATCAAATTCTCCACTGAATGGTTAGGAACTTTGCAGGAAGCCCTATGTGGAAAAGCAACTGAAGGGAATAGTTTCCAGGAATATCGGGATCTAAATACTTGAACTATGTTTCTGGAAATTCTGAGTGTGATTGTACCTATAGACAATATTATAGGTCTGTCTAGCTTGGGTGGATTTAGAGTGATACATCTACATTATTGTAAGTATGCAATACTTATGTGAATCCTTTGAAACTAACATGCTATGAATGGTATGTACCCCAAAGATGTGTCTGACCCCCAGAATCCCTTTGAACTTCCCCTTTTACCCAAACAGTGACTTGTCTATTCCCACAGTCAGTGGGACATACCCTACTCCCTACTATTCTCTTCTGAGAGGCTGCTGTTCCCCATTTGTATTACCTTGAGCTCTGCTTCCCTGATCATCACCTTTTTCCCCTCCTCAACCAGCCCTGTGGATCTTGTTGCCCCTCCACTGTTGTGTTAAGTGTCAATGCTTCACTCCAAGTGGAGTACCTTAGGATTCTCTCCTTTCTTTCTGGTACCCCATGAAGCAAGTCCAGGAAGTTTTCCTAATATATTGGGCTATCAGAGAATCAGCATCTACTCTACTCTCCTAGTGAGCAGGGTACTATGATTCAGGATGTGGGTACAAGAGCTAAGGGTCTCAAACTCTTTGTTCCACCAAATAGGAACTTCAACTCTCAAGAATTTCCCCATTAGTAGAGAACAAATGGATTTGCTTTCATATACTTTATTGTTTTTCCTTAAATGGGCATGTTTCTAAAATTATATACAATTAACATTTTATAGCCAGACTTTTTGATTGTTTCCATTATGCTATACAAGCATGATTGAACTGAAGTGCAGCTTGTTTTCAGATTCATAGGAGGCAATCCAAGAGTCTAATTGGATAAATGTACATAAATCACTTCACTAAATGACCACCTACAAAAGCACTAAGGCTGGGCTATAGTCAGGGATGTATTATAGCCAGCTCTAACAGGCTTGCATGTTGAATGTTCAGTATGAGCATTCATACCTCAAAGAGGCAATCAGTAAAATTTAGGGCTTAATTTGTTAGGGTTTTTTTGATTGTCTAGACTTAGGAGAGTATTAAAAATTCCTAATCTTCTAAGCACATGTGTCTATGTGTTCGTCCGTGCATACATTCATTCCTTCTCTCCTCCTACTCAGTTCTTAAACATTTCCAGTACACCCCAGTGTGACTCTATAAACATTGAGTAAGTTCACAGGACTGCAGTAGAAGGACCAAGGACTGAAGTCATTACCAGATAGGAGACCTGGAGGCAAGTAATAATAGTAATAATCACAGACATTTATATTGCACTTTAAGGTTTACCAAGTACTTTAGATACATTAACTCATTTGGGTCTCACTATGCCCCTGGGTAAAGGGATAGCCAGCTCTCAGAACCATAGAGAGTTTGGTGGTTTTCCCTACATAAATGCTGATGGTGAATGGGGGACTTTTCTGCTGCAGTGAATGAGATGGCCAGTGCCTGGTACAGTTGAACAAGATCAGGAAAAGGACCAGCAGAATGTCCCCCTACCTCTACAAACACACATATACAAACACAATTTGCTTTCCATATTCAATTTGTGTTATTTGTTTGTTTTTGCATAGGATGAGGTGACTGTGTGACCTGTCCAATTTAGCACAATTAAATATATATGTATATATAATAGTTTAAATTTACATTATGAGTAGATATACAAATATAAGAAGTACTTAACTTTTTAGATCTCTTCAACTACTTTATCATGGACTTTTCAAGGGAAGTAATTATTAAATTATAATTCTGGAATTTACCCCTATTCCACCTCATCACATTATGAGAACCTCCAGTAGGAACAACATACCCAAGTTACTCAGGTCTTCTTCCTTGCCTATAGAAGTTAAAATAATAATAATCTTCATTTCCATAATACTTTGAGGCTTACAAAACACTTTGCTCTCATCAACCTTTTGAAGTAATATGTGATGTCATATTTTTATAGATGAGGAACTGAGGCACAGAGACAGCAAGTGACTTTTGATTCAAATACCAGAACCATATAAGAAGGCAGGTCTCCTAAACCTGAAGTCTAGCACTCTTTCTATAGTAACACATTCCCTGCCCTAGAAAAGTCCAAGCAGAGACTGAATGACTTTTTAAAAACATTAGAGAAGGGATTCCTAGGTGGAGAAGGACATTGAAATAGATGTTTCCAACTGTAAAATCAGAGTATGCTGTGAAGTTCCTCCTTATATACTTGAAAAGCCACTGAGTGCATCATTCACAGCTCAGTGATTATTGAACATAATGTCCTGGTGGTACAGTGAACAGAACATGGGTTTTGGAGTCAGGGCAGGCCTAAGTTTGACTTACTCCTCAGACATTTACTGGCTATGTGACTCAAAGCAAGGTACTTAACCTTAGTCTGTCCAGTTTCCTCATCTATAAAATAGGGTTAATAGTAGTACCTACTTCCCAGGGTTGTTGTGAAAATAAAAGAAAATAACATTTGTAAAATACATTGCAAATCTTAAAATTATATAAATGATGGCTATTATATTATGACATAATTGCATTCTATCCATTAAATAAACTAAGACCAAAATAATAATAATAATTTTTATTTGTTTAAATTTAAGGTAGTATTCTTTATAACTCCCTTAGGAGGTAAGTGTATTTTACTAACAATGCCATAAAAAAACCTTTAAAAACTTTTGGTAATTCAAGTTTTTAAGCTACCTTCAATTAATTCCCTTGTCCAGGAAACACTTCATTCCACAAATATTCCAGACAAAAGAAAAATTATTGCTTATTTTTCCACACATTTTCCTTCTGGTTTAGCAATGCCAATATATTCATTTGAAGTAATTAAGTGCTTTTTCTCTGTGATTAATTTTCACAATGAAGATAACTTTAGAAATTAAGTTATTGTTTAATGAACCACATAATGAAATTAAACAATGCACAGCCTCCAGGGCAAGTTACCACATTAATATGAGCATTTGACACCCTTGTCTAATGATATATAGACAACAAAATAAATTATAAGTTGAGTCACAAGTTAAGAAAGGTTTCTGAGCTGTCATCCAATACTTATTTCTGTCTCTGTATAAAAAAAAAGCTACAAACTTTTCTATTCAAGAGGAATCAGAGTTTTTCCTTTTCAATGATCTCCTGGAGGAATATTCCTCAATATTCTTTGCTCATCTATTTCAGTGTTTAACAGCCCTCACTCTCAAGAAGCTCTTGTGGCTAAATGAAGTCCTTAGTTCGGGCCTCAACCCTTTTTCTTTAGCATGGGAAAGAACAGCTGGTCACAATCATCTACATGATAACCCTTTAGGAACTTAGAGATGGTAATCACATTGCCTCCAACCCTCCTTTTAAAGTTGACTAATTCCTCAGCAGGTGTTGTTTTAGGAAAAGCATAGTTAAAACAAGCCATTTATCTAATCCTTTTGAGTACATGGGTAATTGTGGTTAGTCCTCCTTAAAAAATGTCTCCCACTCATTTTTATCTAAGAAGTTACTTTTTACATCCCAACCTAAAAATGTAAAAAGAGAGATTGCCAAGCCTGAGGGACACAATCAAATGGCATAGATTGGAATTACTGGGAAAAGGCCATATTAAACCACATTTTTCAAGGGAAAGACATCTCTTTATAACAAGATATTATAAAGATGATATCTCAATCATAAAACAATATATTATAATTATAACAATACTTATATAATATATTATAATTGTATATTATAAATATATAATATATTATAATTATATAATATATTATAAATATATACTATATTATATTATAATTATATAATATATTATATTATATTATAATTATATGATATAATTATAAAAATTCTTAGTAGATTTATTGGGAATTAGTTGAAAATTTATGAACAATTCTTTCTATGTGAGTTGGTATCAGTGCCAGATTGTCCTCCTTGGCATATCAGAAGACTTGAGAAGCCAGCTTCTCAAAGATGCATTTGAAACACTATTCCAGCTTCCAACTCCATAGAACCCAAGTTCTGTAGTTGAATTCACTTGGCTAACTGCGTCCCTCACCTATGTTCTCTCTGTCAAAATGTTATTACAGATTGTTGAAAGACCACAGCTTGTTCCCTATCATTTTTTCCAGTCTACCTTTTCCTGTCTTTTCACTGATCTCCCCTCCCTACCATAATGGGATTTTTTTATTGAGCAAAATAGATATATTTCATTTCTGATTCTACCTCATTCAGAAATCAGAAATAGCTTGTTAGCAGTAAAAAGATAAAAAAAAAACCCTACATTTTCTTGAGTAGAGTAAGCAATACCCCTGCAATAGTGTTTATTTTGTTGTCATTTTTCAGTCATGTCTCTATTTCTGTGAACCCATTTGGGGCTTTTTGGGAAAGATACTGTGGTTTGCCTTCTCCAGATCATTTACATATAAAGAAATTGAGACAAACAGCATCAAGTGACTTACCCAGGGTCACACAGTAATTATGTGAGATCAGATTTGAACTCAGGAAGATGAATCTTCTGTGCCCAGGTCAGGCACTCTATCCATGCACCACTAGCTAAGTTTATAGTATAAGTTCATTTATTAATTTCTGCCTCTGCTTCTGTCCAAATTCTCAGAAATTTCAAATCAGTAAGCTTAGTTGGATTGCTTGCTGAGACCTTAGCCTTGAGAAAGGACGATATGCATACTTATATGATCAATAATATTTCCTAATAGACAAGAATATCCTCTTTAAAGGAATTTTTTAATCACATAAAAATAGTCAAAGCTTTTAATACCCAGAAAAAGACAAAGTGAGAGAATATCTACTAGAATCAGAAAAATGGCAGCCACAATAAAAACATCAAATCAAATGTGGGCAGCACTCTGGGGAAACATGTACTCCTAAACATTTTCCTAGTACATTTTGAAGTACACTATCACAATGTGGAATGATTCACTAAACTAATAATTCATTTCAATTTGGTAATTACATTGTTAGGTTATTATTCCCCAAAACACAAAAAAGGTGGAAATGACCTATCTGTTCAAACATTATATTTGCTCTATTAGTAATAACAAAAACAAGACAAAAACCTGAAAAAAAACCTATGTGTCCAACAATTGGAGAATGGCTGAATAAACATCATATTAATATAATGAAATTTTACATTGTCTGGAAAATGATAAATCAAAACAATACTGAGAAATTTAAGACCTCTATAAAGTAAAACGAAGTCAGTAGAAAGAAAATCATATATGTGTTGACTGCAATTATGTAAAAACAAAGGTAACAAAGTCAGGGTATATAACAGAACTTAAAATACATTGAGAAAATAAAATAAAATATTTTATAATGATTTTAAAGGATTGCTAGAATTCATCAGCAATCAAGTAGCAACTATAAGATACCATGAAACCTTATCCATAATTTTCAATTGTTAAAGAAGGGTTGCATAAATGTATTTTCTGGTAACAGACTAAAAGCTGGGAAGGGGAATACTCGAATTTGAATTCTAAAGTGTCAGAGATAAAAAAAATTCTTAGAAATCAGGTCTAGCAAGGTTAAGTGATGGTCAAACATAGAAGGATAAGAATTCAAACTTAAGTCCTTTAACTCAAAAAGGAGTTCTTTCTATAATATTCCTCTGTAGTGATCATCTGCAATTTCTTACTATTCATAAACTGGTAGAGAATATTTTTACTTTTTTTACTTTTCCTTCACATAGTTATTAATGGATAGCCTAAAAATGTGGTACAACTAGGTAGCTCAGTGGTTAAAGTGCCTGGAGTGAGGAAGACTCATGTTGCTGAGTTCAAATCTGACCTTAGACATTTATAAGCTGTGTGACCCTAGGAAAAACACTTATCCCTATTTACCTCGGTTTCCTCAACTGCAAAATGAGCTGGAGAAGGAAATGATAAATCATTCCAGCATTTTTGCCAATAAAACCCTGAATGGTGTCATGAAAAGTCATACACAACTAAAAAATGACTGAACAATAAACCTAGCTATCTGTCTGATTTAAAACTAAAAAAAGAAAAAAGAGATAAGGAAAGAAAGAAGGAAAGAGAGAAGGAGGGAGAAAGATACATAAGAAAAAGAGAATGTTGGGGAAAGGGAAGGAGAGAGAAGAAAAAGAGAAAGGAAGAAAAAAGAGAGAAAGAAAAAAGGGAGAGAAAGAAAAAGAAAAAAGAAAGAAGTAAGTATATATGAGGGTCTTGTTTCATTATCTAAATATTAAAATCCTCCTTGCTTTATGTAGAAATGTCCAAGATAATCTCAGAGTTTTCCACCACCCTCTCCTTTCTCCATGTTATACCTAGATAGCTGCCTCTTTTTCAAAGCCCTAATTACAGCTCTACACATCAGGGAATTTTTGATAGGAGCTCTAGCACTATTCATATTTCATAGTACTTTAAGTTTTATGAAGTCTTCTTTCCATAGTATCCCACAAAGGAAATAGTATAAATATTATCCTCATTTTATAGTTGAGGGAAAAAACTCAGAAAAATCAAGTAAACTAGTAAATATCAGATCTGAGTTTTGAACCCAGACCTCCTGAAACTGGGTTTAACATATTTCTGGCGCTTCACATTTCTGGTGTTTTCTGCAGACCTCTTCTGCCAGACAGAGTTTATGCTGGATAAGAGACCCTGATTAATATTTTAAAAGCAGTAACTCCTATAGTTCCAAAATATTTTAAATTTTCTATTAAGGAGTATGACAGTAAACTAGGATATGTACAGGCAGCCCTAAGTTCAATGACCAACATCATTGAGGCTGGAGGTCTGGGTCACACTTCACAATTGTTTGCAAAAGTTCAACTTTTGACCTTTTTTATCTTACATGCAGATAGTTTATTCCAGATGACAAATTTTAAAAGCATTCACTGAGTGGCAACTCCCTGCCCTTTTGTTCAAACATCAGTTCCATCAGTGAAAAGTATAAACATCATTTTCAGTCTCTCCCCTGACCTTACAGATTATCTTAATCTTATTGGCCCAAGGCTTCCATTTTACTTAGACTATAGAACAGTTTCCATAACTTCTGTATTTTCTTTTCACCTCTCCCCAGGCAAAAAGGATTTAAACTGCTTTAGAATAGAATAAAAGCTAACAGAAATCACTGGATTTCTGTTTTTCATACATTGTCTCATTGTCCTCCCTGCCAATTCTCCAGTCACACAGAAGCCAAACTCTCTTTGTTTTTAAGCTTCTGAGGTTAATGATGGTCTCCATTTTGTGTTTGAATTCACAGTGTATAGGCCAATGTCTGACACGTAATAGGTCAGTCAATCAATTATTAGACATCTAACATATACCAGACACTATGACTATTGCAAGAAATACAAATAAAGACAATAGACAGTCCCTACTTTCATGGAGCTTGAAATCTAATGAGAGAAACAAAATACAAAAAACAATATTCCTAAATGGCAAACAAATAAATGAATGAATGAATGAATAGATAAAGAAGATGCAAGATAAATTTTGAAATCACCAATGCAGGCAAGGTGGTAGCATTAAATGAGACTGAAAAAGGCTACTTGTTGAAGGTACACTTTTTTTAATTAAAGATTTTATTTATTTTGAATTTTACAATTTTCCCTAATCTTACTTCCCTCCCCCCACCCCCCAGAAGGCAATTTGCCAGTCTTTACATTGTTTCCATGGTATACATTGAGCCAAATGAGTGTGATGAGAGGGAAATCATATCCTTAAGAAAGAAACATAAAGTATCAAACCATAAGATTATCAGGTTTTTTTTCCCTAAATTTAAGGTAATGGTCCTTGGTCTTTGTTCAAACTCCACAGTTGTTTATCTGGATACAGATTGTATTCTCCATTGCAGAGAGACCCAAATTGTCCCTGATTGTTGCACTGATGGAATGAGCAACTCCATCAAGGTTGATCATCGCTCCCATGTTGCTGTTATGGTCTACAGTGTTTTTCTGGTTCTGATCATCTCATTCAGCATCAGTTCATGCAAATCCCTCCAGGCTTCCCTGAATTCCCCTCTCTCTTTGGTTTCTAATAGAACAATAGTGTTCCATGACATACATATACCACAGTTTGCTAAGCCATTTCCCAATTCAAGGACATTTACTTGATTTCCAATTCTTTACCACCACAAACAGGGCTACTATGAATATTTTTGTACAAGTGATGTTTTTACCCTTTTTCATCATCTCTTCAGGGTATAGACCCAGTAGTGGTATTGCTGGGTCAGAGGGTATGCACATTTTTGTTGCTCTTTGGGCATAGTTCCAAATTTCTCTCCAGAAAGGTTGGATGAGTTCATACTCCACCAACAATGTAATAGTGTCCCAGATTTCACACAACCCTTCCAACAATGATCATCATCCTTTCTGGTCATATTGGCCAGTCTGAGAGGTGTGAGGTGGTACCTCAGAGAAGATTTAATTTGCATTTCTCTAATAAGGAATGTTTTAGAGCAATTTTTCATATGACTATGGATTTCTTTGATCTCCTCACCTGTAAATTGCCTTTGCTTATCCTTTGACCATTTGTCAACTGGGGAATGGATTTTTTAAAATATGACTCAGTTCTCTATATTTTAGAAATGAGTCTTTTGTCAGAAACATGAGTTGTAAAGATTGTTTCCCAGTTTACTACATTTCTTTTGATCTTGGTTACAGTGGTTTTGTCTGTGCAAAAGCTTTTTTAATTTAATGTAATCGAAATCATCTAGTTTGTTTTTAGTGATGTTCTCCATCTCTTCCTTAGTCATAAACTGTTTCCCTTTCCATAGATCTGACAGGTAAACTAGTGAAGGTAAACTTTTAACTGGGACTTTAGTAAAGGAAAACAGAAAAATCTAGAAGCCAAAAATTTAAAAAGAGAGAATTTCAAAAGTGAAAGAATACACAGTGAAAATTCTTGGAATTAGGAGTTAAATATATCTTCTGTAAGAATAGAAATGAGACCAGTATCACTGGATTACAGAGTACATGAAGATAAGTAATACTGTTTGTCCTTCATTTTCAAAGAGGATCATGACATCAGGGAGGTGGTATCATGATAAACACATGAATTGGATTTGAGTAAGGGGGTGCTGTGCTAAGTGACTTGCCCAGGGTCATATAGCTAGTAAGTGTCAAGTGTCTGAAACTGGATTTGAACTCCCATCCTCTTGACTCCAAGGTCAGTGCTCTATCCACTGCACCACTTAGCTACCCACTTGGAGATAAGGGAGGCATAAGACTGGAAAGATGGGAAGGGACCAAGTTATGAAGGACTTTGAGTGCCAAACTGAAAATTTAAATTTGGACCTGGAGTAATCGAAAAGGCAAAATGAAAGCATTGAGCCTTAAGATCACTTTAGCAAAAGAGTAAAGTGAAGTAAGTAGTAAGAGACTTGAAGCAGGGAGGACAAAAAGCAGGCTATTGGAATGTCTAGGTTTGAGGTAATGAAGGCCTACACCAGGGGGTAGCAGTTTCAGAAAAGAGAAGTTGATATAGATAAGAGATGATGTGCAGGTAGAATCAACAGACCTTGGCTATAAATTCTGTGAGAGTTTTAGGTGTCAAACCTGACATTAGATTTCAAGTTTGATTGACCTGGAAGATTGTGATAATAGGTGGTTAATTGATGTTTCTTCATAGATTGATTTCACACACCTATTCTTTCTTCTAAGATCACAGATTTAGAAAGTATGTTTAATGGCAGCTAGTCTAATCCTCATATTTTACAGATGAGGAAACTGAAACCAAAAGGAGTTGTCAAGAATTAAATTGCTGATGGAATTCTGAATTGAAGGACAATAATAATAATAGGCCTTTTAAAAAAACACTTTAAGGTTTGCAAAGCATATTTACTTATATTAAATTTCTGATCTTCACAAAAAACCCTTTGAGAGAGTTGCTATTATTATTTCCATTTTACAAATGAAGAAACTGAGGCATTGAAAAGTTAGATAATTTGTCCAAAGTTACATAAATAATTTGGAACAAATCTGGCATTCAAACCCAAGTCTCCTAATACAAAATTGATCTTCAAGTACAGAACTCAGGTGAAGCATAGAGAGAATAGACAAGAAGGATAAATTATGAGGGACTTAATGACGATGAACTGCATGTATTCCTGTATGGAAAATGATAGCAATGCTAATATGAGACTTCTCATTTAATAGAGCAGGTAGAAGGAACTTTTATAGATGAGGCACAGGCGAGAACTGAATTTGAAGATATAACACATGGTACAATGTAGTCAAGGGGTGAAAGGGAAATGTACTAGGAGTAAGAGAAAGGAGAGGTAGAATAGGCTAAGATATTTCATATAAAAGATATTTTTTGTAGCTTTTGCAATGGTATGGAAGGGGGGAAGATGAGGGGAAATGAGGGAACCTTCATTCTCATCAGAAATGACTCAGAGAGGAAACAGCATACACACTCAATAGGGTATAGAAATCTAGAAGAAAAAGAAGAGAAGGGGGACTGGGGAGGGGAGAAGGGATGTGGGTGGTAGAGAAGAGGGTAGATCATAGGAGAGGATAGTCAGATATAAAACATTTTCTTTTTTTCCTTTTTGTAAGGTAGTGGGATTGGGTGGTCTGTCCAGGACCACAGAGTCAGGTGGTTTCTGGGTCTCTGGGGTGGGATGTAGGCTTTCGGCCTCTTGGCCCCAGGGCTGGTGCTCTGTACCCTGAGCCACGGCTGCCCCACAGCACATTTTTAAAGAAGGACAGAGTGAAAGGTGAGAGAAAATATAATAGATGGCAATGAGGAAGAATGGATGGAGTGAATTACAATCAGTAACAGCAACTATGGAAAAATATGGAAGTAACTTCTATGATAGCCTTATGATAAAGAATGTGATCCCCCCCCCTAAAAAAAAGATTGAGCACTGTTCTTACCACTATTTTGTCTTTTTTCTTTGATTTCTGACCAAAACTTGAGAGAAAAGCTAGTTTAGAAGCAACTTTGAAGGCCAAGAAGAGAAAGTTGTGAGACCAAGTTGAAAGATGTTAAAGCAGAAGGAAATTTAAGACATTAGAAAGAGTTGAGGATATCCTTCCAACAATATCTCAAAGATAAGTTATATTCAATTTCTGCTGTTTTACTCCCTACAGTTAACTTTGACTCATTCTATGCAGCTTTAGAAGAAAGGTCTAAAAACCAGATATTGAAGTTAGGGGAGAAAGAGTTTAGGACCATAAAAGGAAAATAAAAAGAAACTATTTTTATAACAAGTCAGAATGATCCTCTTAAGGAAAAAAATTCCTGTGCGAATCAAAGGATAAGTCAGTGGCCCACGGGAAGTATAAAACTTGACCATTTCTCAGCAGGACCAGAAACAGTTGGAAATAATGCAGGTGGATCACCTCTCTACCAATCCTCCCACCTCTGACCATGATGCCTTGTCTTACTATTCACTAATGGCTTTTGGGTTTCCACACTAAAAAACACAAGCAACTTTATTTATCAAAAAGCAAATATCCACACATATTGGAGAGCACAACTTTCTGGCATTAAAATATGTACATTTATTAAAAGTTTGGTAAAGTTTTCCTTATTGAATATCCCACAAAATTTCCAGTTTAACCTGCTCCAAGGTCTAATCTCTTCCTATCAGGGATGCTGGGGCAGGGGTAGGGGAGGCCCAGATAGAATGAAAGGAAAGGTTTTGCTGATTCAATGTTAGTCTCTGGAGATCTAAAGCCAAAAGAGGAACCGTTTTTCCTTTAAATGACTCATAATCTGGGGATAGAGGATATGAGAAGGAGAAAAATGTGTTCATAAATAAGTAAAATTAAATAAATGCAATGGTACTTGTAGAAGAGAAGAAATACTAACTCCCTGTAGTTGGAAATCCAAAGGTAAATGCCATGATCCCTCTCTATTCTAAAGTTCTCTGATATTTTGAGAAGTAAAAGATTACTCTAAATATTGACAAATAAACATCCTTTACTGCATTATGTCAATATATTTTGTGATTGTTCTACTAGGATACATGTTCTTAGGTGTGACATTTGTTAGGTTCAAGGGTTTGAAATTGTGGGATCACAGACCTAGAGCTAGAAAGAAGCTCAGAGGTCGGGCAGCTAGGTGGTGCAGTGGATAGAGCACTGGCCCTGGAGTCAGGAGTAACTGAGTTCAAATCCGGTCTCAGACACTTCATAATTACCTAGCTGTGTGGCCTTGGGCAAGCCACTTCACCCCATTGCCTTGCAGAAACCTAAAAAAAAAAAAAAAAAATACTGTTGTGCTTGCTTCGGCTGCACATATACTAAAATTGGAACAATACAGAGAAGATTAGCACGGCCCCTGTGCAAGGATGACACGCAAATTTATGAAGCGTTCCATATTTTTATTTCTATGATTAAAAATAAAAGGACATTTTCTAGAACAAGAATGCAGAGTTGTTACATTTTTACATGCTGCATTAAGCAAAATTCTCTAGTTTGATTAAATTCTTAAAAAGTATCCCTACTGTAATTTGTGATACAAATGCTGTAATATGTGCCTTAAAATGTATTTTTTTACTAATAGACAATTTATTATGCCACATTGGCACTATTTGTTTAGAATGATATACCACTGCATTCTGTTAATTATATTAGCTCTTCAGGTGTGGCTGATTTTTTTTTCCTTTGAAGTTATTAACAAAATCAAATTTCTAAATAAGCAGAATAAAACTTTTAAAAATAATACAAAAAAAGAATCTCAGAGGTCAAGGATTCAAGTATTGCTGACTAGTTGTGGACTGAATAACAACAATAATATTTATTTAACAGTTTAATGTTTGCAAAGTGCATTTACATATATTAACTTATCTGATCTTCACAGCAACCCTGTGAGAGCTTAACTCCATTTTACAGATAAGAAAACTGAAACACTGTGACATTAAATCTCTTGCCCAAGTCATGCTCTAGGGAGGATCCAAATTTCCTCAATCTAATAAACCACCTAGCTGCCTATTATATTATTAGTAAAAACATTATAAACTTGATTAAATTCAGGTATGCCATGAAAATATTCTTTGATTACCTATGTCTCAATTAATAGCTACCCATTAATGAGTCATTTTAGTAAATATACAAATGATGATTTTTAAAAGAAATATTCCATTTTTGCTTATGAAACTGTCTTGATGACAAATAATAGGACCTGAGTATAAGGTGCCACTTTACTTAGCAATGGCTTCTATTTTGTTCAAGTAGTTTCCTGAATGTAAGCATAAGATTACAATTCAATCCCAATTAGGATTATTTTCTTTTTTTTAAATTTATATTTTATTCTCATTTTGTACAAATGTTTTTTTACATTAATAAAATATTCTTGTTTACAAGTAAACAAAATACCCCTCCCCCCATGAATATAGATAGACTTGCTTGGGCAAAAAAAGTAAAGGGGAGAGAAAAAAATTAAAATTAAAAAAAAATAATAGTAATAATTGTAGGTATGGCCAGGTGGCGCAATGGACGAAGCACCAGCCCTGGAGCCACAAGCACCCGAGTTCATATCCAGCCTCGTAAACCCAACAATCACCCAGCCATGTGACATGCAAGCCACCCGATCCCCACTGCCCTGAAAAAATCAAAAAGAAGAAAAAAGAAGACCCAAAATAAAATAAAGTAGTAATAATAGTAGGGAGTGGCAGACAAAGCATTGGCCCTTGAACCAGGAGCACCTGGGTCCAAATCCGGCCCCAGACACCCAAAGATCACACTGTTAAGTGGCCCCAGGCAGGCCACCCAGCCCCACTTGCCCTACACCCTCCCCCAAATAATAATAACAAAAAATATGCTTCAGTCTTTGTTCCAACACCAACAACTCTGTCATGGGTGGATCACATTCTTTATGATAAGTCCATCACAAAATTTGCTTCCATATTTTTCCAACATTGCCATTGCTGATAGCAATTCCCTCCTTTCTTATTTCTCCACTACCATGTACTATATTTTCTCTCTCCTTTCACTCTGACTCTGCTGTAGGGTCGCTGAGTAGCACAACAGACAGATCCCTGGTCCTGGGACCAAGAAGTTCTGAGCCCCCATGCCACCCCTTAGGCCCAGCATCCACCTGGCCCTATGGTCCTGGGCAGGCCATCCAATCCCAGCCCCTTGCAAGAAGTAAAAAAGAAAATGTGTTATATCTGGCCCCTCTCCCCCCATGGTCCATCCTCTCCTCCTTTATTCACATCCCCACCCCTTCCCCCTGCTCCCCCCTCCTTCTTACTCCAGATGTCTATACCCCATTGAGTATATTTGCTGTTTCCTCTCCTAGCCATCTCTGATGAGATCAAAGTTCCCCTCATTCCCCCTTGCCTCCCCCTTCCATATCATTGCAATAGCTCATTGTAATAAAAAAATCTTATTATGTGAAATATTTTGGACTATTCCCCCTCTCCTTTTTTCTTTCTTCCATTCCATTTCCCTTTTTTTCCTATTGACTCCATTTTACACCATATTTTATCTTCAAATTCAGCTTTCTCCTGTGCTTCAACTATAAAAGCTCCCTCTACCTGCTCTATTAACTGAGAAGGTTCATATGAGTATTATCAGTATCATTTTTCTATACATGCAGTTCATCTTCATTAAGTCCCTCATATTCCCCCCCCCTCCAATCTCCATGCTTCACCTGAGTCCTGTATCTGAAGATCAAACCTTCTGTTCACCTCTGGCCATTCCAAAAGGAACATTTGAAATTCCCCTGGTTCATTGAAAGTCCATCTTTTTCCCTGGAAGAGGACATTCAGCCTTGCTGGGTAGTTCATTCTTGGCTGCATTCTAAGCTTTTTTGCCTTCTGGTATATTGTATTCCAAGCCCTATGAGCTTCCAATGTAGTTGCTGCTAAGTCCTGTGTGATCCTGACTGCAGCTCCACGATATTTGAACTGTGTCCTTCTGGCTGCTTGTAATATTTTCTCTTTGACTTAGGAGTTCTGGAACTTGGCTATAATATTCCTGGGGGTTGGTTTTTTGGGATCTCTTTCTTGGGGGGATTGGTGGATTCTCTCTATTTCTATTTTGCCCTCTGCTTCTAGAATATCAGGGCAATTTTCCTGTAGCAATTCTTTGAAAATGATGTCAAGGCTCTTTTCCTGATCATGACTTTCAGGTATTCCAATAATTTTTAAATTATCTTTCCTAAATCTGTTTTCCATATCAGTTGTTTTTTCAATGAGATATTTCACATTTCCTTCTAATTTTTCATTTTTTTTTTTGGTTTTGAAGTATTGATTCCTGATTTCTGGTAAATTCATCAATCTCCCTGAATTCTATTCTTTGTCTGAAGGATTTGTTCTCCTCAGAAAGTTTTCTTATCTCTTTTTCCATCTGGCCCATTTTGCTTTTTAAAACATTCTTTTCCTCAATAACTTTTTGAATTGTTTTATCCATTTGACCTAAGGTGGTTTTTAGTATGCTATTTTCTTCAGCATTTTTTTGGATTTCCTTGACTAGGCTTCTGACTTCATTTTCATGTTTTTCCTGCATCTCTCTCATTTCTTTTCCCAGTTTTTCTAACTCCCTCATTTGATTTTCAAAGTCTTTTTTTGAGCTCTGTCATAGCCTGAGCCCAATTTCTGTTTTTCTTGGAGTCTTTAGATGCAGGAGCTTGTGCTTCCTCATCTTCATACTGAGTATTTTGATCCTTCTTGGGCTCATTTGCAAAATATTTCTCAATGGTCTTCCTCTTGTTTCTTTGCTTGCTCATTTTCCCAGCCTAAACCTGTTTTGGGGGGTGCTTCCTGAGCTTTTGGGACACTCCCACAAGGGTCTCAGTGTGTGAGGCTCTG